>NC_138308.1:78008660-78608660 GCF_965601325.2 Salmo salar
CCAGAGAGATGGGACATTAATAAGGGACCTGACTAAGGGGAGCCTGCCAGTATCAGTACCTGTATCAGTACCACACCTTGACTACCGTTGTGCTGCTGCTACTGACCGATGCAGTAGAGAGAGTTGAGGGCTGAAGGAGGCTGTCCTTGGACTAGAGGTCGACCGATTATGCTTTTTCAATACCGATACCGATACCGATTATTGGGGTGCCAAAAACCCGATGCCGATTAATCGGCCGTTTTTTTTCTTTTTTTAATGTATTTATTTATAATAATGATAATTACAACAATACTGAATGAACACTTATTTTGACTTAATATAATACATCAATAAAATCAATTTAGCCTCAAATAAATAATGAAACATGTTCAATTTGGTTTAAATAATGCAAAACAAAGTGTTGGAGAAGAAAGTAAAAGTGCAATATGTGCCATTTAAAAAAGCTAAGGTTTAAGTTCCTTGCTCAGAACATGGGAACATATGAAAGCTGGTGGTTCCTTTTAACATGAGTCTTCAATATTCCCAGGTAAGTTTTAGGTTGTAGTTATAATAGGAATTATAGGACTATTTCTCTCTATACAATTTGTATTTCATATACCTTTGACTATTGGATGTTCTTATAGGCACTTTAGTATTGCCAGTGTAACAGTATAGCTTCCGTCCCTCTCCTCGCTCGTACCTGGGCTTGAACCAGGAACACATCGACAACAGCCACCCTTGAAGCAGCGATACCCATGCAGAGCAAGGGGAACTACTACTCCAAGTCTCAGAGCGAGTGACGTTTGAAACGCTATTAGCGCGCACCCCGCTAACTAGCTAGCCATTTCACATCGGTTACACCAGCCTAATCTTGGGAGTTGACAGGCTTGAAGGGGTGGGTATAATCTGTTCCAAAAAACGTAAAGTTAAAGGTTGCCAACCAACAACGCATACAAAGTAGCAACGCATACAAACCTAGCTAACTAGCTGCCGAATAGGCATCAACTCACCACGTAGCTTATTCTTAATGTTTGTCTATAGGCAACCAGAGTGAGGACAGACATTTTTCGGAATAAACGTGATGAGTGAAAAACGCTATGAAATAGACCACTCACTACCCGGTATTTTATTCTGCCGCTATACAACTTTGTATGCGTTGTTTTTTGGCAACCTTGTTATTTACGACGTTTTTGGAATAGATTCCTGTTGGAACGTTCCACAAATTATACCCACCCGGTTTGAAGTCATAAACACCTTGAAACACAGCGAAGAGCTGCTGGCAAAAAACGCACGAAAGTGCTGTCTGAATGAATGCTTACGAGTTATGTTATGTCAATGTTATGTCAATGTTATGTCATAATTACGTAAAATTCTGGCAAATTAGTTCGCAACGAGCCAGGCGGCCCAAACTGTTGCATATACCCTGACTCTGCGTGCAATGAACTCTAGAGATGTGACACAATTTCATGTTTGCAGGCAATATTAACTAAATATGCAGGTTTAAAAATATATACTTGTGTATTGATTTTAAAGAAAGGCATTGATGTTTATGGTTAGGTACATTGGTGCAACGACAGTGCTTTTTTCGCAAATGCACTTGTTAAATCAACACCCGTTTGGCGAAATAGGCTATGATTCAATGATAAATTAACAGGCATCGCATCGATTATATGCAACGCAGGACACGTAGGATAAACTAGTAATATCATCAACCATGTGTAGTTAACTAGTGATTATGTTAAGATTGATAGTTTTTTATAAGTTTAATGCTAGCTAGCAACTTACCTTGGCTTCTTGCTGCCCTCGCGTAACAGGTAGTCAGCCTGCCTTGCAGGCTCCTCGTGCGTTGGATTGGATTAGTAACCGGAAGGTTGCAAAAACTAATCCCCGAATCCCCCCTGAACAAGGCAGTTAACCCCCTGTCACGTCCTGACCAGCAGAGGGTGTAGTTGTGTAGTATTTTGGTCAGGACGTGGCAGAAGTTGTCTGTGTATGTTTGTTCTGGGTGTTATATTAAAATCGGCAGGCCAAAACACCGATTACCTAATTAATCGGCCATTCCGATTAATCGGTCGACCTCTACCTTGGACTTCACCCACACAGCACCTCAATTACACTGTGATCTGCTGGCCTCCTTGTCTATAATCAGACAGTAATCACAGAAGTAGGCCATCTATTTCACTGTGTCCTGCTAGACTTTGCTAGGTCCACGCACGCACACACACACTGGGCAAGAGCTTAATCAAGTTCCATTTTTTGTGTCATCAGCATGCATTGTTTGACCAATGAGAGTGAGAATGACCATCGTCTTGATTGATTCTATTCTGTTTGATGCTCTGTTCTTCATTCTGTTCTGGGTCTAGATGTTATCCACAGTTATTTTCCATTATTTCCATTTCACAGGGTATTCTGCAGCCGTGTTCCACTCTCCCGTGCCTATGTTCTTGCTGTTATGTTTCAAGTCTAGGGGTGGGAGGTTCAGAACTGTAGAAGTCTGATTGTGTACTGTGATTTACTGCTGGGCACCGTCAGTAATGCTGTTGGGTAATCCTGTTAATGGGCCCAGCAGGAGTGTGTGTGTGTGTGTGTTATGACCTGAACACTGTTTTGGTAAATAGCATGGTCTACAGCTTATCATGAGGTATCCTAACTTAAACGAGCAGAACCCAGAGACATTCCTTAATATTAGAAATTGCGCACCAGCTGTTGTTAACAGAGACCACCCCCCCCCCCCCAGAGTTTACCGGACGCTACAGTTCTGTCCTGCCGATGCACAGGAAACCCAGCTAACTGTATTTTACCCATGTCCTTGTTCAGCCATGACTCTGAGAAGCGTAGTATAGTACAGTTCTTCATGTCCCTTTGATAGGATAGTCTCAAACAGAGCTCGTCCAGCTTATTCTCCAGTGATTACACGTTTGCCAATAGAACAGAGGGTAGAGGCGGTCTGTCC
The DNA here is from genome assembly GCF_965601325.2 of Salmo salar. Lineage (NCBI taxonomy): Eukaryota > Metazoa > Chordata > Actinopteri > Salmoniformes > Salmonidae > Salmo > Salmo salar. The sequence continues at coordinate 78,011,593 of NC_138308.1, forward strand.
ACTCGCCAACGTAGTCTTGTCAGGTATCCCGCACGCCGGCCTCTATGACGCCACCTCTTCCTTCGTCATATGTAAGGGATTTGGGCCTGGTCCGGGGTCACCATCGCCAATTTGTTCCATCCCACTTGATTTTATGTTGAGTAGGATAGCAGTCTACACGATAAATACCTTGTAATATTGGAAGTAACCATCTGGATGTCACCGTGATACAGTCTACACTACTCAACAGATAGAGTTTGTGCTGCAAGCCGACAACACAACAACACAGTGTCCTTCACTACGGCATTAACCTCTAACGTTATACTTTAGTAAAACAAATAGAAACAATTACTGAAAAAAATATATGATTCTGAACACTCGCAAGTCACAACTTTTTCCTCACTCAAGTTTCTAGCCACAAGCAGTAAACTAGCTAGCTGGGAAGGGTTCACTAAGATGACTGACTGAACCAAATCCACTCGACTAGCCTCTCCCTTGTTTCAGAAAGGAGCAAGAAAGTTTCATCACGTAGAAACGGACTCAAACGCACGGATGCCGGGCCGTCTCGTTTTCAGTCAGCAGTTTTAGTGTTCATGTCATGTAATTCTACTCCTTTTGCCATGTGGCGGAGAAGAAAATGAGCAGTTTTACAGTTTATTTCCTGCACGGTGGCGAGAAATGTTTGCAGTTTTTAACATGACACCTGAGTGAGACTGACGGGGGGGAAAAAAATCATTACTCCCTTGATTTTTTACCCTTTGTATAGCACTCTTTTGTTATCAGTCATCAGGTAGTATTGTTAATGTTTCTATGTCAGACGCTTCTCTTGTTTTGTATCGCTCCATGTTCGTTGTTATTAAACTCACTAACTGCGCCTGCTTCCTGACCACCTGCATCTATGTAACAGTTATTGTTTGTCTTGTTGTTGAAAGGGAGGAGAAACGGAGGAGAGGAGCCTCCGGCAGCGTGGTGAAAACTAATTGCAGCATATATTCTGTTGTTCTATCAAGCCTGTAATGATGTCAAAGGGGGAAAAAAATAGTGTTTGTTGTTTGCAGTAACTTCTTTGTTGTTGTAATATCCTAAACGGTCGTGGCAGTTTCACTAAAGAAGAATTTCACCTTAAAGTATTTATATCAAATAAGGGAGAGACAGACTAAGTTTCTAATCTTGGGATTCTGTGATCCCAGCATAATTTCTACAGAAACACAAGCATGATTTAGCTTACTCATATATGTGTGTGTGTGTGTGTGTGTGTGTGTGTGTGTGTGTGTGTGTGTGTAAACAAATCTCAACACAAAACAATACAAGCCAACACACAGGGTATAGGGCAGGTAAGGTCACTATGGTCCTACCTGAGTAGGGAAACGCAGCAGAGACTCAGACACCCTCTGCAGAATGGGTAGACCATTCCCATTCCCTGCATCACTGTTCACTCCTCCATTCACCCCTCCTCCTCCCTCTGATGTAGGGGACAGTTGAGAGGTGTCAGTCAGCATCTCTCGTACACAGGGGGGGTTGAGGTCCACATGGAAGTCAGAGGAGATCTTACAGCTCTTAGACACATCAAACAGAGCCAGGCTGATGAAGAACGGCTCCACCTGGATAACAGAGATAGACGGGAAAGGGAGAGAGTGTGTGTGTGTGGGAGAGCGTGTCTGTGTGTATTTACGAGGTAAAAACAAAGAACATGTGCCTATGAGTGTATGTGCACTTATGTAGATATAAGCATATTGAATGATGGCCATTCCTTCCAGGAACCATTAAGCCAATCTAAATGTGAGTTTAAGACGGGAGGAGGAGAGTAGAACTCTTTCCTAACCACGCAAATGTCAGTCAGCCAACATCCCCAACATTCATCACTGTGTTTCATGTCTACGATAATCCACTCTGGAGGAGGGAGAGAGGGAGTACTCACTAGTGTGCTCTCTATACTGCTGGCTGACGACAAAGAGGCACTGCATTCATCTCACACTCATAACATCAGGAAATGTGAATGGGAATCATGACATAGGTCTCTGTAGTGTAATTTGTATTTACATTTACAAGTATTTACATTAAAATATGTACCATTTTAGGATAATACTTTTTATATTAAATAATGATATCAACATAAGATGAATATACAGCATGAAACACGAAAAGCCTGATGTTAATTTTGTATCTGTTGTTCTCTGTTATGCATAATTCATGTAGCACACAAATGTCCCTCTCTCAGGCGGAGTGTCGAGCTGTAGCGGTGACCTACGCTGGAGCAGAAGGGTGTGTGTCTGTGACCTTATATTGGTGAGAACCCCGTCCTCCCTCTCATTGACACAGCCCTGCAGGCTGAAGGTGAGGTCATGGCAGCTGACGGCGATGCGTCGGCCGAAACGCTCCTCAAACGGCTTCACGTCGGGCTCCATACCCGAGAAGTCCAACCTCTGGAGGGGAGGGGAGAGGGGAGGAAGAAGTGGAGAGGAGTGGAGAGGCGGGAGGAGAGAGAGGAGAGGAGGATGTGGAGGGGAAGGAGGAGAGGGAGGTCAGGAAGAAAGATCAAGGAGGGAATGTTGGTTAGCTTCTGGCATCCATCGTCATGGAAACACATCCAATGTACGTACACAGACATTCTCTAATTGAGACGTTCACTTGATGCCAGTGAAGCCAGCAGGGCCCTGGGACTGCCCAGACAGACATGCCATATTGTTAATCTACGGGTATACACATCTATACTCATCATTCTATAGGTCTGCTTTAATAGACTCAAACATTCAATCAAGTCAAATTTTATTGGTCACATACGTGTTTAGCAGATATTATTATGGGTAGTGAAATGTTTGTGTTTCTAGCTCCAACAGTGCAGTAATATCTAACAATTTCACAACAATACACACAATCATAAGTAAAGGAATGGAATTAAGAACATATAAATATTTGGGCAAGCAATGTCAGAGCGGCATAGACTAAGATACAGTAGAATAGAATACAGTATATACATGAGATGAGTAATGCAAAATATGTAAACATTATTAAAGTGACTAGTGTTCCATTATTAAAGTGGCCAGTGATTTCAAGTCTATGTATATAGGCAGCAGCCTCTAAGGTGCTAGTGATTGCTATTTCACAGTCTGATGGCCTTGAGATCGAAGCTGTTTTTCAGTCTCTCGGTTCCAGTTTTGATGCACCTGTACTGACCTCACCTTCTAGATGATAGCAGGGTGAACAGGCCGTGGCTCAGGTGATTGTTGTCCTTGATCTTTTTGGCCTTCCTGTGACGACGGGTGCTGTAGGTGTCCTGGAGGGCAGGTAGTTTGCCCCCAGTGATGCGTTGGGCAGACGGCACCACCCTCTGGAGTGCCCTTCGGGTTGCGAGCGCTGCAGTTGCCGTACCAGGGGGTGATACAGCCCAACAGGATGCTCTAAATTGAGCATTAGTAAATGTTTGTGATGGTTTTAGGTGCCGAGCCAAATTTATTCAGCCTCTGGGAAATTGAAGCCTTCTTCACCACACTGTCTATGTGGGTGGACCATTTCAATTTGTCAGTGATGTGTATGCCGAGGAACTTGAAGCTTTCCACCTTCTCCACTGCAGTCCCGTCGATGTGGATGGGGGGGTGCTCCCTCTGCTGTTTCCAGAAGTCCACGATCAGCTCCTTTGTTTTGTTGACGTTGAGTGAGAGGTTATTTTCCTGGCACTGCACTCCCAGGGCCCTCACCTCCTCCCTGTAGGTTGTCTCGTCATTGTTGGTAATTAGTCCTACTACTGTTGCGTCGTCTGCAAACTTGATGATTGAGTTGAAGGCGTGCTTTTCCACACATGGGTGAACAGGGAGTAAAGGAGGGGGCTGTGCACACACCCTTGTGGGGCCCCAGTGTTGAGGATCAGCGAAGTAGAGGTGTTGTTTCCTACCTTCACCACCTGGGGGCAGCCCGTCAGGAAGTCCATGACTCAGTTGCACAGGGCGGGGTTCAGACCCAGGGCCTCAAGCTTATTAATGATCAGCTTGGAGGGTACTATGGTGTTGAATGCTGAGCTGTAGTCAATGAACATCATTCTTACATAGGTATTCCTCTTGTCCAGATGGGATAGGGCAGTGTGATGGTGATTGCATAGTCTGTGGATCTATTGGGACGTTAAGAAAATTGAAGTGGGTCTAGGGTGTCATGTAAGGTAGAGGTGATATGATCCTTGACTAGCCTCTCAAATCACTTCATGATGACAGAAGTGAGTGCTACGGAGTGATAGTCATTTAGTTCAGTTACCTTTGCTTTCTTGGGTACAGGAACAATGGTGGCCATCATGAAGCATGTGGGGACAGCAGACTGGAATAGGGAGAGATTGAATACAGTATGTCCATAAACACTCCAGCCAGCTGGTCTGCGCATGCTCTGAGGACGCGGCTAGGGATGCCGTCTGGGCCGGCAGCCTTGCAAGGGTTAACGCGCTTAAATGTCTTACTCACGTCGGTCACAGAGAAGGAGAGCCCACAGTCCTTGGTAGCGGGCCGCGTCGTGGGACTGTGTTGTCCTCAAAGCGGGCGATATTTCGCTTCTTTGATTGCCTTGCGGAGGGAATAACTACACTGTTTGTATTCGTCCATATTCCCAGTCACCTTGCCATGGTTAAATGCGGTGGTTCGCGCTTTCAGTTTTGTGCAAATGCTGCCATCTATCCACGGTTTCTGGTTAGGGTAGGTTTTAATAGGCACAGTGGGTACAAGATTTCCTATACACTTCCTGATAAACTCAGTCACCGTATCAGTGTATTTGTCTATGTTATTCTCGGAGGCTACCCGTAACATATCCCAGTACGGGTGATCAAAACAGTCTTGAAGCGTGGAGTCCAATTGGTCAGACCAGCGTTGAATAGTCCTTAGCATGGGTACTTTGTGTTTGAGTTTCTGCCTATAGGAAGGGAATAGAATCGGAAGTGGTGGGTGTTGTGCGCCTCCTGAGTCGGACTAGAAGTACACTCTGAATATCTCTTCTCTGCCAGTGGTGTTTTGGATCCATCTCTGGAATCAGTTAAATTGCCCTGTGGGGTATGAACAAAGGAACCGATTCAGGAAAGCCGTATTCCTTGTCGTAATGTTGGCGAGTTACCGCGGCTCTGATATCCAAAAGTTCTTCCCGGCTGTATGTAATAACACAAAAAATGTTCTGGGCTAATAATGTAAGAAACAACACATAAAAAAGTTGCCTAGGGGCCAGAAGCACGGCTGCCCTATCTATCGGCGCCAGTCCTATTGGAAATGAATAGAGTAAAAAACAGACCGTACTAACCTGTGTTTCAGGGTCCAGAGAGAACAGCTTTAGTCTCCCTTCATTCCTGTTGAGTTTATTGAGCTGGTCTGTTTCCCTAGCATACTGCAGAGAGACAGAAAAAAGAAAGAACAGACAAATAACAGCTTCAGGTCACAACGGAGTTCAACAGAAAACTCCACCATCCCCCTCTCTTGTCCTAAATCCCTCTCTCCTTTCCTCTCCTCCTCACATCATCCAGCTCCAGACAGACAGTAGAGATAACCTGGTCTTCTATAAAGAGGAGAGCTGGGACATCTCAGAGGAGCCAGTTAAAAGCCTTATCACACAGAGATTACAGCCCTCTTTGTACTCCATGTGCTGCTCTGTGTTTATAGATACATTAAACCAGTGGGGTCTCTATGGGATAAAGATACTGTACGGTTGTTATGTCCAGGGTTACAGGATATAGTCTACATTAGGGACCTGCTACAGATAAAGGGAGCTTGTAAACTTTTGTTCCCTGATAGTGTAATGGTATCAAAGCTCAGTGAGCGTCACATAAATGACTAGGCATAATATAGCCTATATGTCAGGTGGAGCTATTGTTTTTCTCTAACTGACTAGAGAATGAATTATCTAGTACACATGCCATATCAATAATGATTACTGCTTATATTACTGCTTACACATACAGTATTTGAATACAACTATTTAAGAGGGCTTTTCTTTTTTGTCCAAGAGGATACAGATGTAGGACCTTAATTTGATCTTTTGCAGGACATTTAAAACGTGTAGTGTATTTGAGGTTTAAAAAGGCTTCTGAAGTTTGTCATTTCCACTTTGACATTTCAGACTTGATTTTCCCTTATGAAAAAATGTATCAACCCCTACAAAAATGTCCATTAATTATAATTCACATTTCCTGTTGCTGTAGGATAGTAGTTTGCTTTCCTGCTGTAGCAAACTAACTCAAATTAAAGATCCTACATCTGTGTGCTCGGTGTCTGAATAACCCTATAAAACCTTTTCCACCATGTACCGGGCTAGGATCACTTCCTTGTGTGTAGTAGATGAGGGGTAATACATATTCACTACTACTACAATAAAGCACAGCCACTAATGAAACCAGAGGTGAAGAGAGCAAGTCAGACTAAAACACACTACCAATACACACCAGACTGAATCTGTTAGCACTGGAGGCTATGTCTTAGTGGAGTGCCAACCATTGCTTATTTATCATTTATCAGGGCCCGCATTCATCAAGCTTCTCAGAGTAGGAGTGCCGATCTTGGATCATGCCCCCCTTCTTATATGGCAAAACCTGATCCTAGATCAGCCCTTTGTGAATACGGGCCCTGGTGCTTAGTACAAAAATAGGGCAAAAAGGATACATGCATACTGATCATTTTTTTTATGCAAGCAGCTATAAGCATAGCTTTACAGCACATCTCTACTCTGATAACACTGACCTTTATGAGTTCAGGGTGTAGGCTCCTCCCCAGACTCTCCAATAGGCTCTCTCCCTTCCCCTGGCTGCTGCTGTCCTCATCTGATTGGGTGAGAGAGGTGTCAGTCGAAAGGAGTACTTACCATATAGCCTACTGTATGATTCGGATGAGTATAATGACATCTGATATTAGTGGAAATTCTGTGATATCTGATACTCCTAGAGTTATGTACTTGGCTATCCCGCAACTGCACAAAAACCATGGATGAATGTACTTTATGTTCCACTCTTCCAAGTTGAGCGATGTCCTAATTATCTGAGGGAGGGGAGGCATTTCCTTTTAAATGCAACTTTTCTTACTAACTCTGTTGTCTTTCTAACTCCCTTCACTATGTTGCAGGGGAAACTGGAGAATAGCCAGGCTGACTCCCACAGCTTTCTACTGTACAACCCTTCCAAATCTTTCTGCATCTCAGGGGCAAAAATAACATATTGTTTTCAAAAGGACAATTTCCTTATTGGAAAATATATTCCTCCAACGCACTTCTACACACACAGCTGCCTAGTGTTGGCATTCCTCCACTAATGTAACAGCCGTAATACACAGAGTTCAATTGTTCACAATAAATTCCTTCTATGTCAACAAACAATTCCAAAGAATTGTGAAAGGGGAACTGAATGACTCAGATCAAATTACTGGAGAAAACAAGTGAAACAGTGCTGCGTTCTGGTACCAACTGTGTATCATCCTGTAATTGACTGTTAAGGTTTTTCAGTGTGTTTACAGGTCAGTGGCAAGGATTTGAATCTCCTAGAGATTACAGCGTTGAAAGACAGGCGAAACTTTGCTATGAGATTAATGGCAGGAGTGGAGTAGCTAAATAACATGTCTGTTTGTAATGCAAGTGTGTAGGAGTAGAAGAATACAGCATACACTGTATGTATATCAGAGTGTGTGTGTATTATAAGTATATGTGTGTGTGTGTCCAGTCCAGTCCCCTCCCTCCTCACACACTCTGTCTAGGCTGTCTCCTCCGTTCTTTCGGTCTCCTCCCTCGGTGCTGCTCTGCAGGGCCTGTTTCAGGGTGATCACCCACTCCTCCATCTCCGCCTCACTGTCCGCAGCCAGGAAGTGGCTGAAGCGCTCCTGCATCTTTAGCTCAAAGCCGTTACGACGTATCTTAGGGCACTGGGGTGAAAATATTGACGTTTGGTTGTAGTCATCTAAACAAAGTCATCTAAACACACTCACTATAGCTCCTAAATACTTTAACCAATGGAAAGCTTCATGGCAGCCTCTCCAGTCTACTGTACCACACAGTGCCAACACTCAGAAGTTTCTCTCATTTATTAGGAGAAAAAAATGCAAGCACCCATTTTTTTCTGCCCGGCGACTGGAATGCAGTTCAAAAAATCCAATCAGTTCTTGAAGAATGGCAAAGGTGGAGGATAGGGATCCTGACCTAACTTTCATGAGTGTTGCGAGAGCTGAAAACTGACTTGTTCATGTGGTCACAGTGGTGGTTTTCCGATCCCAAAGGAGTCCCCTTTTATTGGGATGTTGAAACACAAAACGAACAGAATTCCTTCCAGTTATGAGTTATACATACCGTAGCTTTCCTGAGCCAGCATTTTTCCAGTGTTGTTCCAGCATTAAAAATAGCTAAATATTTCATCTCTCTTTCTCAGCAACTATTGTTGTGTAGTGTTGGCATTCCTCCACCTAGTGTTGGCATTCCTCCACTAATTTAACAGCCGTAATACAGAGTTCAATAGTTCACAAAGCCTGATTCTGAGTGTGCTGCTGTCGTCTTTGCCTCTTTAGAGACCAGAGATTACCTATTCATTGTATTAGCATAGATAATACATTTGACTATCACAGACGTCCTTTTATGGCTGGCAGGAAGAAAGGAAGTCTAGCGTCTAGGACAGGCAAGACAGTATATCTAGACGTGTCGGTCTACACAAAGCCCAGAGCACATGGTGTGCCTCTTTAAGCAAATGGTCAATTTACAGATGTAGGATCTTAATTTGACCACTCATTTGTTGCTGAGAATGTTCCTGCAAAGCAGGAAATGCAAACTTGTACTGTATTTGAGTTTTACAATTCAGACTTGATTTACCCTCATGAATAAAATGGATCAACCCCTACAAAAATGTCCATTAATTATAATCCACATAATAATTCACATTTGCTGTCGCTGCAGGATTATTTTCCTGCTGTAGCAAACTGGCTCAAATTAAGATCCCACATCTGTATAAAGCCCTGAGTCAGGGTGTACTTCTACAATAACATTTTCAAACTATCTATTCCAATAACATTAGGAGCAAGTAACAACATAAAAACACAGAACAGCAGATACACTTCATGGTATTGGTAATGTCCAGATGGGATAATAACCTGAATGACATCTATACAGGAGTCCAAGTAGATGGACCCTTTGTTGTCCTTGCACTTCTTCTCATCCTTGTAGGAGTTGAGGATGTAGGAGCCGTCCGGCAGCTGGGACAGGTAGAAATACCTCCTCTTAAACACCTGAGGGACAGAGGTAGAGAGGTTCAATTCAAAAATCAATCCAATAGTAATGCCATCTTTATCCTCTCTCATACTGTAGGATACATCTGCTGTATAGGCAGGTGTCTGGTGCTGAACGATGCGTGTGTACAGAGGTAGAGGAGGCTGGTTATTAAATCTATAGTTGTGACATTGCGTAGAGATATATTTTTGTATTAGCTCAAGAAGAGCCTGCACAGCACCGCAGTTGGTCGCCAGTTGTGTACAATCCACAGTGATGAGGAAGTAGTTTGTAGTTGGGATGATCTATCCTAGTAAATCTGTTGTGTTGAGGAAGTGTTGTGTATATAGCATAGACATGACATCCATCAAAACACCTCAAAACAAGACATGGTATCAATAACAAGATACAACAAGCTGAAAGGAGCCACCTATGATTCCCCACACAGCAGCTTCTTGTTATTGTTGCTAGCTATCTGACCGTTCAGAATCCTAACGCCCGCTTTCTGGCCACGTCGTGCATCATTTTCCTGATGTTGTCAGCCAACCCGTCTATAGGCAGTAGACAAGGCTGATGGGTGAGCTGTTCTGACTCACCCTCAAGGAGACAGACAGGCTGCTGTTGATGTTGGCTTTCTGCAGCCAGCCCTGCTTCATGATACCCCCTCTCTGAGAGCACAGAGAGGACGAGTCCTGGCACACACAGGAAGGGTTAATATTGATGATGAGCGTGGATATATCTATAGGCTAACACACACACACACATATATGCAAACACACAGACGCACAACGCACACAGAAATAATAACCACATATTCACAAACAAACGTACCTGTGTCAGTCAGTCAAATAGACACACACAATGTTCACCCAATTCATACAGAAAGATATGGCTTCCCATGAACAGGTGGGAGTCATTTAACCCATTAAACCCCAACCATTTAACCCCCACCATCACAGTTCAACCACTCATCTCATCTGCAGAGAGAATATCCATGGGACTGTTCATCACAACACTAATATCCATCACGAGGAGGAGGACATGGCAACTCAATGGACATAGTCACAACAAAGGACATTCTGACTATGACTGGGCAAATAAATAACCTAATTCAATTACTTCTGCTGGGAAATACAGAGAAATTCATACAGAGAAATCCCATATCTATCACACACACACAGCTCAGTTAACAGGTGTGTGTGCCTGCGTGTCCTAGCTCAAATCACATTGAAGTGGTACTCTGTCCTCTGTGCTCGTCCGATCGTACATATGCCTCGCTCCAGCTCCGTCCTGTAATCCAATTGGCTGGGTTCTCTCCTCCCTCATCACTCCCACCCCCCCTCTGAGACCCCCCCCTTGCTCACCAATCTCCCAGATTGCATTATCATTGATTCATTCTTATGGTCATTGCTCTCCTCTCTCTTTCCCTCCTCCCCCTTCTCTCTCTACCACCCTCCATCTCTCGGTCTCTCTCTCTACACCACCCTCCATCTCTCGGTCTTTCTCTCTACACCACCCTCCATCTCTCGGTCTTTCTCTCTCCACCACCCTCCATCTCTCGGTCTCTCCACCACCCTCCATCTCTCGGTCTCTCCACCACCCTCCATCTCTCGGTCTCTCCCTCTACACCACCCTCCATCTCTCGGTCTCTCCCTCTACACCACCCTCCATCTCTCGGTCTCTCCCTCTACACCACCCTCCATCTCTCGGTCTCTCCCTCTACACCACCCTCCATCTCTCGGTCTCTCCCTCTACACCACCCTCCATCTCTCGGTCTCTCTCTCTACACCACCCTCCATCTCTCGGTCTCTCTCTCTACACCACCCTCCATCTCTCGGTCTCTCTCTCTACACCACCCTCCATCTCTCGGTCTCTCTACACCACCCTCCATCTCTCGGTCTCTCTACACCACCCTCCATCTCTCGGTCTCTCTACACCACCCTCCATCTCTCGGTCTCTCTACACCACCCTCCATCTCTCGGTCTCTCTACACCACCCTCCATCTCTCGGTCTCTCTACACCACCCTCCATCTCTCGGTCTCTCTACACCACCCTCCATCTCTCGGTCTCTCTACACCACCCTCCATCTCTCGGTCTCTCTACACCACCCTCCATCTCTCGGTCTCTCTACACCACCCTCCATCTCTCGGTCTCTCTACACCACCCTCCATCTCTCGGTCTCTCTACACCACTCTCCATCTCTCAGTCTCTCTCTCTACCGCCCTTCATCTCTCAGTCTCTCTCTCTACCGCCCTCCATCTCTCGGTCTCTCTACACCACCCTCCATCTCAGTCTCTCTCTCTACACCGCCCTCCATCTCAGTCTCTCTCTCTACCACCCTCCATCTCAGTCTCTCTCTCTACACCGCCCTCCATCTCAGTCTCTCTCTCTACACCGCCCTCCATCTCAGTCTCTCTCTCTACCGCACTCCATCTCAGTCGCTCTCTCTACCGCCCTCCATCTCAGTCGCTCTCTCTACCGCCCTCCATCTCTACACCACCCTCTCTCTCTCTCTCTCTGGGACCAGGCCATGCTTATAGACCTTACTACTGGGCACAGCTGCATGATCTTTCTCTCCACAAACCCACATCGTAGTGGCACAGTGGGGGGGTTAGGGTTGTCTGGATGTAAGCTATGGTGTCTGTATTGAATTGCTGTTATTTGATGTACTGTATTCACGTAGGCATATTTTCTTAAATGCTTTGGGGGGGGGGGGGGGGTATAGCCAATACAGTATCAAATGGATGAGTTGACTATCAAAGGCCTTCTCTTTATCAACCAACCCTTGGCTCCATTATGTCAAAACGGGCATTTCAAACAGGACCACCACCAAGACAACAAGGCCAGAAGGCGTGAGTGAACTGACCACACAGAAGACCTTAGGTCAATACTAGACCACTCAACATCTGATAATCAATGTTTCTCTCTCTCACACACATACACACACAGAGCGAGAGATCAAGTCCCACTCACCTCATCTTTAGCGTCTTCATCGATCTCAAACACGTGAGCTGGAAGCTTGTCTGTCTTCAGGCCTTTACTGTCAAAACACAAGTGAGATGTGTGAGAAAGCGTGATTGTGTTGTCAGAAACCCAGGAATACACACTCAATACATCAACTCTTTCCTACTGTATCTAGCTTCTGGTCATTTCCATATTGTGTCTTTGTACAGTATCAAAAGCGAGTCTATATCCTCAGCGGACCAACAGCGAGTCTATATCCTCAGCGGACCAACAGCGAGTCTATAATCTCAGCGGACCAACAGCGAGTCTATATCCTCAGCGGACCAACAGCGAGTCTATATCCTCAGCGGACCAACAGCGAGTCTATATCCTCAGCGGACCAACAGCGAGTCTATATCCTCAGCGGACCAACAGCGAGTCTATATCCTCAGCGGACCAACAGCGAGTCTATATCCTCAGCGGACCAACAGTGAGTCTATATCCTCAATGGATCAACAGCATTTTTTGTATTTTCAACATTTTACTGCAGCATACTGTAAATTATGGTGCATTGTGGGAAAATGTTGTGGGCGGGGAAAGAATTGCTGTTTTTCGAATGGTACTGTAGTTCCATCCCACAGAATACAGTACCGTATCATATTTTGGTGCACCAAAATCTTTTTGACCGTAGTGGGTGCATGGTATCGTTTCTGTCTCATTAACATATTTTGAGGCAGGGCCTTGTGAGAGGCTATATTTGTTGTACTCATGAGTGAGAATGCTGTGCCAACTTAACTCCTTTGTGGTTATATTGGCCCATCAATTTAAAATTAGGAATGTCAAACGTTCAGCCTGCTGCACAGACCATATGGACGCTCAAGTCTAGAGCACCTGGTTAAATTGTGCTTAGGAAAAACATTTTTTATCTAAATAGTTAAACAAGTGAGACATTTTTTGTTGTTGTCGAGTTTGCTGCATTTACTATCATCCTAAATTAAAGACATTGAATTATTTTGCCATATCTAATTCATGTATATTACACTACTTTCCATGACCACATCGAATTGTGGGGAAATCACACATCCTTTTGACCTCAGATTGGTGATGTTAGTATAAACTTTTATAGTCAACACGATGACAAGATCAATTGCTTAAAACAGATCAATATCCTTGGTTTTGTACCGTTGATTTTGTCATATGCACTGGGGTCGCAGGACTTAGAAAATGCATAGCTGCGTTCTTTCTCAAATGGCACTGATAATTTGGGGTGGTGTCACTATAAAAGTTGCTGGCCACACAACAATACACTATCATTTAAATAGCAGCCAACCGTTGTCACTTTTGAAGTTAACTAGCAGAAAAAGTTGTTTGTTCCCTATTCCATGATGGCAGCCTCCCAAAATCAACATCCAAAATAAAGATAGAAGCCTTTTACGAGATATCATCTAGCCAACCATGTATAGGTTATTCCAAGTTTCCATGTGGCCTTTGAATAGTGTTAGTTTAAACAGCACTACACCCCAATCGTTTGCCCCCCATTATCAAAAAAAGTGTTGCATTACAATTACCATGTTGGCGGACCACTTACTACTCAAAATGCAACACTTCGAAATGTACAAAATTGTCCTCTAACTAGTGACGTACACATTATTCCCAGATTCCGTGTGGTTTTTGAGCTGTGTTAGTTTTAAAAGGACGTGCAACCTCATCTCCCCCCTCTCGCGCAATTGATTTCAATGTGATAACTGTTTAGTGATTGTGTCACGCCCTGACCTGAGAGAGACGTTTTGTTTCTCCGTTTTGGTTAGGTCAGGGTGTGATTTGGGTGGGCATTCGGGATTTGTAGTTCTTTGTTATATTCTATGTTTTCTATTTCTATGTTGTCAGGTTCTAGTTTTCTATTTCTATGTTGGGTTTTGTTTGGGATGATCTCCAATTAGAGGCAGCTGGTCCTCGTTGTCTCTAATTGGAGTTCATACTTAAGTAGGTTTTTTTCCCCCACCTGGGTTTGTGGGAGATTTGTTTTTGAGTGGTGTATGTTTTGGTCTTTAGTTTATGTTTATGTATTGCATAGTTTCACAGTGTAAATAAAATGTGGAACGACACACACGCTGCACTTTGGTCCGCTTCTTCCTACGACATCCGTGACAGATTGACAAAACAGCTTGCATTTCTTTCTGTTTTGGTGACCCCGTATCAAAGTGCAACATTCCAAAGTGTAGCTAACGGTCTTCTGCAGGTTGACCTCTATTCAGTGATGTAAAAAGACCTCCAGTTTCCATGTGGTTTTTGAGTTGTGGCAGTTTCAATGCTGTAATGTGCTGTAAACCTGCTTGCACCAATCCCATGTAATTACAGTAAAATACTCCCCTCTACAAAGTTCATCCATTCCGATTATAGTAGCATTTACGTTTTTACAACATAATACAGTCAACTTTACAGTATTGTACTGTGTGTCATTATACAGTACTTGCTTTGATACCGTATTTATATAACAGTAGGTATACTGCAATATGAAATACAGAATTTCACTTGCCACCAAGCTGCCTGTAAGCTACTGTCAAATTCACAGTAACTCCTTTATCTTCAATGTATCAAAAGCTAGTCTACGGTATATCATCAACACATCTACTTCTTACTTCCTGTCTTCCCCGTGGTCAGTCCTATGCGGTTTCTTTCTATCAGTGGCTTCTTTCTATTCCTGATATACAGCACCTTGGAAGCATGTTTCTATTGATGGCTTTCTATTAAAAAGAGACTTACCTTGGGAGCATGCGGAAATCACCAGAGTAGGCTTCATATTTGTAGTTTATGACGTGCCAGTCCATGTTGTACGTCTTGATGCACTGCCCAACAGGTCAACATTAGAGTTCACCACCAGGGAAGCAGGTAAATAGTGTTCGCACATAGTGACAGAAAGGTGATCTAACTTCAGGTTACGAAATATCCTTGTCAAGTCTATAGGCATGTATTTGTTGTGTACTAGTGTAGACTGAATGAGTACCTCTTTGGCAAACAGCCTCTTGGCGTCCCTTTCTGCATTCTGGGGCACTGAGGGAACCACGGTCCTCCTCTGACGAGAGATCTGAGACTCCTAGAAAGAGCGAGAGAGAGTGTGAGAGAGATGATGGCGAACAGTCTCTTAGAAATGGGAAAACTCATGCTGCTTTATGATTTCTGAGCAGAACTACATGTTTGAATGTGTCCCAATAATCTATATTTGAATGAGTCCCAAAAATGTCTGAATGAGTTTGGTTAGACTGGATTGGACTACTGTTGTTTGTTTGCTTTGTTTTCAGCAATAAATAAATAGGTTTTGCAGGAGGAAGCAAGGCTGTGTGTTAGGACTGAAGTAGTAATTTAAAGGGAAACAATTATAGAAAGGAAAATCTATAAAAATGCCCACCTTGAGCCACTTCAAGAATTTGCTGATGTTGCGGTTTTAAACTAATCACCGTTTCTGCAGTTTCCCCTCATATTCATACTACAGGTTCCATTGCAGTAGCAATTGTGTTTCCAAAACGCTATATCTGCCAATTTTTCACATTTGTGTTTTTTCCATCAGAAATGATTGCGTATGGGCACCTTAATGTGGGGTTAAAATATTACTGTTCTTAGATTTTGAATTCATAGATTTTGAATGTGTATGAAAATGTGTTTTTTTGTTTGTGATATGTGGTTGTCTCACCTAGCTATCTAAAGATGAATGCACTAACTTTAACACTGGATTAGTTCATCTATTAAATTAAAAAATAAATAAAATGTAAATGTTTTATTTACATACAGATCTCATATTACTGTATTGAATAATACAATGAAATATTGACGTCACAAATGTATCATTTGTACATTTCTTTATAAAAATTATAGTTATTTGTTACATTTGATGGTGTAAAACCTAGCAATACTACTTATTTCTCTGAGAGTGAAGTGGATACTGTATATAGCAGAAACATTTTTCTCTGAAATGAAACCATCAAGTGATAGATTTTAAACAAATACATGTCTGTCATTGAACAACCCCGTGCCATGATTAGATAAAAAAAAAAACACAACACTCTTTCACAACAATCTCTTTGAACAATAAAAGCTAATTTACCAACATTTCTGAAAATTGATATATAGCGTTTTGGAATGAAACTCTTCAAATGTGGGTCTGGTATCCAGTGTTTCTAGGAGCATATTTGAAAGAGTGTGTCACTTGTATAAATGTTCTCTAATAAAACATTTGTATGAATTTTAACAAAGAAAACAAGCAGTGTTTCTTCCCAGTGCTACAACACCCTATTTAGCTCTACATGTGTCCTTTTCAATGTGTTTGTGTGAGCGTGCGCCTGTGTACCGAGAAGTCGTCGACAGGACACAGCAGGAGGTCTCGCTGAGGGTCACTGTGGATTTGGGCTTTCCTCTGGAACACCACATTCTCATAGTCCAAAGGCTCAATTACCTTAGGCTGCTCCTGTAGGCACACAGACAGATGTAGGATCTTAATTTGATCACCCTGTTACAGGAGACATTTCTAACTTGGAGAGTATTTGAGGTTTAAAAAGGCTTCTGAAGTTTGTAATTTGCATTTTGAAATTTCAGATGTGATTTTCTCTAAACAAAAATTAAATGAATTAGAATCCATATATCCTGTTGCTGCAGGATTATTTTCCTGCAGTAGCAAACTGGCTCAAATGAAGATCCTACATCTGTAGACAGTCAAGAGACACAAAGATAATGTACACACACCCTCACCCACTCCCTCACACAGGGGAGAAATATTGAATAACATTGAATTAAGCTGCTCCAGAAACAAATAGACAGCTCTGAGAGTCAAAGACACAGAGGTTACCATATACATTTAGACAGACACAGGTTACCGTACAGTCAAAATTTTGGACACACCTACTCATTCCAGGGTTTTTCTTTATTCTTTAGTATTTTCTACATTGTGGAATAATAGTAAACACATCAAAACTATGAAATAACAAACATGGAAATATGTAGTAAGCAAAAAAATAAATAAAAAATAAATTAATTAAAAGTGTTAAACAAATCATAATATATTTTATATTTCAGATTCTTCAAATAGCCACCCTTTGCCTTGACGAGAGCTTTGCACACGCTTGGCATTCTCTCAACCAGCTTCATGAGGTAGTCACCCAGAATGCATTTCAATTAACAGGTGTGCCTTGTTAAAAGTTAATTTGTGGAATTTCGTTCCTTCTTAATGCATTTGAGCCAATCAGCTGTGTTGTGACAAGGTAGGGGTGGTATACAGAAGATAGCCCTATTTGGTAAAAGACCAAGTCCATATTATGGCAAGAACAGCTCAGCTAATTACTTTAACCTTTTCATGCGTGAGTTCCAAATATCTAACGGTAGCCCCAGCGTGAGTTTTTTTTATGCACGTGATGTTAGAACGTTCTCGCCATCTCAGAATGTGATTGTTACGAAACAGTACATTTAATCCGCGCTGCCCTCAAACCAAGGCACGCAGCCTGTTTTTATTTATAGGCTGTTTCAACTTCAATTTCAAATGATTTTCAAACAAGTTTTTATTTTCTAAGAACAGTTTGAATGTAGGTGTGTTCCGTCTCATTAATTCACATAAAATGTAGGCTTTTCTATTTTTGCGGAAAATGTCTTTTTTTTGTTGAATTTATGACCCAGACAAAATTACCCAAGCACTTCCCAATGGTTTGTGCAGTTCAAGTCTGCAGACATTTGCGCATCTCCCGTCAGAACGTATCTCCCGTCACATTTTCCGTCTGGTGCCCGCATCACAGTAATTGTTGTTTTCATTACTAATAATAACAACAACTTTGGAAATGTGTGCGTTTCTATCAAAGTGCCTTATTACGTTATAATAGTTTCTGTATGTCGTGCGGTCGTTTCTACTGTAGCTCATTTCATAACCTTTATGCTGTTATATTCAATCGTGCTTATGTAGCTAGCTATATTCTTCTATTAGCTCTGTAAAACACTGCTAATTGCGTCAGAGAAGTATTAGCTTGGGGAGGATGAGGGAAGGGAGAGGATGATGAGGCAGTGGGTAGGTGGGTGAGATA
Organism: Salmo salar; assembly: GCF_965601325.2. Classification (NCBI taxonomy): domain Eukaryota; kingdom Metazoa; phylum Chordata; class Actinopteri; order Salmoniformes; family Salmonidae; genus Salmo; species Salmo salar. The sequence goes on from NC_138308.1 coordinate 78,029,757, forward strand.
TTGTCACTATAATTGCATAATGGACCTGTACGTCGAATTACAAAAAATAACTTGTTCGGTAATCTCCTCACCTGCTAGTTTGAGGTGAACTATGTGGTCATTGAGGGCAGCAGTGTCGATCAGATGGAAAAATAACATACCATTTGGTCATTTTCCGAGTGCATTCCACAAAGCTGTTTATCATGTCTGCCTTATCCACTGCCCCCATTTTGAGGTTATAGTCAAGCACACAGTCTGGTTTGATCTTTCTCTCTCCTGTCAGGTTGTCCACCTTCCCTGTGGCCGACATGGTTGCTGTATGGACAGTGGAGAGGACATGGACGTCTCGTTTGTCATGCCACTTTACTGCCAGCTGTTGACCATTCTCCTTGAACTCCACCTCCCCTCTCTGCAACTTCCTGCATCCGAATGCCGGCATCCTCTTCCTGTTTGACCTGACTGTGCCACAGGCCCCTGTGCTGTTGGAGAGCAGATGCTGGAAGGGTGTGGGACTGCTGTACCAATTGTCCACATACAAAGTGTGTCCCTTGCCAAGATGAGGAGCCATCATGGTCATCACCACAGACCAGGACACCCCAAGCCCCTCATAATGTTGGATGTCAGTGGAGGACCCTGTGTAAACTACAATGTCCTGGACAAATCATGTCTTCATGTCGCACATGACAAAGAACTTGACCCCAAACCTGTGCCTTTTGAAGGGAATATATTGACAGAACGCCAGCCTACCTTTCCATAACATCAGGGACTCATCAATGCATAGGTCATTGTATGGCACAAAGACCCGACCAAATGCTGATGTCAGGCTGGTAAGAACATTTCTTATTTTGTATAACGGGTCATTTGGGTTGGCAGGAGTTTGTTGACGAAATGGAGGCATCGCAGCAGAACTAGGAAGCGGTCTTGGCAAAGAAGGGAGTTGCAAACATAGGATCTGTGCTCCAGTATTCTCTTAGGGAATTCTTTACTATCCCCATGAGAAGGACTGTCACCAGGAAGGTATACATTTCACTAATTGTGGTCACCCATTTAGCGAGTTTCCCCCTCACTCCTGGCTCTCTCTTCTCCTGTAGCTCCAAGGCATAGCAATTGGTCTCCTCTACTACAGTGAGGGAAAAAAGTATTTGATCCCCTGCTGATTTTGTATGTTTGCCCACTGACAAAGAAATTATCAGTCTATAATTTTAATGGTAGGTTTATTTGAACAGTGAGAGACAGAATAACAAGAAAAAAATACAGAAAAACACATGTACATTTTTTTATAAATTGATTTGCATTTTAATGAGGGAAATAAGTATTTGACCCCTCTGCAAAATATGACTTAGTACTTGGTGGCAAAACCCTTGTTGGCAATCAGAGGTCAGATGTTTCTTGTAGTTGGCTACCAGGTTTGCACACATCTCAGGAGTGATTTTGTCCCACTCCTCTTTGCAGATCTTCTCCAAGTCATTAAGGTTTTGAGGCTGACGTTTGGCAACTCGAACCTTCAGCTCCCTCCACAGATTTTCTATAGGATTAAGGTCTGGAGACTGGCTAGGCCACTCCAGGACCTTAATGTGCTTCTTCTTGAGCCACTCCTATATATTTACTGTTTTATTCACATGTTTTCAAGTACTGGTGACAAAACATGCATTCCGATTCTTGCATAGATTGTAATGAACACATTGTGTGTAAAGTACTTTTTGAAGTTTGTACTGATTATGATGAGCTAAGCTAATTCCAGCTATGTGCGGAGCCATGTTTGTTGACATACAATGCATTCTGGGTTTCAGACCTTCCAGAAGTGAATGATGGTAGACGACACACCCCCTTCGACATGCATACTATAAAACAGACCAAACTCATCTGGTCTCCTCTTATGATCTTTGGTTTCTGTGAAAAAAACAAACATGGTGGAGCGCAGAATCTAGCTACTATCGTCGGATTACTTTCAATTTCTAGAACGTGTTTTACTCAATTATTTCGATCAATGGTGAGCTCTCCCGTGATGTGATTAATTATAAATAGCAATTGCTATTAGCTAATTCTTATTGTAGTTTGTCAGTCGAGAGTTATAAAAACATGACCCTTGTTATGTCAATCTTTCCTCAGCGCTAGCACAAACGTAGCCTACATTTTTCCAGTTTGGATGATTGTGTTATGCTGTAGATACTTCTATGAATGTCTGAACATTGCATCCAAAAATAAAAACTGCTCACATTCTGGATATAACTTTGTAAGGACTGTGTTTGTGCAAAATGTTTCTGAAAAAAAAACAGTGTGGCCAGCTCCAATGCTGATTGTCGCGTCAATTGAAAATGGATGTTCTAAATAAGCGTTCTAACTAACCAAGCGGTCTAATCACACCGGTTTGATCGTACGCTACAGGGACCATTGTAGAATGATCACACCCATGTGTTGGTACGTGTGAAAAGGTTAAGACATGAAGGTCAGTCAATACTGAAAATGTCAAGAACTTTTAACGTTTCTTCAAGTGGAGTCACAAAAACCATCAAGAGCTATGATGAAACTGGCTCTCATGAGGACTGCCACAGGAAAGGAAGACCCAGAGTTACCTCTGCTGCAAAGGATATGTTCATTAGAGTTACCACCCTCAGAAATTGCAGCCCAAATAAATGCTTCACGGAGTTCAAGTAACAGACACATCAACATCAACTGTTCAGAGGAGACGGCGTGAATCAGGCCTTCATGGTCGAATTGCTGAAAAAAAAACACTACTAAAAGGACACCAATAAGAAGAGACTTGCTTGGGCCAAGAAACACGAGCAATGGACATTAGACCAGTGGAAATCTGTCCTTTGGTCTGATGATTACAAGTTTGAGACTTTTGGTTCCAACCGCTGTGTCTTTGTGAGACGCAGAGTAGGTGAACGGATGATCTACGCATGTGTAGTTCCCACTGTGAAGCATGGAGGAGGTGGTGTGATGGCGTGGGGTTGCTTTGCTGGTGACACTGTCAATGATTTATTTAGAATTCAAGGCACACTTACGCCATCCCATCTGGTTTACGCTTAGTGGGACTATCATTTGTTTTTCAACAGGACAATGACCCAACACACCTCCAGTCTGTGTAAGGGCTATTTGACCAAGAAGGAGAGTGATGGAGTGCTGCATCAGATGACCTGGTCTCCACAATCACCCAACCTCAACCCAATTGAGATGGTTTGGGATGAGTTGGACCGCAGAGTGAAGGAAAAGCAGCCAAAAAGTGCTCAGCATGTGGGAAGTCCTTCAAGACTGTTGGAAAAGCATTCCAGGTGAAGCTGGTTGAGAGAATGCCAAGAGTGTGCAAAGCTGTCATCAAGGCAAAGGGTGGCTACTTTTAAGAATCTCAAATATAAAATATATTTTGATTTGTTTAACACTTTGTGGCTACTACATGATTCCATATGCTTGTTTTGATTTTTTCACCATCATTCTACAATGTAGAAAATAGTAAAAATAAAGAAATACCCTTGAAATGAGTAGGTGTGTCTAAACTTTTGACTGGTGCTGTACATTTGGACAGACACAGAAACAGAGGCACACACCCTCACCTGCCCATTCACACAAACAGTATTTTTATGTTTATTGGACCCCAGGAAGAGAGCGAGAGAGAGAGAGAGCGACAGGGAGCGAGAGAAAGAAAGAAACAGAGAGAGAAAAATGAGGGAAAAACAAATTATAAACATCTAAGGAAAGAACAGAGAAATATTAGGGTGACTGCTGGACTGGAGGAGAGTTTAAAACATATCTTCTTATACCACTGTGAACACAGGGCACAGTAATCTAGTTCAACAGAATGTCCTTTAGGGGTTGATGTCCAACACTCTGGCCCCAGAGGTTGCTATGTTACATGGCCCCCTACAGAGGAGTCCTCTGCAGAAGGGTTAGGCACCAGCAGAGGGAGCAGCCCCCTATCTACATTGACGGGACAGTAGTGGAGAGGGTGGAGAGCTTTAAATTCCTCGGTGTACACATCACGGACAAACTGAAATGGTCCACCCACACAGACAGCGTGGTGAAGAAGGCACAGCAGCTCCTCTTCAACCTCAGGAGGCTTAAGAAATGTGGCTTGTCACCAAAAACACAAAAACTTTTACAGATGCACAATCGAGAGCATCCTGTCGGGTTGTATCACCGCCTGGTACGGCAACTGCTCCGCCCACAACCGGAAGGCTCTCCAGAGGGTAGTGAGGTCTGCACAACGCATCACTGGGTGCAAACTACCTGCCCTCCAGGACACCTACACCACCCGATGTCACAGGAAGGCTAAAAAGATCATCAAGGACAACAACCACCCGAGCCACTGCCTGTTCACCCCGCTATCATCCAGAAGGCGAGGTCAGTACAGGGGCATCAAAGTGGGGACCGAGAGACTGAAAAACAGCTTCTATCTCAAGGCCATTAGACTGTTAAACAGCCATCACTAACATTGAGTGGCTGCTGCCAACACAGCCACTTTAATAATGGAACATTTGATGTAATCAATTTATCACTAGCCACTTAAAATATATAATGTTTACTTACCCTACATTACTCATCTCATATGTATATACTGTACGCAATACCATCTACTGCATCTTGATGTAATGTATCACTAGCCACTTTAAACAATGCTGCTTTATATGTTTTCATACCCTACATTACTCATCTCATATGTATATATTGTACTCTATACCATCTACTGCATCTTGCCTATGCCATTCGGCCATCACTCATTTATTTGTATGTACATATTCATTCCTTTACACTTGTGTGTATAAGGTAGTTGTTGTGAAATTGTTAGGTTATATTACTTGTTAGATATTATTGCACGGTCGGAACTAGAAGCACAAGCATTTCGCTACACTTGCATTAACACCTGCTAACCATGTGTATGTGACAAATACATTTGATTTGAAAAATGCCTTATAACCTTTGGGTCTAAGTTCCTGGCTACTGTTTCTCGTTTGACTTTAGGTTGCTTGCTGCAGTGAGTGACCCTTAGCAGCAGGGCACAAGTTTAGTTTCACAGGCCGCTGTGATACTAAACCACAGCCTGAGAGAGAGAGAGGAGAGAGAGAGGAGAGAGGGGAGAGAGAGAGAAACACACAAAGGAACGAAGGAAGGGGTTAGGCAATCAATCTGGCCCTGGACACTCCAAACAAACTGTCACTCCAACATGCTTCCGGGGTCTTTGGCTACAATGTCAGTGAGAGAGAGAAGTACTTTTCCAGGTGTCTGTCTCTTACGGTTCAGTGGAAAGACAGAGGAGAAGTCTAACTCTAACAGATGGGAGTTTTAGTACTGGTGTTTATTGGTTCACCTAGACACACAGTCTTGTACAACTAATCTTGTGGGGGGGGGGACACAATTCAGTCCCATCCAAAATACTATTTTCCTTAACCAACCCTAACCTTAATGCTAACCTGAAAACCTAACCTTAACCCTAAACCCCCTAGAGATAGCATTTGACCTTGTGGGGACTAACAAAATGTCCCCAGTTGGTCAAGATTTTTGTTCGTTTACTATTCTAGTCCCCACAAGTATAGTTAAACACATCCACACACACAGATCAAGTCCCACTCACCTCACCTTTAGCGTCCTCATCGACCTCTACAGTTCCCCATCAATAGTGAACACAGATACTCCCCATGTCCCACATCCCTTGACCTGACTTCAATTTGTATATACAAACTAGTGCTGAGCGATTAGTGCTTTTTGATTTCGGCTTCACATTATTTGGGTTGAAGGCTGTAACAGCACAGAATAAAACAATTAATAAAAGTCCCATGATGGTAGTGACTGTCCATTACTGCTTATCACTTATTAACCATCGTTTATTCACTTTAATAAAATATTTCAGTTGTTGTGTATATTACATTTGTTTTGTTGATGACTTTATTAATTTAATTCCAAGTCATCATCTCATCTCTATAGAGCTGCTGCCTATGCTTGTCACGCCCTGATCTGTTTCACCTGTCCTTGTCCTTGTGCTTGTCTCCACCCCCCTCCAGGTGTCGCCCATCTTCCCCATTATATCCTGGGTACTTATACCGGTGTTTTCTGTTGGTCTGTGCGTGCCAGTTCGTTTTGTTCATTCAAACCTACCAGCGGTTTCCCTTGCGCCGGTCTTTGCTATAGTCCCAGTTTTCTAGTTTCCTGGTTTTGACATTTCCTGCCTGCCGTCCTGTACCTTTGCCTCTACTCTGAATTACCAACCTCTGCCTGACCTGAGCCTGCCTGCTGTTCTGGTGCCTTACACCCTCTCTGGATTGTTGACCCCTGCCTGCCTGGACCTGCCGTTTGCCTGCCCCTGTTTAAAGAATAAACTTTTGTTTCTTCAACACTGTCTGCACCTGGGTCATACCTTAAAACGTGATAATGTTGTCTGACAAAAATCACTATTTTAGAAGTTCTTCAAAGTAAATAAGTTGCTTTTCAGCAGTCATATTCCTATCTTAGATCATGTATTTTCAGGTAGAGATACCTCACGAAGCCATTCCCTCCCCATCGCACATTCTTCTCTCCGTCTCAGACCAAACAATGGATTAAGTTAATTAGCATGTTTTCTGTGCTAAACTATGTAAAATATTGACCTGTTGGAAACTACAACTCCCTACTACATCGCACAGTTCGGGCTTGATTTGATTTATCTCTAGAGACACTACGCTTTGCCCTCACGAAAAGAAAAAATAATGGAATACAAATAACTGAACTGAGTTGGTCAATTAGTTTTAAAAAACAAGAGAAAAAACACATTTTGGTTAATCGCTTAGCACTAATACACACCCTCATATAGATACAGTGCCTTCAGAAAGTATTCACACCCCTTGACTTATCCACATTTTGTTGTTACAGCCTGAATTTAAAATGGGTTAATTCACATTTTTTTCTCACCCATCTACACACAATGAAAACATGTTTTTAGACATTTTTGCAAACGTATTGAAAATGAAATACAGACATATTTGAATTTACATAAGTATTCAACCCAGAGTCTATACTTTGTAGAAGCACCATTGGCAGCGATTACAGCTGTGACTCTTTCCGGGTAAGTCCCTAAGAGCTTGCCATACCTGGATTGTGCAACATTTGCCCATTATTCTTTTCTAAATTCTTCAAGCTCTGTCACATTGGTTGTTGATCATTGCTAGACAAACATGTTCAGGTCTTGCCATAGATTTTCAAGTAGATTTAAGTCAAAACTATAACTCGGCACTCAGGAACATCCACTGTCTTCTTGGTAAGCAACTCCAGTGTAGATGTGGCCTTGTGTTTTAGGTTATTGTCCAGCTGAAAGGTGAATTCATCTCCCAGTGTCGGGTGGAAAGCAGACTGAACCAGGTTTTCCTCTAGGATTGTCCCTAGGATTGCTTAGCTCCTTTCCATTTAGATCTATTCTATTTTATCCTGAAAAACTCCCCAGTCCTTAACAACTACAAGCATAGCATGTATGCAGCAACCAGTATGCTTGAAAATATAGAGAGTGGTACTCAGTAATGTGTTGTATTTGCCCCAAACATAACTAACACCTTGTATTCAAGACAAAAAGTTAATTGCTTTGCCATATTTTTGCCAGAATTATTTTAGTGCCTTGTTGCAAACAGGATGCATTTTTTGGAATATTTGTTATCACGTACAAGCTTCCTTCTTTTCATGCTGTCAATTAGGTTAGTATTGTGGAGTAACTACAATGTTGTCGATCCATCCTCAGTTTTCTCCTATCACAGCCATTAAACTCTAACAAGTCACCATTGGCCTCATGGTGAAATCCTTGAGCGGTTTCGTTCCTCTCCGGCAAGTTAGAAGGACACCTGCATCTTTGTAGTGAATACACCATCCAAAGTGTAATTAATAACTTCACCATGCTCAAAGGGATATTCAATGTCTGCTTTTTTTCCATTTATTTTTTACCCATCTACCAATAGGTGCCCTTCTTTGCACAGAATTGGAAAACCTCTCTGGTCTTTGTGGTTGAATCTGTGTTTGAAATTCACTGAGGGACCTTACAATTATTTGTATGTGTGGGGTACAGAGATGAGGTAGTCATTCAAAAATCATGTTAAACACTATTACTACACAGAGTGAGTCCATGCAACTTATTATGTGACTTGTTAAGCAAATATTTACTCCTGAACCTATTTAGGCTTGCCTTAACAAAGGGGTTGAATACTTATTGACTCAGTACATTTCAGCTTTTAATTTTTTTATGAATGTGCAAAATTCTCTAAGGACTTAATTCCACTATAATATTATGGGGTATTGTGTGTAGCCGAGTGACCAAACAAAATCTACATTTAATCAATTTTAAATTCAGGCTGTAACACAACAAAATGTGGAAAAAGTCAAGGGGTGTGAATACTGTCTGAAGGCACTCTACATTTTATCAAAACAACACCTTGTGATTCTTCAAGAGCTTTCTTGCGACCTCAGACACGTATAGTAGTTTCACCTCAGCTACCGTTCAAAACGTCCCAATGTCTTATGATCTGAAAGGACTGCAAGTTGAAGCTGGTGGGCCTCAGTAATATACTACTAGGCTTATATTAAGCTGTTACTTGAGCAAATCCACTCCTTTTCAGATCACAGAGAAGAGACCCCATAATAAAAGGAATAGGATACATAGCCCTCCAACTGAACGTAGGACGCACCAACTGGGCAGTTTAAAAAAGGAGAGTGGAAAGGATGGAAAGAGCAGAAAACATGGAATGCCAGGAAAAATAATAAAACAAGATGCCCCCATTGACAAATGTGACAGATAAAAACCAACCAAACACAAACACACAAAGCATGGTTGGAGCATGCCTCCAGAGAATCACAACTGGCTATGCTGGCTAGGCAACCTCCACAAAACAGCGCTTGTTCTCTGTTACCACGTCGACCGTTACCCCGAGGATCATCCGCTTAAACAGACAACACACACACTCCGGGAACCTGTGTTGCCTAGCACACATCAGGCAGCAACAAATCTCATCACAAGGTTACTATGCCTGTTGCCTTCACTGCGTCATTGTCATAAGACTTGACTGGAGATGTTTTGGCTGGGTTTGTGTGTTGGTTGTGTCGCATATGAGAAAGAGAGACATGGTGAATCAGATGACAGCGACAGCATGGGAGATTTTACAGTGGAGAAATCCCATGATGACAAATCATGAGGTCATAGTCACCCCGAAAGGTCATGCATCTTTCGATGTCAGAGGAGAGCAATCTCTTGCAAAAACACTGACATCGGAAAGAAACACACACACACACACACACACACACACACACACACACACACACACACACACACACACACACACACACACACACACACACACACACACACACACACACACACACAACCCAAAGAAGCCCTCTGTGAATGATTAAATCTGAAGTGCTTCATCAGTTTTATGTGCAATTTATCTCAAGCCAATTCCCTGCATCATAGCAGGGTTTTAGCCAATACTACAAGCAGCCAACCAAACTACAAACCACAACCAGTGCTCAAATCACCATCCATGATATAGCAGACAGCACTAGTGTCCTTTCAACAAAGAAAGAGAAAAGGCTCCTGCAAAGACTGAACTGTTATTGTAGGTCTATCATCAAACACCATCAAGATCAATAATCCTGTACATGCTTGAGGCATTAAAAATATGAATTCCACCCACCCAGCATAGAAAGGAGCAGGATGCAAGAACAGGAAAAGGGAATGGGATCTTGGGAAACCAAGAATTGCAGTGCCAACTCAGAATTGGCACTGCACATTCTGCAAGCGCACAAAAGGCGCTGCAGCCAAGACCTGATGCCAAGAGGAATGGAATACCATGTGTCCTCACTTGTGTTCTGCACACCAAAGCCACAGAAAAAGGACACATATAGCAATACGATACTTACTTTATATATACACATTATCCTTTTAAAAATATGGTCATTTTCTGCCTAACGAAATTGATTAATTTCCAGATAATTACGAAATCATACGCAAGTTTAAATTCCCACTTGTAATCAAATGTGGCGAGCTCTGCTCAGTGGGTGACATATGGGGAATGGTGAGACTCGCGTCTTCGATAAAACTGGAAACAATGTTGTCGTTCGGACATTCAAGTAACGTTATAAACTAAAAGTATACAAAGCCTTTTCTGGATGAAACAGGACCGGACTCTTGCGCTATGGTTCCGTAGTAAAGTGAGCGGGTTTGGACAGCAAGGTACCTTGGCTACCAGCTAACTGAAGATGAGATAATAAGCCACCATACTAACCACAATCACCGATGTCCTCACAGCCTCCGAGACACTGAGTTCCGCCGCCGTTCCAGGTATACTCAACCTTTTGGTAAATTTCCGTACCTCCGGCATAGCTATCTTTCCGGTGAAAACCACCACCTAAGTCCCGGTATAACTGACAGATGGGGCGGGTGGATCAGGTGGCGTTGCGAGGCGGGGCTGGACCGAACAGGCTCTCGAGCATCTCGTGCGCCTCCTTCTGCCTGTTCCCTTCTCTCCTCCCTTAGACGGATAGGTATACACCATTGGTGCACACCTCAAATACCTGACTAACCACTGTGAGAAATGGTAAACTACAAATTGCATGGTCACCTGTACTAATATTCAGGATAAATTCACAGTTGAATTGTATTATTTGGATGAAAAAGTTTAGGTTATTATTGTAATACTATAATGGTATGTGACTCCTTTTCATTGGAGATTATTGTATTGGTATTTTGGGGTAGGTTGCAGTAAGTAGAGTAGTAGAGTAAATTCGTATTATCTATACACCAGCCCGGGCATAAAAAGTGACAAAATCATCATCGGTTCATAGATTATATATATGAGATAATGTCGCTGTCCAGTGGACAAAGATGAGAACCACAGCAGTCATACAGTTCAAATTCTGTAGGGTTTGAACACATTTTATTTTCTTCCTTTCAGACCCTGAATGATTACAAAAAAAGTTCAATTGATTTGCACTCATAACAACTAATAGTTAATAGTGTACATGTAGCCTATTTAATAATGGTATTTAATTACATTTCTCTCATAAGAGGTCATACCACATGCTCTCTAGTAATCAGATTAGATTCCAGAACACAAGGCCTGTTGTTCTGAGTGCTAAGTTTGCCTGCTTCCGATTAGCCACATAAGCCATTAAAGTCAAGGCAACCAATAGACAAACAGTTAGTTTCTGGATAACGTGATTCAGAGAAGTTTGTGAGCCACATCCTAATGGCACTGATGCCACTATGCCTTGTCATCATCCAACTATTTATATCTGTGGGCTGAATGTGTTCGAGAATAAATTGTGCCAATAGGGGTATAGAAGGCCTACCAATACCATGTATTTGCTAAAATAAATGAAAAACATTGGAGATGTAAATGTCAATCTTCTCTGTGTTGTGTTGCTCCAGATGGCAGTAGTGCCTTACACAGCCACCGGGTCATAAGCAGTGAGGCATTGGTAAGGTGATGATAACCTCCACTGTAAGAGGTCCATCGGAATTCTCCCCACACAATACCTGGTAAGTGAACTGTAAACCAGTCTGGTGTCTTGCAATTATCCAAAAAAAAGACATCTGCTAAGTTTTTCAAAGCCTTGCATTACACTCATAGGAAATGTATAGGGGACATGGAGAGTGGCACTAGTGAGGTTAGTTAGAGGATTTGGTTTTACATGAGTAAAAAAAATAAATATTGGTAAAAGGTTTGAAATTAGGCCAACAAAAATATTATTCAATGCTAATGCTATGACAACTAATAACAGTATTTAATGTTGGAGGCCTATGATGAAAACCAAGAGCCAGAAATGCAGCTTTTATGCAGTGGGGGGCATATTTACATTACGGAAAACTTTAACCCTTGAGCTGGGCTGGGTTGTGGTCTGTAGTATCAGAGGCAGTAGAGATACTCAGTAGAGATACTCAGTAGAGATACTCAGTAGAGATACCTGCCAGTAGAGATACTTCAGTAGAGATACTTCAGTAGAGATACTTCAGTAGAGATACTTCACTGTTTCCTGTCCAAACATCCAAAGAGAACTGATTGAAGTAAAGGTTTTTATATACAGTATAACCAGCCGTACCAAACCAATATTTTATTGCCTTGATCCAATAACTCTGAGTTGCTTTACATAGTCATCTTAAAACAAAATATCTAGGCTGCTCAAACTGTGTTAAACCACACGACATATTTGCTACACAGTACTTTTTTTTCTTGTTCAGACAGCCAATACAATCTCTCGTTTCAGTGCCATTGTATAAAGGCTATGTAAAGTGTCATCAAATCAAATTTTATTGGTCACATACACATGGTTAGCAGATGTTAATGCGAGTGTAGTGAAATGCTTGTAAATATAAAAGGTGTCCCGTTGTCAGACCCTCATTCTATACATTGCAGCATGGTTGACATTACAATGATGATCAGACATTGGGAAATCTTTTTGTTTTATGCCAACTCTGGTAAGAAATTTGAATTTATATATATATATTTTTTAAATATATATATTATTGGCTTTTAGAAACCATTTGAATGACTTTGTAGCAAGTATTTGAGATGTTTTTCAATCTTCATCTTGATGATCTATATTGTTTGTTTGCTTTGACAGTTTTTTGCATTTACCAAGAACGTTGTTCAACCACACGCTGTTAAGGTTACTGAGATGGGAGAATATCACTTCCTTTTGGCCAACTGACGTGAATACCAATGTTGTTTTGGTACAAGCAGACTCTTGGACAGAAACCACTTCTCATGGCATCATCACTTTACAGTGGCCAAAGTAGTTTTTACTTTACCAAGGATTTCACTGAGACTAAACATCTGAGTGTGAAGAGAGGAGTTGGCAGCTTTAACCTGACCATCTCCAAGACAGAGCCATGGGACATACTACTGTGGTGCTATGAAAGCGGGCAAAGTCAAATTTGGAGAAGGAACTGTTTTGATTGTCAAAGGTAACTTAACTTCCTTCCCTAATTTTGGATTTTAAATTTTGCACCATTAAATTAGAAATATACTTTAGACTTTGGCGCTGAATGAATATACCAGACCAATACAATTTACACACTATGATCTTACTCCATCACTCTCTTCAGGTTCAGAGTCCAACAGCATGTCTGTGCTCCAGCAGCCTGTGTCTGACTCAGTCCAGCCAGGAGACTCTGTAACTCTGAACTGTACATTAGTGTCTATTGGTTCAGACATGGCTCAGGAGAATCCCATCCAGGAATCATTTACACCCATAGAGACAGTAGTGATCAGTGTGAGAAGAGCCCTGAGGCTGGGTCTCCTACACCGGAAAAAAGCTTGTCCAGAGAAGACAAGGTGAGCGCTACCATCAGTCCTGTGTCATGCCAACAGTAAAGCATTCTGAGACCATTCATGTGTGGGGTTGCTTCTCAGCCAAGGGAGTGGGCTCACTCAATTTTGCCTAAGAACACAGCCATGAATAAAGAATGGTACCAATACATCCTCCCAACCATCCAGGAACAGTTTGGTGACTAACAATGCCTTTTCCAGCATGATGGAGCACCTTGCCATAAGGCAAAAGTGATAACTAAGTGGCTCGGGGAACAAAACATCGATATTTTGGGTCCATGGCCAGGAAACTCCCCAGACCTTAACCCCATTGAGAACTTGTTGTCAATCCTCAAGAGGCGGGTGGACAAACAAAACCCCACAAATTCCGACAAACTCCAAGCATTGATTATGCAAGAATGGGCTGCCATCAGTCAGGATGTGGCCCAGAACTTAATTGACAGCATGCCAGTGCGGATTGCAGAGGTCTTAAAAAAGAAGGGTCAACACTGCAAATATTGACTCTTTGCATCAACTTCATGTAATTGTCAATAAAAGCTTTTGACACTTATGAAATGCTTGTAATTATACTTCAGTATTCCATAGTAACATCTGACAAAAATATCTAAAGACACTGAAGCAGCAAACTTTGTGGAATATTTAATATTAATATTTGTGTCATTCTCAAAACTTTTGGCCATGACTGTAGATTTTAAATTAATACTCTTTTATAGCTAACTTTTATGCCAAAACCTTTGTTTAGCTATATTGTTCAGATACCGATGTTTATCTATATCGTTCAGATACCTTTGTTTTTCTATAATGTTCAGATACCTTTGTTTAGCTATATTGTTCAGATACCGTTGTATTTCTATATGTTCAGATACCGTTGTTTGGCTATATCGTTCAGATTCCGTTGTATTTCGATATGTTCAGATACCTTTGTTTTTCTATATTCAGATACTTTTGTATTTGTAGATCATTCAGATACCTTTGTTTAGCTATATTGTTCAGATACCTTTTGTTTTTCTATATTGTACAGATACCGATGTTTATCTATATCATTCAGATACCTTTGTTTATCTATATCATTCAGATACCTGCAGTCCTCTGCACCTCTCTGATTCAGAGGGGTTGGGTTAAATTCAGAGGGGTGGCAGGTAGCCTAGTGGTTAGGGCGTTGGACTAGTAACCGAAAGGTTGCAAAGATCAAATCCCTGAGCTGACAAAGTAAAAATCTGTCGTTCTGCCCCTGAACAAGGCAGTTAACCCACTGTTCCTAGGCCGTCATTGAAAATAAGAATATGTTCTTAACTGACTTGCCTAGTTAAATAAAGGTACAATTAAAAGAAATGCAGAAGACATATTTCAGTTGAATGCATTCAGTTGTACAACTGACTAGGTATCTCCCTTGCCTTTGTGTTCTATGTCATTCAGATACCTTTGTTTTTCGACAACAGTAGAAAGTATGACTCTCAGATAATGCTGTGTCTCACTGGTGGCTTATTCATTGTCATATATGTATCCATAATTGTCTCAGTGTCTCTATCCCTGTTTGATCTTCCACAGATGGTTGTAAGGAGGACCCTGTTCTCTTGGTGTACTGCCTGGGTGTAGCATTGGCTCTGTGTATCACCATCATCATTGTACTTGGTTGTGTTATGTATAAGATGGCCAAGAATACATCTCTGCTGTGCCAAGGTAAGCGTTATCATTGTGCATAATATATGCTTTAATTGTTGGTGCACTGCACACTGCTTGTTTTTGGTCATAACGGTTCTTCAAAATATGCGTTATCATTGCGCACAATACAGTAAATGCTTAAACTGTTGGTGTAATGTATATTACATGTTTTAGTCATGAAACTGGGTTAATTCACTGTATGATGATGATGATGATTCCTTCATGTTTTTGTCTAAAAGGAACACACCCTCAGCCAAGTGGTCTGGGAGTCCCCAGTTCTCATAACCAGGTATGCAGAACATAATGTTAACTATTCTGAGTATGACTTTGATGAACTGTAAACAAATATGAAAATATCAGGTCTTTTCCTTATGTCTTTTAATTTATTTTTCTCTTAGGATCAAGAAGATGATGACACACTCATGTCGGTCCATTACGCTGCTCTGAATGTCATCCACAAGAAGCCAAAGACCCAGAGACACAGGAGCGCCATGGAGAGAGACACTGTGTACTCTGGGGTGAGGTGCCAAAACATGGACTGAAACAGATTTTTCCTCCGTATAGACATACATTGCTTTCTCTGTGTTTCAGGCTTTATATATCATTTGAAGCTTATTTATTATAAGTGTGGTACAATAGAATGGCTTATATTCTGTCAAACTCCTTTTTACATTGATAATGTGCAAATAAAATTACTAAAAATAAAAAGGGGTGCAGAGTGATCTCTATATGACGGAGACAATGACTCGTGTTTGTGTGTAGTTTTGTATTGAGTTCCAGGGAGTAGATGAACAAGAATGGGAGACAACCTATTTATTCAAGTCCTCTCTCCTCTGTAATGTGTTGTCCTCTTTTAGTTGTGTTGATAGCATGTCACTCACACCCACCCAGTGAACAAATTCACAGGTACTCTGCAGTCTTCTGTAATCCCAAGGTGAGGCCGTATCTACATTTTGGTCAGGTGGGCCTGCTGGCTTTGTGCACACAGGACCCTCCTACCTGCTCTCTGTGTCTCTGTGTCTCTATGTGGTTTTCAGCAGGATGTCTATGTGGTGTCACTGTTGTTATCACTATCTTTACTTGTTGTTCATGTTGTCCCTGACAGTTTACAGCCACAGCAAAACAGTTATTTATAAAACTGACTGTAATATATACATTTAGTTATCTAAAATCAGTTACAAACCACAAAGAACTGCTGATGAACCCTATTTGAACTCTCTGAGTTAACTGTCTTATGAGTGATACAGCACCACTTATTCTAGTTCTATGGGATCAGGGGGAGGGGACAGTTTATGATGATGTCATGGGAGAACTTTCAGTACATTCTCAGACAAGTCTTGTGAAGCACAAAAACTACTACAGAAGGAGACCAATAGAGGAGGATCCTCCTTCTGATAGATTGCTTCTCATAAGAACCACACTAACAGGAGAGAAAAACAGAGTGGATCAAATGTGTCATGTATTGGTTGACTGGTGTCCAATCATACATGCACTCTCGGGTGTTACACATCAGTCAGTGCATTTTTCTGTGAAGGATGTAGAGGGAATGAGACTGACATACAATAGACTTCTTTCATTCTGTTGGTGTTTTCCCATACGCACTCTGCTCTTCCCCCCTTCACCTTTATACTGTACATGATATGACATGTTCTAGACACAATAGACCTATTTGTCATCTGGAGTACTACAAGTCATTTACTACAAGTCATTTAAAACTGAAATATAATAATAACCATTATCTAACTGACATTAGAAAGATGACAAGAGCATCAACCACAGTGTGATAAGGTGACAGGAACAACAAGTCTGGAGTCAGAGATGACCTGATATTATTGGTTAGTAGCTCTGACACCCAGACGGAGCTGCAGGCTTTGATGATGACCTATAAGACCTGTCTCTGAAAATACCTGTCTACCATTGTAGCTGCACAGTAGCTACGGCCAGGCTAGGGTTAGCTTTAGGGTTAGGACTAGGGCTAAGGCTAGGGTTAGGGAGTCTGAGGTAGAGGAGGGCCCAGTGAGGAACACATCACTTTCTGTGTTGTGAGCGACAGGAAAGAGCAGTTTAGTGTAGAGTGAGACCTGCTGAGGTGGTTATCACTGGAACTCTCATAGACTAAGACTGGGGGATGAAATGGTTATTATATCTCTCTCTCTCCGTATGTTTAGCTAGATTTCCAGTCCACCTCCCAACACAACAGTGTGGTGAAACATTTAATCTTAATCATTGAATCTTTTTTTTATGGGAAAAATAGTAAACTGAATGTAAATGCGTATGTGATTTGAGGACGGTTGGTGATAAGGGGATGTGAGTCAGGGACACTGACCAACATAAACGTTCCTGTCACGTTCTGACCTGTAAAGGTGTTATTTGTTAGTGTTTAGTTTGGTCAGGACGTGGCAGGGGGTATTTGTTTTATGTGGTTCAGGGTGGTTGTGTGTATGTGTCCATGTAGAGAGGGGTATTTGATTTATTAGTCCAGGGTTTTGGTTATTGTTCTATGTTCTGTCTAGTCATTTGTATTTCTATGTTTAGTTAATTGGTGTTGGGGCTTTCAGTTGGCGTCAGCTGTCTATCGTTGCCTCTGATTGAAGGTCCTCTAATTAGGGGTGTGTGTATTGTGGGTAGTGTTGATGATTAGTTATTTGAGAAGGAGACAAGTCAAGACGCTGGACCGGGTGATTCAGTTTATAGTAAGGCAGTTTATTATGAGACAAAGATATTTGGCAAAGCGTGCACGGACTCCTTCGTTTAGCTCATAGGGAACTAGCAGAAGAGAGCCCCGAAACATAGTGTACATCCAATTTATACAATGAAATAACAGTGTGTTGACGTTGAGTCTAGTAGGTCCGCTCTCCTGACTGGTCGATGAGTGGAGGGACGGTCCACTCTCCAGGTGGTGTCGACTTCCCATTGGCCCTTGGCAGTGTCCTTTGTCCTCGGAGTCCAACACACCTAAGTGTGTGTGTGTGTGTGTGTGTGTGTGTGTGTGTGTGTGTGTGTGTGTGTATTTCTGGTAATTCGTGTCTGGGTGCTTGCGATATTCATGGAATGTTGTTCTTTACACCAGTGGTCAGTTCGTGTGGCTAGGGTGCTTTCATGTCTTGACATTTTTGTGTGAGTGCTTAGTCCGCCATCAGTCTCTGGGTGTGGTCGTGATTGGTATCAGTTGGTTGCTCAATATGTCTCTGGAATTTTGTTGTGTGCTGTTGTGAAACATGTTGTGCAAATGCCCTCCTTATATATCATTAGGTAAAACGTTAGATTATCTTTATTACAAATCCCCCTCTTCACGTCTGCAAGACGTGACAAAAAAGAACAATCTGCGGCACAGCGGGAGTGAAAACAAACAAACGGAAGTCAGAGACAAATGTTGTGAGTCCCCCTCTTCACGTCTCACCTCAGCAGATAGCTTGTCAAGTCTCAATAGGGATTAAAATCATATCATTACCATTACAATCCACCCGTTTTGCTAGATATTTCACATACATTATAACACATCTATTTTGATTGGATTCAGAAATTTCACACAAATTCAAACTAATTCATGCATCCCAATAGATGGTCTCATCTAACATGTGCTCCTCATATTTGAATGAATCCTCCACCTTGCTCGGCGGTAGGTACTTGTCATCTCATTGATCTGAACTTTGACTCGGTCCGTACTCCGTTATCATCTCTCTAGAGTTCTGGTGATTAAACCTCTTGCACACGGGACCAAACAACAACCACACAACCCAAACACACTCATACAGGTGAAAGCAGCCCATAATACAGTTCTTGCAACACTTTTCCATTTCCCAAACATGAGCTGTGTTATCAAAAATGTACGTACAGCAATGAACCTAATCATTCTACCTACACCATCTTCTTTGCCCGTAACCTATCGAGAGTCAGTCTATTTTACCAGGTCATGAGGGAGGTGGCGGATAATTGGTCAGAGAACCTCTTTACTGCATCCCCTGTTTCATTCATGAATCTCTGTTGATTAAAATATGTCATTAATTCAATCCACATTATTATTTATTGTCAACTACCAAAATAATGTAGTGTAAAAGCCTTCACATATTTGATTCATAGCTTTGTATTCATCTGGAACTTCCCTGAGGATGCCAATAGCATCCATCTTGTAAAGCTACTCCCATCCTGGTCAAAACTCCTCCTGTGCCTACTTTAGCCTCCTATACCTGGCCTCTGATGACTAACTCGAACTGGTTAGACCAATAACCCCAGGGCGCAATTCCTAACCACCCTTTGTGGTAATTTCTGTCGTATGCGTCCTTTGCTGGTACTAGCCCACCCTTCATCAGTTATAGGTGCTGTGAGGTTAAGAATGTTCTATTCATCTCTCAAACCTAAGTTAGTCACATTAACGATTACTTTCAGCCATTAAAATCATCTTAGTTCTCGGTGCCATTCTTGTATCTATAACACTGGTATTCATCCGGAATTTAGGTGAACCGAGGTGGGTTGGCTGAGTACAATCTGGCCAACCCCAATTCCTGTAAAGTTGTCTGCTTCCCCAGGAAATTGTTTAATGTTTACCTTAAATTCTACATCTTGATCTTCTTTGATTCCTTATTCTGTACGTCACTCATCAGTGTATTATATAGTTTATCTTTTACTTCTTCTCAATGACAACGGTAACCTATGTTTAGTACCCGTAGGTGTTGGATCTGAATGTATCAGAAAGATTAGACTATGATGCAGCTCAGAGTCTCTACTCTTCCCAAAAACCGTCAACCCCCTCCTGCCCTTAGTCTCTCTGCTTGGTACCACCCCATACTCACACCTCTAGGAGCACACACAGTGATGAACGGTCGGGATAGGGAATCTTCGTTAAGGAGGTAACCCCCGGACCCTGTTGGTATCGGTTCTTCTCCTAACTCTGTGTGTGATCAGCAGTGGTCATATGTGTACATACCTCCTTGCAGTGGGTAACGTGGACCCAAGTGACTCTCTCAGCTTTTCTAATGGCAAAGGCAATGGTTTAACAGAACCTGGTATGGGCCTTCCCAACGGTGTTGCTTCCTGTCTTTTCTCCTCAGGGACTGGATCCACACCCAGTCTCCTGGTTGTACTGAGTGAATCACCTTCTCCTGTAATTTACCTGTTGAACACAAAATCTTGGACATACGGGTTTGGTTAACAAACAGTCTTCTCATGTGCTCTGCTAGTATATCTTTAACTTCTATGTCTACCTGTTCTGGTATCTCTATTCTCCCTAACTCTGGCATTCTATAGGCTCTACCTGATTAGCTAAACTGTCATCCATCATTTAAAGAGATAGATCCCAGTATCAACACTAGGGATTATATCTTGTCCTAATATTCTAGCTACCATAATCATGTCCACCAAGTAAGTTGGGAACACTTCTACCCATTTGCTATACTTATCTGTTATTGTTAAACACCCCTTCTTCCCCTCAATTCGGAATAGTTCAATAAGTCCATTTCCAAATGTTGGAACGGACATTCTACAAAAAATGTTTTTGTTCTAGTAGCATCCTATCCTGTTCTATCGCCTGCTCTACTATACTCCCCCTTACTCCCCCTTTTTATACATGGCTCAAACCATGTATCAATTTTGCTGTATTTCTTAACAATGTCTTTTGTAAGGTTAGTAAATTATCCTTATGTCAGCCCTTCTCTTGTAGGATTGCCCCCTTTCATATACCACATGTACAATTCTCCCTGGGGCATTCATCCTTAGGTACCCTGTGCATTTCTCTATCAAGTGTCCTATCTTCTTTAAGATTGAACAACTTCTTTCAACTAAATTATCATATCTTTTCCTAGCGAATTTTACCAAACATAACTTAAAATCAAAACTATAATACATGCCTATGGAGCCGATAGTCTCTCCATGTATTAATATCCTAACTAAATGAACCTAACTAAATTATCCTGCTATCTTCTATTCTTATGTCTTTTCTGTCTCTCCCAGTGTTATTTCTGTCCTCACCTGTTTATAATTTAACTATGCTGGTCTCCACTCACTAACCGTTATCTAATTCTATGTTACTTTTATCTTCTCTTCCTTGTTTATGCTCTCCTCCTTCTACTTCCAACCCATCAAGGTCTCAGCAGTGCCGGGGAGTACTAAATGTCTCATGGTCTTATTACATAGCTACTTACATTTATCTAGATACCCTCAATAATCCTGGATTCCCTACAGATGTCATATATTCCTGTCCTGTTGGCTTAAGTCTACCATTATTAACCTGTTTTATCAACAAAATATAATATTACTATTATATTAATTCCACAGTCTTGTTGTGTTAAATCTCTTCCACTAAATACAACCACAGCTGACTTCCTAAGGGAAAATAAACTTATCTAGATAATGTAAAAAGTACCCCTACTTATCAAACGATATTCACGTAACATAATCAGATCAAAATGACTAATCTGAACTACTCCCCAAAGAAAAATTATTGTACCCTTTTCGTCATTTTGTCTTCTCATTGGTTCAAATGATCAATTGTACACTATGTTTCGGGGCTCTCTTCTGCTAGTTCCCTATGAGCTAAACGAAGGAGTCCGTGCACGCTTTGACGTCAGTTTCAAATGCTTACATACATTAGGTGCATACGCAAGTAACATACACCATATGCAAAAGCAAGTAACATACACCATATATACACATTTTGACATTGGCCTTAGCTTTTTTTATTTCCTGGTGGTGCCCAAGAACACAGTGGCCTCCAACATTCTTAAATGGAAGAAGTTTGGAACCACCAAGACTCTTGCTAGAGATGGGCGCCCGGCCAAACTGAGCAATCGGGGAGAAGGTCCTTGGTCAGGGAGGTGACCAAGAACCCGATGGTCACTCTGACAGACCTCTAGATTTCCTCTGTGGAGATGGGAGAACCTTCAAGAAGGACAACCATCTCCGCAGCACTCCACCAATCAGGACTCTCTGGTAGAGTGGCCAGACGGAAGCCACTTCTCAGTAAAAAGCACAAGACAGACCACTTGGAGTTTGCCAAAAGGCACCTAAAGACTCTCAGACCATGAGAAGCAAGATTCTCTGAATGCCAAGCGTCACATCTGGAGGAAACGTGGCACCATCCCTACAGTGAAGCATGTAGGCCGGCTCGGTCCTCCCCTCCTGCTCCGTGGCTCGACGACTCATTGCGAGCTCACAGAACAGGGCTCCGGGCAGCCAAGCGGAAATGGAGGAAAACTCGCCTCCCTGCGGACCTGGCATCCTTTCACTCCCTCCTCTCTACATTTTCCTCTTCTGTCTCTGCTGCTAAAGCCACTTTCTACCACTCTAAATTCCAAGCATCTGCCTCTAACCCTAGGAAGCTCTTTGCCACCTTCTCCTCCCTCCTGAATCCTCCTCCCCCTTCCCCCCCCTCCTCCCTCTCTGCGGATGACTTCGTCAACCATTTTGAAAAGAAGGTCGACGACATCCTATCCTCGTTTGCTAAGTCAAACGACACCGCTGGTCCTGCTCACACTGCCCTACCTTGTGCTTTGACCTCTTTCTCCCCTCTCTCTCCAGATGAAATCTCGCGTCTTGTGACGGCCGGCCGCCCAACAACCTGCCCGCTTGACCCTATCCCCTCCTCTCTTCTCCAGACCATTTCCGGAGACCTTCTCCCTTACCTCACCTCGCTCATCAAATCATCCTTGACCGCTGGCTACGTCCCTTCCGTCTTCAAGAGCGAGAGTTGCACCCCTTCTGAAAAAACCTACACTCGATCCCTCCGATGTCAACAACTACAGACCAGTATCCCTTCTTTCTTTTCTCTCCAAAACTCTTGAACGTGCTGTCCTTGGCCAGCTCTCCTGCTATCTCTCTCAGAATTACCTTCTTGATCCAAATCAGTCAGGTTTCAAGACTGGTCATTCAACTGAGACTGCTCTTCTCTGTGTCACGGAGGCTCTCCGCACTGCTAAAGCTAACTCTCCTCTGCTCTCATCCTTCTAGACCTATCTGCTGCCTTTGATACTGTGAACCATCAGATCCTCCTCTCCACCCTCTCCGAGTTGGGCATCTCCGGCGCGGCCCACGCTTGGATTGCGTCCTACCTGACAGGTCGCTCCTATCAGGTGGCGTGGCGAGAATCTGGCTCCGCACCACGTGCTCTCACCACTGGTGTCCCCCAGGGCTCTGTTCTAGGCCCTCTCCTATTCTCGCTATACACCAAGTCACTTGGCTCTGTCATATCCTCACATGGTCTCTCCTATCATTGCTATGCAGACGACACACAATTCATCTTCTCCTTTCCCCCTTCTGATAACCAGGTGGCGAATCGCATCTCTGCATGTCTGGCAGACATATCAGTGTGGATGACGGATCACCACCTCAAGCTGAACCTCAGCAAGACGGAGCTGCTCTTCCTCCCGGGGAAGGACTGCCCGTTCCATGATCTCGCCATCACGGTTGACAACTCCATTGTGTCCTCCTCCCAGAGTGCTAAGAACCTTGGCGTGACCCTGGACAACACCCTGTCGTTCTCCACTAACATCAAGGCGGTGACCCGATCCTGTAGGTTCATGCTCTACAACATTTGCACAGTACGACCCTGCCTCACACAGGAAGCGGCGCAGGTCCTAATCCAGGCACTTGTCATCTCCCGTCTGGATTACTGCAACTCGCTGTTGGCTGGGCTCCCTGCCTGTGCCATTAAACCCCTACAACTCATCCAGAACGCCGCAGCCCGTCTGGTGTTCAACCTTCCCAAGTTCTCTCACGTCACCCCGCTCCTCCGCTCTCTCCACTGGCTTCCAGTTGAAGCTCGCATCCGCTACAAGACCATGGTGCTTGCCTACGGAGCTGTGAGGGGAACGGCACCTCCGTACCTTCAGGCTCTGATCAGGCCCTACACCCAAACAAGGGCACTGCGTTCATCCACCTCTGGCCTGCTCGCCTCCCTACCTCTGAGGAAGCACAGTTCCCGCTCAGCCCAGTCAAAACTGTTCGCTGCTCTGGCACCCCAATGGTGGAACAAGCTCCCTCACGACGCCAGGACAGCGGAGTCAATCACCACCTTCCGGAGACACCTGAAACCCAACCTCTTCAAGGAATACCTAGGATAGCTTAAAAGATTTAGATGCACTATTGTAAAGTGGTTGTTCCACTGGATATCATAAGGTGAATGTACCAATTTGTAAGTCGCTCTGGATAAGAGCGTCTGCTAAATGACTTAAATGTAAATGTAAATGTAATGATGTTGGCAGCATCATGCTGTGGGGATGTTTTTCAGCAGCAAGGACAAGTCAGGATCGAGGCAAAGATTAATGGAGCAAAGTACAGAGAGATCCTTGATGAAAACCTTCAAGAGTGCTCAGGACCTCAGACTGGTGCGAAGGTTCACTTTCCGAAAGAACAACGACTCTAAGCACACAGCCAAGACAATGCAGGAGTAGCTTCAGGACGAGTCTCTGAGACCTGAAAATAGCTGTGCAGCAATGCTTCACATCCAACCTGACAGAGCTTGAGAGGATCTGCAGCGAAGAAAGGGAGAAACTCCCCAAATACAGATGTGCCAAGCTTGTAGCATCATACCCAATACGACTTGATGCTGTAATCGCTGCCAAAGGTGCTTCAAGAAAGTACTGAGTAAAGGGTCTGAATATTTATGTAAATGGGATATTTCAGTTTTTTATATTTAATACATTAGCAAACATTTCTAAAAACAGGTTTTTGCTTGGTTATTATGGGAAATTGTGTGTAGATTGATGAAAAAAACTATTTAATTCATTTTAGAATTGGGCTGTTTTCACGCCCTGAGCCCTTGGTTCTCTATGGTGTTTGGGTATGAGCGTGACAAGGGGGGTGTTCTAGTCATTATTTTTCTATGTTGGTGGTTTGTATGGTTCCCAAATAGAGGCATCTGGTATTCGTTTCCTCTAATTGGGGATCATATTTAGGAAGACCTTTCTCCCACCTGCATTTGTGGGATATTGTTTTGTTGAGTGCTGATGTGCGCTCTGTGCTTCACTTTCGTTGTATGTTTATTGTTTTTTGTTGAAGTTTCATGGTAATAAATATGTGGAACCCAACACACGCTGCGCCTTGGTCCGTCCTTCAAAACGATCGTGACAGAATATCCCACCCACGCAGGACCAAGCAGCGTGTAAATGAGGTAAAGGAGTTTTGGACTTGGGAGGAACTCATGGGAGGACACGAGACCCTTCCTTGGCGAGAGTTGCCAAGGAGCATAGGGGGACAGCGACGATGCCGGGGACCGCGGCCATAGAAACCCCAAGATTCTTTTTGGGGTCTCATAGAGCGTCGGTGGAGCAGCGGGGAGTGCCAGAGCCCGAATGGCAAACTCTGGAGGAGTTCAACGAGGGATACCGGAGAGAGGTTTTGGCGAGGAGTATGCTGCAGCGCAGGTGCGCTGAAGAGCGCCTTCTCAGCCCGGTACCATCTGTGCCGGCTCCACGCACCAGGCCACCAGTGCACCTCCCCAGCCCGGTACGTCCTGTGCCTGCTCCCTGCACTCGCCCTGAAGAGCCAGAGACCGTCAGGGAGGCGATGGAGAAGTTGGAAGAGAGAGAGATGAGAGAGATGTTGGTTTGATGTGTTCAGCACCGCATTGGCCCTGAAGAGCGTGTTACCAGTCTAGTACAACCTGTGCCGGCTCCACGCACCAGGTCTCCAGTGCGCCTCCCCAGTCCGGTACGTCCTGTGCCTGCTCTCTGCACTCGCCCTGAAGTGCATGTCAACAGTCCAGTGCCACCTGTACCGGCTCCATGCACTAGGCCTCCAGTGCGCCTCTCCAGCCCGGAGCGTGTGCTGGTTCCATGCACTCGACCTGAGGAGCATGTCATCAGTCCGGTGCAACCTGCGCCGATGCCCAGTCCAGGCATGGTGTCCAGTCCCGCTCCATGGCAGGAGCCTTCCTCTGCGCCGGTGCCCAGTCCAGGCATGGTGTGCAGTCCCGCTCCATGGCCGGAGCCTTCCTCTGCGCCGGTGCCCAGTCCAGGCACGGCGTCCAACCCAGCTCCATGGCCAGAGCCCTCCTCTGCGCCGGTGCTCAGTCCAGGCACGGCATCCAGTATCGCTCCAAGGCCGGAACCTTCCTCTGCGCCGATGCCCAAACCAGGCACAGCATTCAGCCCGGCGCCATGGCTGGATCTGGGGTCTGGGCTGGGGCTACGACCCGCACCGGAGCTGCCACCGACACTAGTCAACCCCCTACCCTCCCCATTTGGTTTCAGGTTTTGCGGCCAGAGTCCGCACCTTTGGGGGGGGGGGGGGGGGGGGGGTACTGTCACGCCCTGACCATAGAGAGCCCTTGTAGAATGTAGAAATAAATATTTTTGAAAGACAAGTGTTCTTTGTAACTTAAAAGACTATGGCTAGAACCTTTATTATCCTAATAACCGTTTTTTTGAAGAAAGGGTTCTTTAATGATTCTTTGGAAGGCAAGAAGGATTCTTTGGAAAGCAAGGTGGGTTCTACATAGAACAATATATCATATTTCCCTGCATACTCTATTTTCTGAATTGTTTGTTTAACTGTAATATCTTGCGATTGGCAGGAGCAGTGGCTTGTAATTCACGCATAGTTGTCACGGTTGTCGTCTGGAATGGAGGACCAAAACGCAGCAGGAATGTGGATGCTCATCTTGTATATTTATTTAATTAACAAGAACACCAAAAAAACAACAAAACGAACTCACGAACAACGAAACAGTCTTGTCAGGCACACTCAGCAAAACAAGAAACAATCTCCCACAAACACTAAACCAAACAATTACCCATATATAGGACTCTCAATCAGAGGCAACGAGAAAGCACCTGCCTCCAATTGAGAGTCCAACCCCCCATTAACCTAAACATAGAAATATACCAACACAGAAAGAACATAGAAGTACAAAACAGAACATAAACCAAAACCCGGAAATAATAAATCAAACGCCCTACTAAATAAACCACCACCCCGAACCACATAAAACAAATACCCTCTGCCACGTCCTGACCAAACTACAATAACAAATAAGCCTTATACTGGTCAGGACGTGACAATAGTATACTGAAGGCAGTGGCAAACCGTGGCTACTGGACCTAGCCCTTCAGAGGTGGAAAAATCTTCCAAAAAGTTGTACTGAACTCAAAAATCTAGAAAAACTGACACAGAACCTGCACTAATGTTACCAACAACAACCACATTGCTTACACATCCTACACTATCGTAGCCTAACACCATCACTATCACACTATCACCAAAAGAGAAAACAGTGACACATCAAAGGATGTGAGTTTGACAGGCTCATGATGCTGAAAGGACAGCGACCGCAATACCAGTAGGAGAGTGCACTTTCTGTAAAACACATAGACTGATAGAAAGGCAGCAGTCACACACAGCATGATGTTAAAGAATAATCAGCCCATTCATTAGGACATAATAAGCCAGTAGGTCCCAATCATAAGAACACAAAAACACAACCATTAGGCTAAGCATTTCCCAATCGAAATGTACAACTATTACTTCCCATTGCAAACATCGTTATCACATTAAGCACACACACTAACCGTTGATCTAGTGGTTAAATTCAATGTTTCACACCCATAACACATTATTTTCAAACAGATAGCTAGCAACAGCAAGCGTGCTGCAATAAAAAAAAAACAGTTCCACTCACCTGATGATCATTTGAAACAACTTCTTGTTGAAACTTAATCTCAAAAATGGTCACGTTAACAAATTAGCATCAACATCATCTTCAATAACAAATTCTACAGCAGCCGCCGCACAGTAGCCTACAAAAAAACTAGCTAGCTTAGACTGTGGAAAAACTACTGCTCGCTATTGCGTGGTGACCTGTCGGCCTTTGAGAATGGCTGGAGTTTCCATACGTTTTTGTCAAAATGGTCCCACCCATTACAAGTCAAAATGTGATTGGTTGATTCTACTGTCACTCCAAAATTCTGCTCTAATATGGTTGAATGGCAGATGCCTTCTATCGAGCTTCTGAGGGCCTAGCCAATGATGAGCTATCTAGCTACATTTCTCCCCAGAGACCGCCAAAGAAAAATTCTGTTTGGATATTTTATCTCCTCAGTTTTAACCCTTTCCTTATAAATTCAAACTGAAGAGATTAAATCAGAATGTCATTGAAAAGAAGAATATAATCAGAATATCATTGAGATATTATTGAAAAGATGAAATAGAAATGTTAAACGACATTGATATTTAAATTATACAACAACTTTATAAACTTTATAAATATACTTTATAAATCCTTGGGCCTTCTCAAGGTGTAAAAGGCCTTGACCATTCACCATTCCTTAAAGGGGAGTGGGTTGTTAAGACAACTATATCTGTCCTCAGAAAATGAAGGCCAGGATTTTGCTAAACTTGGTTCTTCATTCAAAAGGTGAAATTCTGACCTTTGCTGCATTAAATTTGAAAGCATAGATCATAGAAGATAAACACAGTAGTGCCAGCCAAACAGGATGCTCAGCTCTGTCCATCCGGTCTCTTGTAATCTGGGTTAGGTCAAGTCACCACAGGAGCACTCAGTTTATCTTCAGTATTTCCTCGCTGCTCACTGTGGAAACCCTGTAATCTGCTGAAATGCTAAATTAGATACCGCAGACTATTCAATGCATCTCAGAAACTAAATAACCTCATTTGAGAAGTGTTGTTCTACAGAGGTAGATTTTTCCACTTAAGACACAAGATGCCAGCTATTAAAATATTCGCACAACTGTACACATTTTTGCTTCTTGGTGAGATGGGTTTTATTTACTTTAATTATGATGGCATGTTCAGTTTCTATATATAATGTTTTACTCAGCCACATTTAGCGATTGCCTTCATCAGTGAGTACAATGATAGAATTTATTTTGATTGACACTTTGAGGCATTCCAATATTGTATTTTAATGTATATATAACAGTTAATATATTTGTGTAAGATGTCGTATTTTCTTTTGTTGTAGCTCATGCACGAGCTGGGACTGAGCCCTCAGCCATACAACAGGAGAGTGGTCTCAAGTCAGCCAATGTTGGGGACACAGTGACTTTGCAGTGCTTCTATGAAGGCGACGTGGCCATGCATTTCTCTTGGTACAAGCAACCCTTGGGAGAAAAACCTCAGGTCATCTCAACAGTCTATAGGTATGACGAGGCTCCTACATTTTACCATGAATTCAAGGGTAACCCTCGATTTTCAGTGCAAAGCGGCCAAGGAATAAATCACCTCAGCATCTCAGACATAAATAGCTCGGATTCAGCCTTGTACTACTGTGGGAGCGCGCACTCAAATGTGTTGGAATTTGGAAAAGGAACCTTTCTCAATATAAAAGGTACAGTACTGAGAAAAAAATATTTCAGTAATCCTTAAATATTTTCAGACAAAGTCTGAATTTGTAGATAAAGAGTAGTAATTAGATATCCTAAGAATTAAAAAAAATAAACTTTCTGCAAAAGCGTCTTACAGTTAATATCAGGTGTTATAACATTCAGATGATTCTCTCAATGAGTAAGAACACTTGCTACGGGAAGTTATAGATAGTTAACACAGATTTGCTGACATATTTAAACCCTATTTTCAGATTCAGGCTCCAACAGCAAGACAGTTGTAGAGCAGTCTGTGTCTGAGTCAGTCCAGCCAGGAGAGTCTGTGACCCTGAACTGTACAATACACATGGAGACCTGCGCAGGAGAACACAGTGTCTATTGGTTCAGACATGGCTCAGGAGAATCCCACTCAGGAATCATTTACACCAATGGAGACAGGAGTGATCAGTGTGAGAAGAGCCCTGAGGCTGGGTCTCCTACACAGAGCTGTGTCTACAACCTCCCCAAGAGGAACCTCACCCTCTCTGATGCTGGGACTTACTACTGTGCTGTAGCCTCCTGTGGGGAGATACTATTTGGGAAAGGGACCAAGCTGGACATTCAAGGTAAACCTCTTATGCTTCTTTGTTAAAATGACATAAACATTACATTTACTGTAGTTATACAGGTAGTTATTGTAAAACACAATGTGTTCCCAATGACTTACCTGATCAAATAAAGGCAAAATAAAATACATGTTATTACACTGTAATAGCCTCTACTGTATAAAAGAAAACATGACATTCTTTCAGGGGGTAATATTCAAGTGGCGACTGAAGCGGATATGAGGATCCTTGTCCTCTTTTCCATCATAAGAACTGGATTTCTCTTCTGCTGTCTGACCATCTTCTTCATCATCTACCTCGTCAGGAAATAGATTAATTCAATAATTCAGTTTCTCAATCCTGTAGCTGTTACAAATGCAAATGTGATTTACTGTCTTTTCAAATGTTTCAGTGCTCGTCAGCTTTGGTAACATAATGTAAAGTAAAATGCCCATATGTCAGCCTTTCGACACGTTGAAGATGCAGATATTGCTGTTCAGATTTTCAAAAAATGAAATAATCTTTATTGAAATAAAATGCTAATTTTTATTCAATACTGACAATTCTACAGTGGATACAGTATGATGGGTTAATATATTCAAACAAGACTACTCCACAGCTGTTGCTTTATGGGAGCATATGCAATGTGCTTCTCAGAAACGTCTCCACCCTGCCCTCTCCCTCTTCCACACTCAGATCTGTTAATTGAGAAGCTCAGTGCAGCGTAATTCTCTGTGTCTATGTTCAGATTCTAAAATAAAGACAGAGAGATACATGCTTGATCCACAATTACTAAATTACTCACTTGGACTGTGGGTGAAGTGTGCTTGGTCACCCTTAATTAAAAAACAAAACATATACCTTTTGTATATTATTGTTTACCATTCATACATGATATAATATTAATTTATGCTATTAATATAGGGCATTCATATATCATATATTTTGTATAAGGCATGACAAAGTCTCTCACAAAAGCTTTCCAGAACTTGCAAACTGCTTTTTATATTGTTCAACATACCTTGTGTTAATTGAAGCTTATCCTCAATACTGACAAAACTAAACTAATGGTGTTTTCTAAAGCAAGAAACAGATCGCTGAACCTTTCACCTATTACTACCTGTCAGGGCAATGAGATTGAGACTGTAACCTCATTTAAATATCTTGGAATTGTAATTGATGACGGCCTCTTTTAAATTGCATATTCAACTGACAAAACAATTGAAGCTGAAGTTGAGATTTTATTTTAGGAATAAGGCCTGTTTTTCTTTTGAAGCCAGAAGGAGGCTAGTATCAGCTACTTTTATATATGAATGCTTCCGCTCAGTGTTTGAGATCAATTGACACCCTTTACCATGGTGCTTTGAGATTTATTTTCAACTGCAAAACCCTTATACACCCCTGCACTTTGTATACCAGGGTTGGCTGGCCTTCTCTAGTCACTCGTAGGCTCAGTCACTGGTATACTTTTATTTACAAAGCAATTTTGGGTTTACTACCATTTTATTGGTGCATTTTTATTGTTCAGAAATGTGGTGGATACTCTCTTCGTTCGCAGGACTTTATCCTGCTAACTGTTCCAAATGTCCGAACTGAATTTGGTAAAAGGGCTTTTATGTACTCTGCGCCATTGTCTTGGAACGCCTTACAAAATACTTTTAAACTGGAAGAACTTGTCCCGATTGGTGTTTTTAAATCACTGATGAAGGATTTTGAGACTGATTCCCTGACCTGTCAATGTTTTTAATTTGCTGTTTTATGATTTTTTTATACTCTTGTGAATTCTATGGTTTTTACTAGATTACTTGTAGTTTTTCATGTTGTCTATCTGTAATTGTGTAATGACTGTGCTGCCTATCTTGGCCAAGACGCTCTTGAAAATAAGAGATTTCAAATCTCAATTTACTCTTTCTGGTTAAATAAAGGTTAAATACATTTCTTTTTAAAGATAAACTTTAGCACACTACTTACATTCTTGCAGAGCTCTCCTCCGCAAGATTGTCAGGAGAATATTTGTTACTATCAGGATAATAACGATAACAACCAGAACAAATGTTATGTAGTTCAGCAATTCAGTTTGATTCTCGAGACATATCATTTACAATACTGTACCTCCATGTGGAGCCCTGTGTGAGGATAAGATAAAATGTTTAGAATATTTTTAACATTTCATGTACATTCTTTTAGAGACCAGCTTTTCAAATGTCTTACCTTCAATGTCAGGCTTGGTTCCTTTCACTTGAGTAGATACATTGGCTAAAGAGAACCAAACAACATGTAGACATTCTTAGTGAGAAGAAAAAAAATTGGAAACACATTTTTCTACTCAATGTTTTTTGTGTCTTCCAATATATATATATATATATATATATATATATATATATATATATATATATATATATATATATATTTATACAGTACCAGTCAAAAGTTTGGACACACCTACTGTCGTGACGTGACTACCATTAATGTGATGACTGTTATTTTATCAAATTAATTAACTATGTTTAATTATTACGTGATTAAATTAATCATGTAACAATTAACTCATTAGCTAACTTGGGGCACCATGGGAAAAGTTATTTAACGAGTTACTATCTCCCGACTTAAACTCCAAAGATATAAATATCTCTTACATCATGTTGTGACGTTGTATTAGTTAATGTGACGACTGTTGCTCATCGAATGATTAACGGTTTATAATTGCGTGATTAAATGAATTAAGCAATGAATCAAGCAATTATTAACTCATTAACCTGGGGCACCATGGGAACATTATTTTGATTGAGTTTCTATTTCCCAAATTAACTCAAAGGATATCAGAATATCGATTTTACAACAGTCGCTAAATTAATCAACCTCTTGTCTCATGTCTGAACGTCGCATAATCCGGGAATCTGCACGGACCCGGGTCCCACCAATGAGTTTACCACACCAATCTTAGTTGATTATTTATTTACTAGCAAGCTAAAATGATGATAAAAATACACATACACAAAACACAGTATAGCTATTGATTAGGACTTAGTATAACGGGCCAACACACTATGGCACGTGTTACCCAAAATGGGGATTTAAAAGAGAGAGAAACCAAGAAAGTACACGAGAGAAATATACATTTGGTTCATTTGTCAGCCATGCTTATTTAAACCTAGCCTTGCCCCGAACTGCCGCTCTTATGGGTCAGAATATAATGATGTAATTACGTGTTGGAGGTCTCAGGTGGGAAGCTCCGCGTGTGTCGTTTAGGCTTCTCAATGACGCACTTCTCCGGCGCAACTCTCTGGTTGTCCTCACGATGTCAGTGTCCTTCTTGGCTTAGGGGTCTGATCCCTCGCCCTTGATCTGAAAGGGGTCTTCTGAGGACAGACAGCTCTGTAGCTCAGAGCTCACAGCTTCGGACTCGAACGGTGTAGATACCACGATTCAATGGAGAGTGGAGGCTGGGTGGTTCGGCTTGAATTCACCCGCTTAGACACAGCTACTCGTCCGTAGCTCGTGTAGAAAATGATTTCTTTGTCTTCAACCTTGTGTTTCGTTTTGGGGTTCGTTGACTTTGTTAGACCTTCGCTGCAGCTTGGGGTCAATTAGTCTCCTATGTTAATTCTTCACTCTCCTGTCTTATACCCTCGGGTCAGAAGTGGGTGTAACCGCCTTTAGGGCAATTCTCTGGGCGGACCAAGTTAAGGAGCAAGGCCTAGATTTGACTAAAATCCTATTTTAGACACTACCTTCACATCTCATCTTTACCAAAACATTCTCTTTGATTTGGATATTTTCCACACAACGTACAATGTATACACATCAGGCATATACTGGGAAAACTCTTAAAGGTACAATGTTTTCATAATAACGTCATCTCTTAACCTTTAATAACAATACAAAAGTTACATACATTTTCATATTCCACCTCTCGTCATGACCACCATTGTGGCTGACGGAAACCATTGTTCCAAAGTCCCTTTATTGCATGTTTAATGTTCTGAGGCCAGTTCTCCATTGTGAGGACAAAGGAATTTCTCTGTGGCCTAAGGTTTATTATGGGCGTGAGGGGTCATAAAACCCCCACATCTTCAGACCCCTAGATCTCTCCTCCTCTGTTGGGGGTTTGGGAGATAATCTGTAGGGTGGTGGTCTCCTGTACCCTGACCTGATCAGGACAGTCATGACAATCAATAACAGTCAATTATGAATTATTATTACCTAAAATCAGTCTCATTCTGAATGTTGTTAACTTCATAAATCTGCACGAAGCGTAGTCTAAATGATGATTCAGCAATACACAAATTGGCTTAATTATTTATTTACTAACTAACTAAACAATCATACAGAATTACATAAACACACACACAGTACAGGTTATATTACTAACATGATGCAATGAAAAGCCCCTAGTGGACTAACCCGATATGACGGCTTGTTACACAATGAAAGGGTTGGGGAAAGAAAGAGCGGGAGAGACAGAGAGTGCTGGTACATACATGTGGAAGCTATGCTCATGAGAATGAATACTTTGCACATGAACAACCGCTCATTCAGAAAATAATTGCAACACATATATTTACGTGTGTATGTCTTTGTCGTCTCTCTGTTGAAATCGCCCGGTGCGTCTATGGGCGGTAGTTCGACAGAAGTGTCTTGTTTGTCCACCAGAGGTCACAATGTCCTTTGTAGTTGTGGTAGGCTTCTTAGTCTCAGAGTGTTTGTTGGATCGAATCCTTCAGATGTACCACATGGGGGTGAGAGGGAAATGCACTTCCCCTCTCGTCTTCGTTAGACTGAATCGCTGTGGTCTTTGGTCAAGTTTACTAGACTCAATTACTTAACCTGTCTGGGCTAGGGGGCAGTATTTGCACGGCCGGATAAAAAACGTACCCGATTTAAACTGGTTACTACTCTTGCCCAGAAATGAGAATATGCATATAATTAGTAGATGTGGATAGAAAACACTCTAAAGTTTCTAAAACTGTTTGAATGGTGTCTGTGAGTATAACAGAACTCATATGGCAGGCCAAAACCTGAGAAGATTCCATACAGGAAGTGCCCTGTCTAGACAATTTGTTGTCCTTCTGTTGCATCTCTATCAAAAATACAGCATCTGTGCTGTAACGTGACATTTTCTAAGGCTCTCTAAAAGCACCAGAAAGTGGAATGGGGTGTCTGCTGTCTCTGGGCAAAGAACAGCAGCAGAATTTGTAAGTGGTCAGCCTGGGGACAGTGAGACTGAGATGCGCTTTCACGAGACTACTCAATTTTTTTCTTTCAGCCTTTGAATGAAAACAACGTTGCCCGGTTGGAATATTATCGCTATTTTACGAGAAAAATAGCATAAAAATTTATTTTAAACAGCGTTTGACATGCTTCGAAGTATGGTAATGGGATATTTCGAATTTTTTTGTCACGAAATGCGCTCGCGCGTCACCCTTCGGATAGTGACCTGAACGCACGAACAAAATGGAGGTATTTGGATATAACTATGGATTATTTGGAACCAAAACAACATTTGTTGTTGAAGTAGAAGTCCTGGGAGTGCATCCAAAAAACTTTACAGGGAGAATCACACTACCTCCCATCCCAGCACAAATCCCAGGGTCTGGTTGAATAATGTCCTTAGACAATTATTTGAAAAAGCATCTACATTTAAAATGAGTTCTTACCAAAGTTGGTGTAAAACAAAAACATTGACCAATGTCGGATCTTCATTGTAATGTCAATCCTTTATGCACTGTATAGTGTGAAGGTCTGACAACAGGAAACCTCTTTCATGATGACACTTTACATGTAGCCGTCATACAGTAGGAGGGAACACTGAACTGAGAGACTTTATTGGCTGTCTGAACAGGAATATAAGCTACAGTTTAGCAAGTCTGTTTACCCTAGTTTGAGAAGCCCAGACAGACTTTTAAAGAAGACAATCAAGTCAGGGAAATGAAACTTATTAAGACCATTTTTCTTTTGATGTTTGGACCAACAGTAAAGGATCCTATTCTCCTCTCTACTGCCTCTGATACTGAGCCCATCCCAACCCAGCCTAGCCCAGAGGTTAATTGATTCCATAACGTAGTATGTTTCTCCACCACAGCATATACTGTACACCCTGCATTTTGTGCTCTTGGTTTTCATCTTAGGCCTCCAACATGAAATATGATTGTTAGTTGTGGCAATAATATGGTCTATTAATTTCAGATCTTTGTTGGTTACCAATGCCCTTTTAAATATGGCATGGCTACATTTTAGCCCGTTTTTTATGTCAGCCCAAATCCTCTAATTAACCTCAGTAGTGCCACTGCACTCTGATTGTCCCTTATTAGTGTATTACGTCTCTGTAATACTTTGTCGTTGTAATACATGTCTTTCTTTGATACAAGTGTACCTTAAGTATTCTAAAGAAAATAAATATTATTTTGTCCAGCTGGTAATTCAACAGTTACAATACTCTAGATTTCCCATATGAGGTATGTTGTGTCTAGAACATGGCTTGTCATGTACAGTATAAGGGTGAAGGGGAGTAGAGCATATGGGAAAACACCAACAGAATGAAACAAGTCTATTGTATGTCAGTCTCATTCCCTGTATATCATTCAGAGAAAAATGCACTGACTGATGTGTAACACCCGAGAGTGCATGTCTGATTGGACACCAGTTAACCAGTCAACCAGCCAACCAATACATGACACACTTCATCTAGTCTGTTTCACTCTCTGTTTAGTGTTTTAAATTTTGATTTGATTCTCGTAGATAGCAATCTATCAGAATGAGGATGCTCCTCTATTGGTCACCTTCTGACAGAGCATCCTGCAATAGTCTTATCAGGATTGTCTGATTGTGAATGTACTGAAAGTTCTCAGACGACATCTTCATAAACTGTCCCCTCCCCCTTGTCCATAGATCTAGAATAGATGGTATCACACATGAGACAGTTAACTCAGAGAGTTCAAATAGGCTTAATCAGCAGTTCTGTGTGGTTTGTAACTGATATCAGATAACTAATACTGTATATATATCAGTGTCACTTTATAAAGAACACATTTGCTGTGGCTGCAAGCGGTTTGGGGCAAAGATTGTGTAAAAATTGTGAGAAGTAAAGATAGTGAGAACAACAGTGACACCACATAGACATCCTGCTGAAAACCACATGGAGACACAGAGACACAGAGAGCAGGTAGGAGGGTCCTGTGTGCACAAAGCCAGCAGGCCCACCTGACCAAAGCATAGATACGACCTTGTTTTGTGCTAACAGAAGACCGCAGAGCGCCTCTGCTCAGTCACAATGTGCACATTGTGATATTTGAAACCAGTCTCTCAGCAATATAAAATATACTTTATATTTTATATAATGAGGCAAGTCATTTAAGAACAAATTCTTATTTACAATGACAACCTATCCCGGCCAAACCCAGACAGTGCTGGGCCAAATGTGCGCCACCATATGGGACTCCCAATCACTGCCGGATGTGATGCAGCCTGGACTCAAACCAGGTACTGTAGTGAGGCCTCTTGCACTGAGATGCAGTGTCTTAGACCACTGTGCCACCCGGAAGCCCCAGATGAGATGTTTATTTTTATTTCAGTCTTTTCTTAGTAAAAGAGAGTCGTGGTCTTAGGGGCCAATTCCGACCCAACTTAAGCTTGGGTATATGGAACATAATTCCCTTTTTATGCACCTTTCTCTCGAACCGTATTCTGACTTTGAACTTAAGCTTGAGAAAAGCAAGCTATTCATCTGCTATTAGTTTTGGGTGGAGATCAAAGAAATGAAGGTGTGTCTACAGATACGCCGTATTCTGACCTCATAATTTCACCAACTTTATGCACAATGAA
Organism: Salmo salar; assembly: GCF_965601325.2. Lineage (NCBI taxonomy): Eukaryota > Metazoa > Chordata > Actinopteri > Salmoniformes > Salmonidae > Salmo > Salmo salar. The sequence goes on from NC_138308.1 coordinate 78,067,350, forward strand.
ATGTTTAATAAGGTCCAGCAACCTGTCAGTTCCAAGTGGACAACACCTACTTTATTTTTTCTGATAGAAATACAATTTCCCATGCACTGTAATTTACATATTGATAAGAGTATTTAAAGAGCTAGATAAATTAGTAATCTTTTTGGATAAGGGGATTGTAAATATACATTACAATTGTTTTATATCTATTTTACATTTTGATCGCTTGAGACAAATATGAAACCAGTCACAGAGCAGCAAACTGAAGCATATCTACATATCACCTTTTCCACAGTGAAGTTTATGAAATGCTGGACTTATAACTTGCAAATTCGAAATGTCAGAAATGTGTAGCTATGTGCAACTGACAGTATAGTGCCAAACTTACCGAGTTGATTTATGATTTCTAGAATGTTTTAATTAGATGCCCAAATTTTTCACTGTATTTTTTACAATTTGTATCGTGTTACACCAACATAACTGTCACTTTAATGTCAGTTTCCTTACATTTTTCATCATTCCATTACATCGTTAGTTTACCTTTCTTTCCTCTGTCACGTTCGTGTGGTTGTTCATGGGGATCACAAGAAATAGTGTATCATATTAGGCTGAAGTATGACAAGTTTTGAAATAGTCTGGAACATTTAACCTATTTGAATCATTATGGAACACAGACTACACGTAGCGGTTTAGACCTGGAGCCTGGCGACGACCTGACCGCTGTCATCACTGTTCCATGATAAGTGAGGATTATTAGGGTAGATTTATAGGACTACTGGTCAACTCCTATTGTACACTTCTCTCACCTTCCAATATTTCATGGATTGAACAATTGAACATGGCAACTTTCAGGATGAATCAAACTACTGTATTTTGATTCACCAATATATTTAGCGTGTAAAGGCTCTCCGACCGGTTTTATTTTATTCATGAATACTTTCCTAACCCTAAATAATATGCAAGATCAGATAAAAAATGATATCTACGAAGTGGTGCTGAAAAGGATACAAATATGTGTGTATTTACATGGCTTTCTTAAATCCCTAATATTCTGAACCGTTCCCTCTATATATTCTAGTGAGACTGGCGAGAAATTCAAATTAAAGGTACACCATATTTAGGGACAGCTGTAAACAAATGTACTTAAAACCTGATTGAATGAAAACTCCATGAGAAATTCACTTGGCCAGTAAGTGGGAGGGTTTTCAGCGGTTAAAATGTATTTATTCAACAAACACAAGGGATCTGCAAAGCCTGTTACACACCTGCATAAGGTAAGTCTGAATACCAACTACTGAGAAGGGCATAAGAAAGGAGTGTGTAGGAGAGGTGTGTATTTCCTGAAATGGGCCCTTAGTGACATTGTTGTGTTGTAGTTTTGATGCACTGAAGTGTCTGTAGAGAGCATGTGGTGAGGACAGACGGTCATTGCTGTGGGTTAGAGATGAGTTTACATGAGTGGAAAATGTATTTAGGGCATTCAGAACACCACAGAGAGATGTGATACAGGATACAGCTTAAAAAGGAGAGATGACTGAAAGAGTTAGTCAATAGAATGGACTCTCTGCATGCATATACTGTCATCAGGATGAGCTAATGTTACATTGAGCATAAACCTCAATCTACTCTGATGTTGTTGCCCAAAATCAGTTGTGGGGTTATTGTTCTTCCCTGCAAACCTACCAGTGAAACTGCTGTAGAAATTTAAGAGCAAGGGAAAAATCTGAGAGAAAATCACACAATACCTCTGTATGACAGCAGTTTAATATTTTATTTAATCTGCACAACATTACCAATGTAAAAAGGAATTTGACAGAATACAAGGCATTGTAAGACACTTCACTAATATATAAAGCTATATACAGTGGGAAACACATTAAAGCAATTTAAGTGAATAAATAGGCAAAGCTGACGTTTCAGTCCATGTTTTCTTGTAAGACAATGAAATGAAAATTAAAACTTCACTGATATATAAAGCTATATACAGTGGGAAACACATAACATCAATGCAAGTTATTAAAAATAAAAAGTCTATTTTTCAGTCCATGTTATGGCTTCTCACCCCAGAGTACAAAGTGTCTCTCTCCATGGCGCTCCTCTGTCTCCCGGTGTTTACTTTCTTGTGGACGACATTCAGAGCGGCATAATGGAGTGTGTCAACATCTTGATCCTGAGAGGAATAACAAAAATAAAATCAAAATATTTGGTATTAGACTGAAACATTGCTGGTGAAGCAAAAAATGAAAGTGTATATTTTCATATTTTGATTAAATAAAAAAAACATTGCTTCAGCAACAGCTCAACAAATGCCAGGTGTGTGTACCTGGTTATGACTGGGGACCTCCGGAGTACTTGGCTGAGGGGGCGTACCTTTTAATCAAACATTATCATCATCATTATCATCAACAACAACAATAACAACATCATCATCATCAATCATCATCATCATCATCAATAACATCATCATCATCGTTATCATCATCATCAATAACATCCGCATCAACATCATCAAACAATTCATTTGTAAAGTTTTATGATCAAAAACATGTCATGTTCCCTGTACCAACAGTTTCAGCATATTGTGCACATTGATAACACTTACCTCTGCACTGTTCACATTCTCTCCTGCTGATCTTATACATAACCCAACCAAGGACAATGACGAGGATGACACACAGACCCAACGCTACACCCAGACAGTACACCAAGAGAACATGGTCCTCCTTACAACCATCTGTGGAAATACAGACAGTGGAAGAGGAAATTCAGGACATTTTGCTCCACCAGACATTGAGTTTATTCAAGGCACCATGAAAGAATATCAGAACATATCAGAAGTATCACTTACGGACAACATCCAGCTTGGTCCCGTTCCCAAACAGTATCTCCCCACATGACGCCATAGCACAGTAGTAAATCCCAGCATCAGAGAGGCTGAGGTTCCTCTTGGGGAGGTTGTAGACACAGCTCTGTGTAGGAGACCCAGCCTCAGGGCTCTTCTCACACTGATCATTCCTGTCTCCATGGGTGTAAATGATTCCTGGATGGGATTCTCCTGAACCATGTCTGAACCAATAGACACTGTGTTCTCCTGCACAGGTCTCAGTGTGTATTGTACAGTTCAGAGTCACAGAGTCTCCTGGCTGGACTGACTCAGACACAGGCTGCTGAAGTATAGTCATATTTCTGGAATCTGATCCTGACAAGAAGGCCAATAAACCAATTTCATCTCTCTAGAATATCCCTGTGGCAAGTGTTGTAACTCAACATTTATTCAATAAATATTTCATCTGAGAATACCTCATATTTACACTGTATATCTGTAAATTCAGATTTACAAAAAGTAAATAATAATGACTTTCTTTTTACCTTTTATGATGAGAATGACTCCTTTTCCAAATTCCAAATTGTTTCCATAAGAACTTCCACAGTAGTATGTGCCTGAATCAGAGAGTTCCACATCTGCTATCATTAGGTTATTTTTCCCTTGGCCACCTTCCACTGAGAAGCGAGTGTTATTCTTAAACTCCTGGTAAAATTCTGCATTATTGTCCAACTTATAGAGGGTTGAGATGAGCTGAGGAATATTTTCAAAAGTTTGCTTGTACCAGGAGAACATTACTCCCACATCGCCTTCGTTGAAGCAGACCAAAACCACTGTGTCTCCAACGTTGGCTGACATGAGACCATTCTTCTGACTGATGGATGAGGATTGAGTCCGAGTTACTCCATGAACTAGAGAACATGAAAATATATTAGCCGTTACATTACTCAAATACAACTTTGGATTCTCAAAGTGTCTGTAGAACAATAATGGGATACTTTGTGTCTCCAAATTAAGAAATGTAAAATGTATAAGATTGACTTACCCATCTCTACGAGCAGTGGAAATACCAGACACAGTGCCATCATCTTTAAAGTTGTCAGCTCTTCACAACTTGAATCTTGAGTGGAAAGAGTCCACCCATGTAGACAACGCTTCAACAATGGAGTTAAAGGTGATTGGTCGAACTGGACAGCATAATTTTTGTTAACGCCTCATTCAGGCATGACTGTGGTCTTTACATGTAGCTTGTACAGTTCAGAGTCCCAGAATTGTCCTAGATGTAGAATCTCATAGTTTAGATTTGTACAAATTGAGCACTAATTTTTGAAGCACGATTTCCCTCAATCTTTATCACTGCAGCTACTGTTGTCTAAGAGACTCAAATTTGTGACCTTTGAACGTGCATGCTATGACACTGTCTTCTACTAGGGCTTCTATCAGTCACTTCAAATCACTAAAAACATCTAAAAAAACATGACAAACACGGCAAATACAATACAATTGTTTTATTTTTGTGATCTCCCCTTCAGGATATACACTCAAATGACAAGATAGTTTGAATGCCCTCCTATGACATTGTTATTGAATAGGTCCATGGTTCTAGTCATCTAACATCACACTGAAAATCAGGGTTTGTGTTTGATCGAGCATACTGTAGTGATCTCTACGTCAAATTACCTAATACAAAACTCATTGTGTTTTTTCACAGATTTCAGTTGACTTGGTATAGATAAGCTGCCTCATTAACATAGTTGGTTAATTGTTGCTAAAATTGTCAGCTAGAAGAGTAAGTAGTATAGCCTACAGCATGAGCGAACTAAGAGTTCTGAGACATCTGGCTGAAAACCACAGAAATAGAAAAAGAGCGAGAGAAGGGTCATGCGTGCAATAGGCCAGTAGGCCCTAACAAAGAGTAGACATATCCTCATCTTGTTTTCATCACAGACCACAGAGTACCTGTAAATAGGTTCCTGTGTGTGTAAGGGGGTGTTAGTGGCATGAGGATAGAAAACACTTTTCAACACAACAACTTAAAGATGCCTGAGTATGGCCTAAATAATTGATTATTGTTGAACGCTTTATTAATCTAATCACATTCATCTTCTTTCAGGTCTTCTAGACCTGTTTTTCTTATTACTCAGATTCAGAGCTACCAGTGGAGGCTACTCAGAAGAGGAAGGAAAATACATACTCCTTAGTGAATTTCATAAAAAGAAAAATGTTAAAACATTTAAAAAGTATCATTTTTATATAAAACAATACTAAATATAGTCATATCACTAAATAATTGATTAAAACACACTTTTTTTTGCAATGAAGGTCTACAGTAGCCTCAACAACACTCTGTAGGGTAGCACCATGGTGTAGCCCGAGGATAGCTAGCTTCCGTCCTCCTCTGGGTACATTGACTTCAATACAAAACCTAGGAGGCTCATGGTTCTCACCCCCTTCTGTAGACTTACACATTAACTGACAACTCCCGGAGGACGTCTTCCAACCTATTAGAGCTCTTGCAGCATGAACTGACATGTTGTCAACTCAATCAAAGGATCAGACAATGAATCTAGTACTGAAAGCATAAGCTACAGCTAGCTAGCCCTGCAGTGCATACAATGTTGTGAGTAGAGGTCGCCCGATTATGATTTTTCAACGCCTATACCGATACCGATTATTGGAGGGCCAAAAAAGGCCGCTGCCCATTAATCGGCCGATATCTTTTATTTATAATAATGACAATTACAACAATACTGAATGAACACTTATTTTAACTTAATATAATACATCAATAAAATCAATTTAGCCTCAAATAAATAATAAAACATGCTCAATTTGGTTTAAATAATGCAAAAACAAAGTTTTGGAGAAGAAAGTAAAAGTGCATTATGTGCCATGTAAGAAAGCTAACGTTTAAGTTCCTTGCTCAGAACATATGAAAGCTGGTGGTTCCTTTTAACATGAGTCTTCAATATTCCCAGGTAAGAAGTTTTAGGTTGTAGTTATTATAGGAATTATAGGACTATTTCTCTCTATGCCATTTGTATTTCATATACCTTTGACTATTGGATGTTCTTATAGGCACTTTAGTATTGCCAGTGTAACAGTATAGCTTCCGTCCCTCTCCTCGCTCCTACCTGGGCTCAAACCAGGAACACATCGACAACAGCCACCCTCGAAGCAGCGTTACCCATGCAGAGCAAGGGGAACAACTACTCCAAGTCTCAGAGCGAGTGACGTTTGAAACGCTATTAGCGCGCACCTGGCTAACTAGCTAGCCATTTCATATCGGTTCCACCAGCCTAATCTTGGGAGTTGATAGGCTTGAAGTCATAAACAGCGCAATGCATTGCGAAGAGCTGCTGGCAAAACGCACGAAAATGCTGTTTGAATGAATGCTTACGAGCCTGCTCTATCAAATCATAGACTTAATTATAACATAATAACACACAGAAGCACGAGCCTTAGGTTATTAATATGGTCGAATCCGGAAACTATCACGTTTATTCTTTCTGTGAAATACGGAACCGTTCCGTATTTTATCTAACGGGTGGCATCCATAAGTCTAAATATTCCTAATACATTGCACAACCTTCAATGTTATGTCATAATTACGTAAAATTCTGGCAAATTAGTTCACAACGAGCCAGGCAGCCCAAACGGTTGTGTATACCCTGACTCTGCGTGCAGTGAATGGAAGAGAAGTGACACAATTTCACCTGGTTAATATTGCCTGCTAACCTGGATTTCTTTTAGCTAAATTTCCAGGTTTAAAAATATATACTTCTGTGTATTGATTTTAAGAAAGGCATTGATGTTTATGGTTAGGTACAGTCGTGCAACGATTGTGCTTTTCTCACAAATGCGCTTTTGTTAAATCATCCCCGGTTTGGTGAAGTTGGCTGTCTTTGTTAGGAAGAAATAGTATTCACACTGTTCGCAACGAGCTAGGCGACCCAAACTGCTGCATATACTCTGACTCTGTTGCAGAGGTGACACATTTTCCCTAGTTAAAAGAAATTCATGTTAGCAGGCAATATTAACTAAATATGCAGGTTTAAAAATATATACTTGTGTATTGATTTTAAGAAAGACATTGATGTTTATGGTTCGGTACAAGTTGGAGCAACGACAGTCCTTTTTCGCAAATGCGCACCGCATCGATTATATGCAACGCAGGACAAGCTAGATAAACTAGTAATATCATCAACCATGTGTAGTTAACTAGTGATTATGATTGATTGATTATTTTTTATAAGATAAGTTTAATGCTATCTAGCAACTTCCCTTGGCTTCTTACTGCTTTCGCGTAACAGGCAAGCTCCTCGTGGAGTGCAATGTAAAACAGGTGGTTAGAGTGTTGGACTAGTTAACCGTAAGGTTGCAAGATTGAAACCCCAAGCTGACAAGGTAAAAATCTGTCGTTCTGCCCCTAAACAAGTGTCACGGTTGTCGTAGTAAATATTGGACCAAGGCGCAGCGGGTTGAGTGCTCATCTTAACTTTTATTGTGAACACGACTAATAAACAAAACAATAAACGAACGAACAGTCTTGCAGGCTAAACACAGCAGTGCAAAGAACAACCTCCCACAATTCCCATAACAAACACACTCCTAATTATAGGACCTTCAATCAGAGGCAACGATAAACAGCTGCCTCCAATTGAAGGCCCCAATCCCAATTACCTAAACATAGAAATAGAATGACTAGACGAAACATAGAAATACACTAACATAGAACATAGACCAAAACCCTGGAATACATAAATCAAACACCCTTCTACATAAACACACACCCCGAACCACATACAACAAATACCCCCTGCCTCGTCCTGACCAAACTACAATAACCAATAACCCCTATTACTGGTCAGGACGTGACAGTACCCCCCCAAAGGTGCAGACCCCGGATGCACCTCATACAAAAATAAACACAAAATAAACCCCCCAAACAAAAGGGAGGGAAGGGAGGGTGGCTGCCGTCACCAACGATTCTGTGCTACACCCCCCTTCCCCAATGGCTCATGTTCTGGCCTTACTCCACCACCTAACCTGTCCACCCCCGCAGAATACCTTTGGCTGAAGCGCCTCGCTGTAGACCTCGGCCTGAAGCGCTTCGCTGTAGACCTCGGGCAGAAGAGCGACTCTGGAAGCTCCGGACTGTAGTGCAACTCTGGCTGCGCCGATTCCGGACTGTAGGCCGTCTCACTCGGTTCCGGACTGTGGGCCGTCTCACTCGGTTCCGGACTGTGGGCCGTCTCACTCGGTTCCGGACTGTGGGCCATCTCACTCGGTTCCGGACTGTGGGCCGTCTCTCTTGGTTCCAGACTGTGGGCCATCTCTAGACGGGGCACTGTCACTGGACACTCTGGACGGGGCATTGTCGTCGGACACTCTGGACGGGGCACTGTTGCCGGAAGCTCTGGACAGGGTACTGTCGTCGGAAACTCTGGACGGGGTACTGTCGTCGGAAGCTCTGGACGGGGTACTGTCGTCGGAAGCTCTGGACGGGGTACTGTCGTCGGAAGCTCTGGACGGGGTACTGTCGTCGGAAGCTCTGGACGGGAACTGCGCACCGAAAGCCTGATGCGTGGGGCTGGTAGTGGAGGTACCAGACTGGAGACACGCACCCCAAGGCTAGTGCGAGGAGCAGGAACAGGACGTACTGGACTGGGCTGATGCACTGGAAGCCTGGTGCGTGGTGCTGGTACTGGAGGTATCAGACTGGAGACACGCACCTCAAGGCTAGTGCGAGGAGCGGGAACAGGACGTACTGGACTGGGCTGATGCACTGGAAGCCTGGTGCGTGGTGCTGGCTTTGGATGTGCCAGACTGGAGACACGCACCTCAGGGCTAGTGCGAGGAACAGGAACAGGACGAGTTGGACTGGGCTGACACACTGGAAGCCTGGTGCGTGGTGCTGGCTTTGGATGTGCCAGACTGGAGACACGCACCTCAGGGATAGTGCGAGGAACAGGAACAGGACGTACTGGACTGGGCTGACACACTGGAAGCCTGGTGCGTGGTGCTGGCTTTGGATGTGCCAGACTGGAGACACGCATCTCAGGGATAGTGCGAGGAACAGGAACAGGACGAGTTGGACTGGGCTGATGCACTGGAAGCCTGGTGTGTGGTGCTGGCTTTGGAGACGCCATACTGGATACAGTGCGAGGAGCGGGAACAGGATAGACTGGGCCGTGAAACATTACTGGAGGTCTGGAGCACACAACCCCTACGGACTGAGTGCTCACTCGAGCATGACACTTGCAAGGGGCTGGAATCATTCTCACCGGACTGTTCATGCGCATAGGCGAGATCGTGCGCACTTCTGCATAGTACGGTGCTCTTCTGATCCTCTGTTCCACAAAATAAGCACGGATAGTTGGCTCAGGTCTACTGCCTGCCCTAGCCAAACTACCCGTGTGCCCCCCCAAATGTTTTTATTGGGGAAACGTATCCGGCTTCCTTGCCACCCGTGTTCCCATATAATAGTACGGTCTTCACTCCACCTTCGCCGTTCCTCCCTCGCTATTTCCACCTGTCTCCATGGGAGGCGATCCCTTCCAGCCTGGATCTCCTCCCATGTGTAGGATCCTTTACCCTCCAAGATGTCTTCCCAAGTCCAGTACTCCTTATAGTCCACAAAATTCATTTTTTGCGCCTTACCCCGCTGCTTGGTCCGTTGGTGGTGGGAGGTTCTGACCCGGTCGTCGTAGTAAATATTGGACCAAGGCGCAGCGGGTTGAGTGCTCATCTTAACTTTTATTGTGAACTCGACTAATAAACAAAACAATAAACGAACAAACAGTCTTGCAGGCTAAACACAGCAGTGCAAAGAACAACCTCCCACAAATCCCATAACAACACACTCCTAATTATAGGACCTTCAATCAGAGGCAACGATAAACAGCTGCCTCCAATTGAAGGCCCCAATCCCAATTACCTAAACATAGAAATAGAATGACTAGACGGAACATAGAAATACACTAACATAGAACAAAGAGCAAAACCCCGGAATACATAAATCAAACACCCCTCTACATAAACACACACCCCGAACCACATAAAACAAATACCCCCTGCCACATCCTGACCAAACTACAATAACCAATAACCCCTATTACTGGTCAGGACGTGTCAACAAGGTAGTTAGCCCACCGTTCCTAGGCCATCATTGAAAATAAGAATGTGTTCTTAACTGACTTGCCTAGTTAAAAAATATTTATTAAAAAAAAATATATATATATATATATCGGCAAATCGGTGGTCAAAAATACCGATTACCGATTGTTATGAAAACTTGAAATCAGCCCTAATTAATCGGCCATTCCGATTAATCGGTCGACCTCTAGTTGTGAGTAGTTGATTCAAAGAGAGAGGAAGACAATAGTTTAACAGTTTTGAACAAATACATTTATTCCAAAATGAAGGAGAAGCAAGAGAGAGATAGAGAGAGAGAGATTTGTCAATTTTTTTCACATTCAGTTTTGCTTACTTAGCTAGCAAATGCAGCTTGCTAGTTTAGCCTACTCAAACAGAGGTATGCTATGTTAGCTAGCTGGCTATGACTATCCAACACAAAACTGTAACTCTTCCAAGTCAAGGTAAGCTTTTGGTTTTACTAATTTATTGCCACCGGGGCCCACTGGTGTAAGTGCTATACTGCTTACTGACTGCACACTGTAAAGTTACTGCATGATTGTAGCAGGTTTACTAACACTTTAGTTCTATTAGCTATTCTGACTATGATGTTAATTTAGCTAATATGGTGACAACGATGTAGGCTGTGTGTGGCGGTTATGATATGGTTTGGCTTGGACAGGTTTTTTGCCTGTCACATACAGCTGACGTATTGTTCATTGAAGTCCACAAGTGAAGGGAAAAGGTGAGACGAGGAGAGCGCATAGATGCTATGAAACTGAACTGTTTTTACGCATGACCAGGGGTGTATTCATTTCGCAGATTCTGTTGAAAACGTTAGTTAAACGGAAATAAACGCAACAAAACAGGGATAAACATACATGAATTTGTCCAATAGAAACTCTAGTTTGCAACTGTTGTACTGATGATTACACCCTATATCAGCTAGATGCAGGCAAGAAGTGTGCAAAGCGGTATTGTTTGTGTCACTGTGTCCATCTGTCACTGTCTGTCAACTCAAAATGTTCTCTCGACCTGTGTGCCCCTACATTGTAAACTTTCATTCATAGGCTAGGTTGCAGCAACCTCATGATGGGCAGGGGCGCAACTTTCACCGGGGATGGGGGGACGGGGGGTCATAGCCCGCCCACATTCTGAAATTGCATTTTTGTCCCCCCCCAGTTTGCTCATTACAATGTGATACAAAAATAATGACTTTGTGATTTAGGACCATGTGGACGCCTCAGAGTGGTGGGGTAGGCTGTGTGGAGTATTCAGTCGCTTGATTTAGGACCAGATTTAGAACCGGATTTAGGAGCATGGACACCACAGAGCAGGCTGACAGGCTGTGTGAAGGCAAAGCACGGGAGCATTGAGCATAGTTCAGAGTGTATGTGTTGCTCTCTTTCACAGAGTTGTAAAAGAAAGCAGAGCAGAAACTGGTTACTCTTTAGTTTACTGATGTAGCTGGCAAGGTAACTGCTGTTTAACTTAACAGACAAAAGCAAAAGTAGTGTTTATTTGCAGTGCTGAGCTAGTATTGTAACTGACATGTAATGTTAGCTAATGTTTCATCCCCTCTCTTTCATTCCCTCTTGAGGTGAATGAATAAGCTACGCTAGCGAGTAGCTACCACAGCCAGGTCAGCTCTAGCCTCTAGTTATCTGTCAGATAGCAATATGAGGTGGCTATTATTACTATAAAACAGTTGTTGTTTGTATGGAATTGTTTTGTAGCCTTTGTTTTGTCCCGTTTCAGAAGTAAATGAACTTGGCAAGATTTTGCCAGTTGATGTACCGTTAGAAAGAGACCTGGCCAAAAGTTGGCTAACATTAGCTATTATTTTTGCCTCAATTACACTAGAATCAAATGATGAAACCATCAGCCAAACGATTGAAGATTGATATTGTTTTTACAGTGCAATGTGAGTTTTTATTAGTCAGTATGGCAATGTATGTCACGACTTCCACCGAAGTCAGCTCCTCTCCTTGTTTGGGCGGCGTTCGGCGTTCGGCGGTCGACGTCACCGGCTTTCTAGCCATCGCCGCTCCATTTTTCATTTATCCATTTGTTTTGTCATGTTCCCTGCACACCTGGTTTTCATTCCCAAATCACACTACATGGATTTATTCCTCTGTTCCCCCTCATGTCTTTGTGTGAAATTGTTTTGTGTTACGTGTCAATTTTGACACGATAGACTGGGGTTCGTTTATTCCGTGTTTTATCACGAGGTATGTTTATTTGTTTGAACATAATTATTATGACTGTTTGCGCGTTTTGCACTTTTGCCAATTGGCTGGAGGTTTCGACGCATTGGCGTCCGTCTGTTGGTTTCTCCTGCCTAAATAAAGTGTGCGCCTTTTCACAACTCTCTGCTCTCCTGCACCTGACTCCGCTCCCAGTATGCACACCATTGACAATGTAATGTTATTGATCTGTCAGTTTCCCTAGCTAATTCCCTACTTTTCACACTGACAAGGTAATAAACAGCTTTAATGTTACAGGCTTCACTGTCATGGTGCATAGTAGGGATCTGCGCTGGACCGATTTCTTCATCCCGCTCCTGCCACACCGATTTCTTAATCCTGCTCCTGCCTGCACCCACAGCTTTTCAGCTGCTTTTCATACAAGCAACTGCTTGCTTTCTGTCCTACTCCCACCTGCTACCACAAGATCTGGTCCCAAACCCAACCGCAGTCCCGCAATGTTAATTCTGGTGTGTGTGATGCAGCTCACTTGTCAGCCATGGTCTCAGCAATTTGGCACCCTATAGTTAATAACAAATGCACAAAAATAACTTAAACCTCTCTGGGACATGTGGGACGCTACAGCCAGTGAAATAGCAGGGTGGCAAATTCAAAACAACAAAAATCTCATAATTCACATTTCTCAAACATACAACTATTATATCCCGTTTTAAAAATAATCTTCTCGTTAATCCAACCACATTGTCCAATTTCAAAAAGGCTTTACGTCGAAAGCATAACATTAGATTATGTTAGGACAGCGCCTAAACAAGAAAAACCACACAGCCATTTTCCAAGCAAGGAGAGGTGTCACAAAAAACAGAAATACAGCTAAAATTAATCACTAACCTTTGATGATCTTCATCAGATTACACTCCCAGGACTCAGTGTTAGACAATACATGTATGTTTTGTTTGATAAAGTTCATATTTATATCCATAAACCCCATTTTACATTGGCACATGATGTTCAGAAAATGTATTCCCTCCAAAACCACAGGTGAATGAGCACATCAATTTACAAAAATACTCATCATAAATGTTGATAACATTTACAACAGTTATTGAAAGAATTATAGATAAACATCTCCTTAATGCAACCGCTGTGTCAGATTTTAAAATAGCTTTACGGCGAAAGCACATTTTTCAATATTCTGAGTACAGAGCTTAGCCATCAAAGCAATGTATACAGTTACCCGCCAAGTTCTGGAGTCAACTAAACTCAGAATTAGTATTATAAATCTTCACTAACCTTTGCTGATCTTCGTTGGAATGCACTCCCAGGACTCCCACAAGAAATGTTTGTTTTGTTCGATAAAGTCCATCATTTATGTCCAAATACCTCCGTTTTGTTCGCACGTTCAGATCACTAATCCAAAGGCATAACGCGCGAGCGCAAATCCAGAGACGAAAAGTCAAATAGTTCCATTACAGTTCGTAGAAACATATCAAATGATGTTTATAATCAATCCTTAGGTCTTTTTAACATAAATCTTCGATAATATTCCAACCGGACAATAGCGTATTCATTACAGAGGAAAAAGAAGGAGCGGCCCTTCTGTGTGCTCGCGCAGTAAACAACTCGTTGGTCCCAGGCTTGAGTCAGCTCCTATTCTCTACCCAGTAACAGTAGAAGCATAAAGGAGTTCTGTTATACTCACAGACATCATTCAAACAGTTTTAGAAACTTCAGAGTGTTTTCTATCCAAATCTACTAATAGTATGCATATCCTACCTTCTGGGCCCAAGTAGCAGGCAGTTTAATTTGGGCACGTTATTCATCTGAATTTCTGAATACTGCCCCCTGTCACCAAGAACTTAAGATTAATAAATAGTTTATATATATATTTTTTTTTTAAGAAATAGGTTAAATTACCAGAGATTCTCACATGGCCCTTATATTAGGCTATCTGAATTTTATATTTAATATTTAGGCCTTATAGTAAACTATAGCCTAATCATAGGCTTATTTAAGAAGTGCATTTCCTTGGAACGAGAACTGACCTATGCTTCTCCTCCCATGCATAGGCAATAGCCTACTCTATTTAATTGAGACCACACACACACTTGATCGCTCAGGTATGACTTGAAGCAGCAAGAATGACGACAGTGACACTTGCTCCTTTTTGCATAGGCCTATAAGATATAGCCTACCTTTTAGGAGGACAATTTGCAGGCAGAAACAAATAAATGGGTAACGAATACTTATTGAAAATGAAATGGCGCAATGCTCGCTCACCATAGTTGCCTAACCTATGTGCGCATTCTGCCTTTGTCACGCCCTGACCTTGGAGATCCTTTATTCTATATTTTGGTTAGGTCGGGGTGTGACTAGGGTGGGCATTCTAGTTTATTTATTTCTAGGTTGCTTGGTATGGTTCCCAATCAGAGGCAGCCGTCTATCGTTGTCTCTGATTGGGGATCATATTTGGGCAGCTTTTTCCCACCTGTTGGTTTTGGGATCTTGTTTGTGTATAGTTGCCTTGAGCACTGCATAGCTTCACGTTCATTTTGTTCTTTATTGTTTTTTTTGTTGCCGGTTCACATATTAAAGATGATGAACCCAAACCACGCTGCATTTTGGTCCGATTCTTACAACAACGGCCCTGACAGAAGATCCCACCACCCACGGACCAAGCAGCGTGCCTCGGAGGAGCAGGGATCCTGGGCTGGGGAGGAAAGCCAGGAGTTGAGGACACCCTGGACTTGGGAGGAAATAATGGCAGGAGACAAAAGCCTGCCATGGAAGCAGGCGGAAGCAGCGAAGGAGGAAAAGCGATGACATCGGGGCTCGCGGCCACGACGTAGGCCCAAGAAGCAGCCTCAAAGAAGTTTTGGGGGGGCACACGGGGTGGTCGGCGACGCTGAGGGGTGAGTTAGAGACCATGGAGGAAGCGTTGGATAGATTGAGAGAGAGAACGGAGGGGTGAGATAGAGACCTTCGAGGAGTGGTTGGTGAAATGTGAAGAGAATGAAGTGGAAGAGCTGTTGGTTTGGCTGGGGAGGCAAGACATTCGCCCTGAGGAGCGTGTTAGCCGTCCGATGCCACCTGTATCAGCTCCCCGTATTCGTCCTGAGGAGCATGTCATCTGTCCGGTACCATCTGTGCCGGCTCCACGCACCAGGTCTCCAGTGCGCCTCCACAGCCCAGTACGTCCTGTGCCAGCTTTCCCCACTCACTTTGAGGAGCGTGTCATCGTTCCGGTACAATATGTGCCGGTTCTACGCACCGTGTCTCCAGTGCGCCTCCACAGCCCAGTGCGTCCTGTGCCAGCTCCCAGCACTTGCCGTGCGAAGGTTGTCATCTGTCCAGGACACGTTGTGCCAGCTCTACACTCCAGAACTCCAGTGCGCCTCCACGGCCCAGTATGTCCTGTGCCGGTTCTACGCACCGTGTCTCCAGTTGCTTGGTATGGTTGCCAATCAGAGGCAGCTGTCTATCGTTGTCTCTGATTGGGGATCATATTTGGGCAGCTTTTTCCCACCTGTTGGTTGTGGGATCTTGTTTGTGTATAGTTGCCTTGAGCACTGCGTAGCTTCACGTTCGCTTTGTTCTTTATTGTTTTTTTGTTGCCGGTTCACGTATTAAAGATGATGAACCCAAACCACGCTGCATTTTGGTCCGATTCTTACAACAACGGCCTTGACAGCCTTTTCCTTTTCAATGATGATTATATTTTTTGATTGCACTTCGACTAACATTGGTTAAGCACCCTCCACTTCTTTCCATTATCAATCTTTATTTATAGACACTGTAGTAAACTACAATTTAATCATATTTAAGTTAATTTAATGTTTAACTTAAATGCAACGTGATTCTACGCCCACGTAGGCAGCTGGCTCTATTTCAATGAAACCACACGTACTAATTGCACTTGAACTCTCACGCCCAGCTAGGAGAGGAAGGCTACTGTTGAAGCAGCAAATTCTGAGTGTGTGAAGTGCCGCGTTGCATCCCGCTGGATAGTAGACAACACTATGCTCATCATGTGGTGACAGGTGTCCCAGCAGGGTCCAACAGCCAGGGAAGATCAGTCTACTGAGCTCAGGTGAATGTTGCAGTATATTAACAATGTGATGAGGCAAAGTTCCATCTTGAATTGATGGGTAGACCTACAGTAGTTACAAGACAGCAGTGTAAGCTTAAAATTCGAGCCTGGGATCTGTGAATAAAATAAAAATAATGTATAAATGTACATCAAGGTAATTATTTGGCATGCTTCATCTTATAAGGATCAGATGGTGACAAACGTCAGGAGGGTCAGGCTGCCAGGGAAGACCAGTCTGCGACAGAGCTGAGGAATTTTTTTGCAGATTCAACACTTTATTTTCTCTGTGCAGCAAACACTGGACAAGCCAGATGCTATTCTAAGGCAGTCTGACAAACCTCCAAAGTTGATTTCCAAACGGTATCAAAGGTTGATAGAGACTTTTCCCGATTACACAAAACATGTAAAACAAAAATGTGAGGAAGATCTGGAAGAAGCTATTGATGATGATGTATGGATACAGATATGTTTGAACGCTCAGTCATGTTCATATAATCTCAATTACGCACGGCTGAAATGCGGTCACTCTCCATCTCCACCCCTGAAGTGGAAATGCGGTACCCTAGGAAGGAGACGGATTGTTGGAAAAACAGACATTTCTCAGCCTTGACATACAAGTCATGCTCCAACAGTCGACAAAGCACCCTGTGCACCAGGGACACATGCTCGGCGTGTGTAGCGGAGTATATCAGAATGTCGTCGATATACACCACTACACACTGCCCGTGCAGGTCCCGGAAAATCTAATCTACAAATGCCTGGAAGACTGATGGAGCATTCATCAACCCATATGGCATGACGAGGTATTCATAGTGCCCTGAGGTGGTACTAAATGCCGTCTTCTACTCGTCCCCCTCCCAGATACGCACCAGGTTGAAAGCACTCCTGAGATCCAATTTTGTGAAGAAACGCGCCCCGTGCATTGACTCTATCGCACTGGCTATGAGAGGCAGCGGGTAGCTGTATCTTACAGTGATTTGGTTGATCACTGTAAGGCGAAGTGGAGGGCCGAATGTACCCCTGCCCCAGGGATTCGGAGACATATGTTTCCATAGCCGCCGTCTCCTCCTGTGACAGGGGATACACGTGACTCCTTGGAAGTGCTGCGTCTACCAGGAGATTTATCACACAATCCCCCGTCGATGATAATTGAGTCCCCTTCTTCTTACAGAAGGCGAGAGCCAAATCAGCATATTCAGAGGGGATGCGCACGGTGGAGACCTGGTCTGGACTTTCCACCGTAGTAGTACCGACGGAAACCCCTAAACACCTCCCCGAGCACTTTCGTGACCACCCCTTGAAAGCCCTCTGTTGCAACGAAATATTGGAGTCATGACAGGCCAACCAGGGTATGCCCAGCACCACAGGAAACGCAGGAGAATCAATAAGGAAAAAAGTAATTCTCTCCCTGTGACCCCCCTGCGTAACCATGCCCAGTGGAGCGGTGGCCTCCCTAATTATATGCATATCCTACCTTCTGGGCCCGAGTAGCAGGCAGTTTAATTTGGGCACGCTTTTCTTCCAGAATTCCAAATGCTGCCCCCTACCCTAGTGAAGTTAAATATTCTTCCTTTATTAAAACTGTAGTAAGAGAGTATTGTATCTCTAACATTTAGTCCAAAATATATCTGATACCTAGGATAAATGTTTGTGCATTTGGTGTCATAGCAGACAATAACAGACAATTTATTGAAAAGATTACCTTGGACCTTCAGGACAGTCGCATTGGTGAAGATGAAATAGTTATCCAACATTCCACAGAAGTACAGATCAGAATCAGCTACATCCACCTCTGTGATTCTGATAAAGATAGTTCTATTGGTGATTAACATTTTCATATGCTTGCCCTGCAATCCATTTTGATGATGAACAGTTGGCAGAGAGCTCCACATAGATGTGATGCACATTGGCTCTGAGCTGTTGAGTTGCTTGAACCACCCAACATGTCCCAGGTTTTTAAGGACATTGATGCACTGCAGGGTGACATTTTCCCCTGAATGGACCACCTTTAACCTGTTAGGGCTAGGGGGCAGCATTTGCACGTCTGGATAAAAAAAATGTACCCGATTTAATCTGGTTACTAATCCTACCCAGTAACTAGAATATGCATATACTTATTATATATGGATAGAAAACACTCTAAAGTTTCTAAAACTGTTTGAATGGTGTCTGTGAGTATAACAGAACTCATTTGGCAGGCAAAACCCTGAGACATTTTCTGACAGGAAGTGGATACCTGATGTGTTGTATTACCTTTAAACCTATCCCATTGAAAAACACAGGGGCTGAGGAATATTTTGGCACTTCCTATTGCTTCCACTAGATGTCACCAGCCTTTACAAAGTGTTTTGAGTCTTCTGGAGGGAGATCTGACCGAACAAGAGCCATGGAACGATGATTTCCCATTAGACACCTGGCGCGCGAGTTCATGTTGGGTACCCTCGTTCCAATACGTTATAAAAGAGTATGCATTCGTCCACCTTGAATATTATTCATGTTCTGGTTAAAAAAGGCCCTAATGATTTATGCTATACAACGTTTGACATGTTTGAACGAACGTAAATATATTTTTTCCCCTCGTTCATGACGAGAAGTCCGGCTGGCTTAGATCATGTGCTAACAAGACGGAGATTTTTGGACATAAATGATGAGCTTTTTTGAACAAAACTACATTCGTTATGGACCTGTGATACCTGGAAGTGACATCTGATGAAGAGAATCAAAGGTAATGGATTATTTACATAGTATTTTCGATTTTAGATCTCCCCAACATGACGTCTAGTCTGTATCGCAACGCGTATTTTTCTGGGCGCAGTGCTCAGATTATTGCAAAGTGTGATTTCCCAGTAAGGTTATTTTTAAATCTGGCAAGTTGATTGCGTTCAAGAGATGTAAATCTATAATTCTTTAAATGACAATATAATATTTTACCAATGTTTTCTAATTTTAATTATTTAATTTGTGACGCTGACTTGACTGCCGGTTATTGGAGGGAAACGATTTCCTCAACATCAATGCCATAGTAAAACGCTGTTTTTGGATATAAATATGAACTTGATAGAACTAAAAATGCATGCATTGTCTAACATAATGTCCTAGGAGTGTCATCTGATGGAGATTGTAAAAGGTTAGTGCATCATTTTAGCTGGTTTTATGGTTTTGGTGACCCTGTCTTTGAATTGACAAAACATTACACACAACTCTTGTAAATGTACTGTCCTAACATACTCTAAATTTATGCTTTCGCCCTAAAACCTTTTTGAAATCGTAAAACGTGGTTAGATTAAGGAGATGTTTATCTTTCAAATGGTGTAAAATAGTTGTATGTTTGAAAAATTTGAATTTTGACATTTATTTGGATTCAAATTTGCCGCTCTTGAAATGCACCTGCTGTTGATGGAGTGCACCACGGGTGGCACGCTAGCGTCCCACCTAGCCCATAGAGGTTAAGGGTGGTGGAGAGACAGACACAACATGGGTCAGATCTGAAAGAGAGAGAAAAAAAGTTAACCTCACTAGGGGGTGTGGGATGCTAGCGTCCCACCTGACCAACATCCAGTAAAATTGCAGAGCGCCAAATTCAAAAACAGAAATACTCATTATAAAAATTCATGAAACATACAAGTGTTATACATGGGTTTAAAGACAAACTTCTTGTTAATCCGGTGTCAGATTTCAAAAAGGCTTTACGGCGAAAGCATACCATGCGATTATCTGAGAACAGCGCCCAGCAGACAAACCATTACAAACAGTAACAAGCCAAGTCGAGGACTTACACAAGTCAGAAATAGTGATACAATTAATCACTTACCTTTGATGATCTTCATATGTTTGTACTCACAACACTCATTTACTTATTTAATGTTCGTTTTGTTCGATAAATTCCATGTTTATATCCCAAAAAACTCAGTTTTGCAGTCCATTGGAACAAAGCGTGGTCATAACAGACAGATGAATAATCAAAAAAGTACAATGAAAGTTTGTAGAAACATGTCAAACGATGTTTAAAATCAATCCTCAGGTTGTTTTTGTCATAAACAATCAATAATATTTCAACCGGACAAAAGCTTCGTCAATAGAAAAGGAGAAACAAGAAAGGCGCTCCCGATCGCACGCTGGACTCATGTCTGTAAATTTCCACTGTCTACTCATTGAAAGTGCTGTATCTCCCTCATTTTTCAGAGAACTTTCATCTGCCTTAATAACAAACTTGTATCCCATCTGTAAATATGAAATGAAATGGTTACATTACGAGTCTAGTTTGTTTAGCCACGGACAAATACAGGAATCTTCCCACTAGCCATGACTCGTCTGAGATAATGGATGGGCTGGACCTGCTGACAGATGATTTTAGATTGGTCTGACATGTAGCTAAGGATAGCTAAGGAGATGGAGAAAATTCTGGCATTTGATAATGAAGAGGGAGTTGAAAAGAGAAAACACAAAGGCTATTGTATAAAACACTTGTCTCTGGATTATATCTTCAAACTAAGGGCAACCATGGTATCCGTGACAGAGAGGGAGAAGCTTTCATCCATGCATACGGGTAAGAGAGTCTGGCTAGCTACATTTTCAGATATCATACGTTTCTGATTTTGTCAGAAAGTAGTTTTCATTGCAAGTTAAAGCATACTGTTAGCTAGCTTGCTAATGTTAGCTGGCTGGCTGGCTCGCTAGCTAACGTTATGTATATTATCTGTGTAGTAATATTATTCAGAGCCATTTGCATTGCTAGTTATAGCCTTATGTTAGCTAGCTAGATAACATTGAATCTAGTTGGTTAGCTTTAACTACCTAGATTCATGCAGGCTAGTAACATTGTTTAGCTATCTAGCTGGCTACATGTGTAAATAAAAGACTCCACTATGCAAGTAACCATTTCACTGTACTGTTTACACCTTCTGTATCCTGTGCATGTGACAAATAAACTTTGATTTTATTTGATATAGTGTGTGTTTACCAGAACCGGCAATGTGAAGAACAACATGACCTGCACTAAAGGCAAATTAGGATATAACTTTAGGCCAACAAGACAGTGACCAAGTTCCAAAATTCTTCAGTGTAATGCCTTGCTTTTATTTAGTCACACTCACAACCTTAAGCTATTTTCTGTAATTAGCTCGCCATTAACTTGTAAATTACGATCTTGTTGTAATTTTATTTTCCTGTAATAATGAATACAAATTAGTTAAAGTTAAAATGTTGTCAGCTATATGATGTCATGACTGGATCAGAATGGGTCAGATCAGACTGGTGGGGTGGGGGTGGGGGGGTGACAGTAACCAATCCTCTGTCTCTCCCACAGAGGGTAGAGGGGGAGCTGATGGATGGTCAACATTCACACCCTGCTGTAAGTCTCTGGAGGGGGAAACTTTCTCTCTCTACCCTTTTAGTATCAACCAAAGGAATGTCTTTGTCTAGAGAGACGTTTGCCAGCCAAAAACTGTAACGTCCAAAAACTCCCCTCTCAGACAATCACTGGTACGGCTAAATAGCTGTTCTTAGTAAACAGCTCACTGGAGACCGGACAACTAAGAAGAAGGATATTGTGACCTCTGGTGGACAATCAGAGCATGTAAACATATTTCCGAGAGGACTTGGTTCCGACCGAGATAAACGACGAACGAACAGCATTCAACACGTAAATACATTCATTATTTCCTTATTCCAAACGGGCGATGGTTCGTGTGCAAGGTATATGATTAAATGTGAGGACAGTCCTAGAATGTATCCACGATAAATGTCCCTTTTTCTTCATCTCTCTATTTTCCCCACACGCTTCTCCATCTCTGTGTAATAAGCCATCATATCTTGTCAGTCCGCTAGGGACCTTTCTCTCATGTAAGTGTGTATGTGTGTTCTGTGTTATTACTTAGTTAGTAAATACATAATTCAACCAATCTGTGTAGTACTGAATGATGAGTAAAGCTGGTGTTCTTGCAGATCCAAGAAGCTTAAGACTGTTCAGAATGACACTGATATGAGGTAATGATTAAAAAGTGACTGTTATTGATATATAACATATATCTTCTAGAGTTTAATCGTTAAACAACTTCTTCCATGGTGCCCCAAATCCTAATGAGTTAATTGTTACATGATTCATTGAAAATTTCTTGGCGTTCCCCTAGGATAGGGGGCGCTAAAGCGATTTTTGAAAAAAATTCGTGCCCATTTTAAACGGCCTCCTACTCAAACTCAGAAGCTAGAATATGCATATCATTAATACTTGTGGATAGATAACACCCTAAAGTTTCTAAAACTGTTTGAATGGTGTCTGTGAGTATAACAGAACTCATATGGCAGTCAAAACCCCGAGACAGATGGAAACAGGAAGTGGAATTCTGAATTGCGAACTCAACTTCATCACGTTGCCTATTAATCACACCGTGAGCTATGGTTCATTGAGCACTTCCTATTGCTTCCACTAGATGTCCCCAGTCTTCACAAATTGGTTTGAGCCTTCTACTGTTAAAATTGAATGAATGAGACGCTGTGGAACGTGGTCACACGGAGAGGGCCATCACCATTATGATGCCGGCGCCCCTGGTTACCCTCCCCTTTCGAAACGTTTTGAAACACAATGCAATCGTCCCCCTCGAATCTTATTGGCTCTCTTGTTGAAACAGGCCCTGAAGATTTATGTTATACAACGTTTGACATGTTTGAACGAACCTAAATGGGAAAAAAATGCTTTTTGTCGAAATGGCTGTCCCGCGGCCGACGGAGGATTTGGATCAGCCTTCAGACGCGCTAACAAGAACAAGCTAATGGAACATAATGGATGAACTTTTTCGAACGAAAATACATTTGTTGTGGACCTGGAATTCCTGGAAGTGCTTTCTGATGAAGACAACCAAAGGTAAGGGATTATTGACAATAGTATACAAGACTAGATGTGATATGCGATTGTTCGAAGATGGCGCTGACATGTAACGTTAGCCTATTTTTCAGAGTATCACATCCCGTTTCATCGCAAAGTATGATTACCCAGTAAAGTTAATTTTAAATCTGGTATTACAGGTGCTTTCAAGAGATATTCATCTATAAATCTTAGAATGACAATATTACATTTTAAAAATGTTTTCGAATAGTAATTTTGTAAATTGTAGCTCTGTTTCATCGGATGCATTTGAGGGAAAATAGTTAGTCAACGTTACGCACCGATGTAAAATGCTGTTTTTATATATAAATATGAACTTTATCGAACAAAACAATGCATGTATTGTGTAACATGATGTCCTAGGTGTGTCATCTGATGAAGATTGTCAAAGGTTAGTGCTGCATTTAGCTTTTTTTTGGTTATTTGTGATGCATGTGGTTGGTCGGAAAATGGCTATGTGGCTACTTTTACGATATACTCCTCTAACATAATCTAATGTTTTGCTTTTGCTGTAAAGCCTTTTTGAAATCGGACAACGTGGTTCGATTCAGGAGAGGTGTATCTATAAAACGATATAATTAGATTTTTGATTTTTTTTTAATTATTACATTTTGTTATGCTAATGGCGATATGATTTTTCGCTGGATGTCCGTCCCGAGGCTGCACAGGGGTTAATCGAGTAAAAATTAAACATAGTTAGTTGATTAAATAAATAAGTCATCAGATTAATATAAGTCAAGTCATGACAGTGGAAACTTCTGACCACAGAGATCTTTGTATGAGGTGTTTGTTGTTTTCCATCCCTGTTCATACCAGCGAGGTGACACTGACCACAGGCCGAGTTGTTTTCCATCCCTGTTCATACCAACGAGGTGACACTGACCACAGGCTGAGTATGTAACGTCTGCAGCGAATGCATCAGATGAGAGTCTGCAGAGAGGATTGACACCTGCCTCTGTACACTCAACATTAGAGCAGTAGGTCTATTGTTTAAGAATGAATTCACTCTGCATTCAAATACATCATGGATGCACTGTGCCTGAAGTAGGCCTACAAGAGCTCCAAAGTGTTCAATATGTTGAATACAACACATTTATGGTATTTTTTAACATAGCCCACTAAAGTATGGTTATTGTACTAAACAGCAGATGGCACAAATCTAGTCTAAATCCTGGGGTAGTTTTGGTAATGGTCAGGTATTTATAGTCTGGCGTTGTGGATGGAAACAGATGTGAGGCCTGATTGGTGAGAAGAGAGTGTGTGGTTTAGAGACAGAGAGTGAGACAGCGAGAGAGCGAGAGAGATGTCAACATTATACCCACATTATTTTTTTATTGGTTATTTCCCCTTAAATACACAATACAGTACATTACCTCAAGTTTTATGAGTTTCGTTAAAAGGGCCTCAGTTTGTGGCAGTTTTGTTGCAGTTTGTCTTCTGTACCTTATTTTAATCTTATTTACACATAATTTCCTATTTTACCCAAGGTCTATGTCATCTTTCATTAAAAAAATATGGTAAACTACTGGGAATCTATTCTATAGTTGTTCTTTAAAAAAAACATTTATTCCATTATATCTCAGACAAATGTCATGAGAGGCCCAGTGATGTTCACCTCAGCAGGTCTCATTCAACACTGAGCTGCTCCTTCCTGTTACTCACACTTCAGGAAGTGATGCATTGCTCAGCGGCCACTCCAACTCTACCTCAGACTCTAACCATGATGGCTGTCACAAGGGGATTTTTGACTACTTGAAATAGGGGACAGAGCACAACAACAGTCAATTTTAAAACAACTATTCAGTGTATTACATTTGTTCTTCATTAGTGCTACACTGAAATCAACATTAAAACATTTAGACATGATCGTGTGGCAGTGTAAACAACATGCTCCATCTCCATTATTAGACCTTTAGCTGTTTTCTTATTCCTTGTTCTCATCTGATGGAATCTCAACGCTGCATAGTTTAGAGAGTCTGTGTCCTGACCCGGATCCTGTAGAAAACATACTGTATAATATGATTACACAAATCACTCAAACCCCCAAAATATATATATAATCTATAAAATAGCTTAATCCAAGTACTGTTATCTTAAGGTCATGTACACAAATCAAGTAAATATAACAGTTTATTTTACATGGCTATTTTGTAGTTGGTGTTGAGCCTCAATATCTGAATAAGTAAAGAATAATTTCAGTGAGTACACAAACATCCATGCAAACTTTTTGTCAGAGAGAAATATCACAAGAATGTGTGCTTGTGGTTGGCTCTCAATTTACACTGTATACAAAACATTAAAAACAAGTTCCAGAACAGCTCCAATTCGTAGGGGCATGGATTCTACAAGGTGTCGAAAGCGTTCCACAGGGATGCTGGCCCATGTTGACTCCAATGCTTCCCACAGTTGTGTCAAGTTGGCTGGATGTCCTTTGGGTTGTGGACCATTCTTTATACACACGGGAAACTGTTGAGCATGAAAAACCCTGCAGCGTTGCAGTTCTTGACACTCAAACCGGTGAGCCTGGAACCTATTACCAAACCCCGTTCAAAGGTAGTTAAATATTTTGTTTTGCCCATTCACCCTCTGAATGGCACACCAGAGATCTCTTCACAGTCCCCATGTCCAGAACAGACCATGGGAGGTGCACAGTACTACATAGAGTTATGAATGCATGGTACTCTATTCCACATCAAGAAAGCTGTCATATAAGATTTTAAAAAACAAATAAGAATACACCTTATGGAACAGCGGGGACTTTGAAGAGACACACACAGGCACAGACACACACATACTGTCACGACCGTCGGATGAAGTAGACCAAGGTGCAGCGTGGTGAGTGTACATTTTCCTCTTTATTGAATGTCGCCAGCAAAACCAATAAACAATACAAAACAACCGTGAAGCTTACAGGGCAAAGTGCCACAAACAAAGTTAACTACCCACAAGGACAGGTGGGAAAAAGGGCTACCTAAGTATGGCTCCCAATCAGCGACAACGAAGTACAGCTGTCCCTGATTGAGAGCCATACCAGGCCAAAACAAAGAAATACAAAACATAGAAAATAGAACATAGAATGCCCACCCAAATCACACCCTGACCAAACCTAAATAGAGACAGAAAAAGGCTCTCTCAGATCAGGGCGTGACACATACACACATGATAACATATGCACTATACACACTCTGGTAGTAGAGTAGTGGCCTGAATGTGTTGTGAAATGTTTTTGTGAAATGTAATGTCTTTCTCTCTGCATTGTTGGGAAAGTCCCGTGAATAAGCATTTCACTGTTAGTCTACACCTGTTGTTTACTATTTGGGAACGGGACCATGCTGGATGTTGAAGGTAGCTTAACCCATATGCTATTATTAGAAAGAAATTAACATTACAGTAAATGATTGATAACACGTTTTCGGCTGCTGCCCAATGCACTATAGTGGAGTGATACAGTAGATTTAATGGCTTTCAGATGTTGATCCATAGATGACAATCCTGGTCTTTCTCTCCATCATAAGAACTGGAGTTCTCCTTTGCTGTCTGACTATATTCATCATCATCTACACCACCAGGAAATAGATAAAGCTAGGGCCATTATCAATAGACTAAATGTAGTATGTTACTTGCTTTCACCAAATCCCTGTGTTTTCACTTATTGTATAAGCATGAATAAATAGCTCTGTGAACATTGATACTGAGGGGCATGTTCCGGGTCGAGAGCCAGACTCTCTCCCCTGGGGTGAACACGGGGGCCTCGCTGCGGTGCCGGTCAGCGCTCGCTTTTTGTCGCTCCCTGGCTCGTTCCAGGGATTCCTGTACAGCGTCCCAGGTCTCCCTTGAGCGCTGAACCCATTCCTCCACCGCAGGGGCCTCCGTCTGGCTCTGATGCCATGGCCCCAGGACCGGCTGATAACCCAATACACATTGGAATGGTGACATGTTGGTGGAGGAGTGGCGCAAAGAGATCTGAGCCATTTCGGCCCATGGCACGAACCTTGCCCACTCCCCTGGCCGGTCCTGGCAGTAGGACCGCAGAAACCTGCCCACCTCCTGGTTTACCCTTTCTACCTGCCCATTACTTTCAGGGTGAAACCCCGAGGTCAAACTGACCGAAACCCCCAGTCGCTCCATAAACGCCCGCCACACTCGGGACGTGAACTGGGGGCCTCGATCTGAGACGATATCCTCGGGCACCCCGTAGTGCTGGAAGACGTGGGTGAATAAGGCTTCCGCGGTCTGCAGGGCCGTAGGAAGACCGGGTAACGGAAGCAGACGGCAGGACTTAGAGAACCGGTCCACAACGACCAGGATCGTAGTGTTGCCCTGAGACGGCGGGAGATTGGTCAGGAAATCCACCGCCAGGTGGGACCATGGTCGTTGTGGAACCGGGAGGGGTTGTAATTTCCCTCTAGGCAGGTGCCTGGGAGCCTTACTCTGAGCGCACACCGAACAGGAGGAGACATAGTGCCTCACGTCCCTCACCAAGGTGGGCCACCAGTATCTCCCACTAAGACCACACACTGTCCGCTCAACCCCTGGGTGACCCGAGGAGGGAAGCGTGTGAGCCCACCGAATCAGACGATCGCGAACACCGAGCGGAACGTACTTACGACCCACTGGACACTGCGGAGGAGTAGGCTCCGTCCGTAACGCCCGCTCGATGTCCGCGTCCACCTCCCAGACCACCGGTGCCACCAGGCAGGAGGCTGGAAGTATGGGCGTGGGATCGGTGGACCGTTCCTCGGCGTCATGGAGACGAGACAGTGCGTCGGCCTTAGTGTTCTGGGAACCTGGGATATACGAGATGTTAAACCGAAATCTCGTAAAGAACATCGCCCACCTGGCTTGACGCGGGTTCAGTCTCCT
Organism: Salmo salar; assembly: GCF_965601325.2. Taxonomy (NCBI): domain Eukaryota; kingdom Metazoa; phylum Chordata; class Actinopteri; order Salmoniformes; family Salmonidae; genus Salmo; species Salmo salar. The sequence continues at coordinate 78,095,327 of NC_138308.1, forward strand.
CGCCGCCCGGATGTACTCCAGATTGCGGTGGTCAGTCCAGATGAGAAAAGGGTGATGCGCCCCCTCAAGCCAATGTCTCCACACCTTCAGGGCTCTGACCACAGCCAACAGCTCCCTGTCCCCCACATCATAGTTACGCTCCGCCGGACTCAACTTCCTAGAGAAGAAGGCGCAGGGGCGGAGCTTGGGGGGGGGGGGCGCCCGAGCGCTGGGACAGCATGGCTCCTACCCCAGCCTCGGACGCGTCCACCTCCACTATGAAGGGCAAAGAGGGGTCCGGGTGCGCCAGCACCGGAGCGTCGGTGAACAAAGCCTTCAGACGACTAAAGGCCCTGTCCGCCTCCGCGGACCACCGCAACCGCACCGGGCCCCCCTTCATCAGTGAGGTAATGGGAGTCGCCACCTGCCCAAAGCCCCGGATAAACCTCCGGTAGTAATTGGCAAATCCCAAAAACCGCTGCACCTCCTTCACCGTGGTGGGAGTCGGCCAATTACGCACGGCTGAGATGCGGTCACATTCCATCACTACCCCTGATGAGGAAATGCGATACCCCAAGAAAGAGACGGCTGGTTTGGAAAACTCACATTTCTCAGCCTTGACGTATAGGTCATGCTCCACCAGTTGCCCAAGCACTTTACGCACCAGAGACACATGCTCGGCGCGTGTAGCGGAGTAGACCAGAATGTCATCGATGTACACCACTACACCCTGACCGAGCAGGTCCCGGAGAATCTCGTCCACAAAAGATTGGAAGACTGCGGGAGCATTCTTTAACCCATACGGCATGACGAGGTACTCATAATGGCCAGATGTGGTACTAAATGCAGTTTTCCACTCGTCCCCTCCTCGGATACGCACCAGATTATATGCACTCCTGAGATCCAATTTCGTGAAGAAGCGCGCCCCGTGAAATGACTCCATCGCCGAGGCGATGAGATGTAGTGGGTAACTGAAACCCACTGTGATGGCATTTAGACCTCTATAGTCAATGCACGGGCGCAGACCTCCATCCTTCTTCTTCACAAAAAAGAAGCTCGAGGAGACGGGTGAGTTAGATGGCCGAATGTATCCCTGCCTCAAAGACTCAGTGACGTATGTTTCCATAGCCGCTGTTTCCTCCTGAGACAGTGGATAAACGTGACTACGAGGAAGTGCAGCGCCCACCTGGAGGTTTATCTCACAGTCTCCTCGTCGATGAGGTGGTAATTGGGTCGCCTTCGTTTTACTGAAGGCGATAGCCAAATCGGCATACTCTGAGGGAATGTGCATGGTGGAGACTTGGTCTGGACTCTCCACCGTAGTCGCACCGATGGAAACTCCTATGCACCTGCCCGAGCACTCATTTGACCACCCCTTAAGAGCCCTCTGTCCCCACGAAATCTTAGGGTTGTGAGTGGCTAGCCAGGGAATCCCTAGAACCACTGGAAACGCTGGGGAATCAATGAGGAAAAGACTAATCCGCTCCTCATGACCCCCCCCGCATTACCATGACCAGTGGCACAGTGACCTCCCTGACCAGCCCTGACCCTGCGCCTGAATCGACTAGCGCCTTAAACCGGGAGTGAGGGGAGAAACAAGGAAAAGACACTGACACATACATGTGACGGACAGGGGGCTCTGGGTGAGGCTGGTGCTGACTCACCTGAGGTGTCAAAGGAGCGCTCTGCCTGCCTTCTGGACTCCTAGGTGAGTCTCCCCAGCACCGGTCCACAGTGTGCCCTCTGCGACCACATGAGGTGCAGGAGCGAACTCCCCCTCCAGTCTTCCTGGCTGCTGCCCCCCCTATCTCCATAGGCGTGGGAGCAGGAGGGCTGGAGGGTGGAATGAGCAGGGCCCGGGTCGGACGTCCGCGGGCGGCCAGCAGATTGTCCAGTCGGATGGACAGATCCACCAGTTGGTCCAGTGTGTTGGTCGTGTCCCGACAGGCTAATTCCCGGCGGACGTCCTCCCTCAAACTACAACGGTAGTGATCTATAAGGGCCCTCTCATTCCACCCTGCTCCCGCAGCCAGGGTCCGGAACTCGAGAGCAAAATCCTGCGCGCTCCTCGTCTCCTGCCTCAGGTGAAACAGCCGCTCACCCGCCGCTCTCCCCTCCGGGGGATGATCGAATACTGCCCGAAAGCGGCGGGTGAACTCTGGGTAGTTGTCCCTGGCTGAGTCCGGACTGTCCCACACGGCGTTTGCCCATTCCAGGGCCTTACCCGTGAGACAGGAGACGAGGACGCTGACGCTCTCCTCCCCCGAGGGAGAGGGACGAACGGTCGCCAGGTATAACTCCAACTGGAGTAAGAAGCCCTTACACCCAGCGGCCGTCCCATCGTACTCCCTGGGGGGAGCGAGCTTCACCCCACTGGTACTGGGTGCTGTGGGTGCTGGTGGGGGTGCAGGCTGTTGACCTGCCGCGTTCAGGAGGCCGAGAGCGCGTCGGTCCCAGCTCTCCATGCGCGCCAACACCTGATCCATGGCGTTCCCCAGACGGTGGAGCAGGGTGGAGTGTTTGTCAACTGTTTCCTTCATGGACAGGGCTGGCGCTGAAGCTCCTGCTGACTCCATCAAGTTTTGGTGCGTGATTTCTGTCACGGGCTGGCTCGAAAAAACAACAGGAGAGGTAGAGTCAGGCGCAGGAGACAGAGAGTTCTTGACCACACTTCTTTATTCAAGAAAACTGGATGTGGTCGCCAAAATATAGGGGCGCAGCCCTTAAATTATTCTGCGGTGGTGTACACAATGAAAACAAACCACAGGCAGAGGAAAAAAACAGTACACGTTCCTATAGCACAAAAAACCCGGACAAGAAACACAATCACGCACAAACACAGACATCCTACGCTAAACGAAATAACCCCCCCCTACTAATGACTAACCCAAAACAGGTGCGTGCCTACCTAGACCTAACCAACAGAAAGTGAAACAAAAAGGGATCGATGGTAGCTAGTAGGCCGGCGACGACGACCGCCGAGCTCCGCCCGGCCGAGGAGGGGCGCCACCATCCGTCACTGTCGTGACATTGAGATTATGGGCAGGACATAATGACAACCATAGCTGTATACAATGACCACAGATACAAATAATCTTATCACCAACAACTGATGTTTCACTCTAGCATTTGGTTTGATAGAGAGAATGAAAAGATTTTTTTAGTTGTAGAGTGTAGTTTATCATTATAGAGATTTGCAGACTTTTAAATTGTCAGAATTGATGAAATGTATTGAATTGATCAGAATTGATCAATTTGAAAAGTGTCTGTATGACTGTAAATATTCTAAATCTAAATAGGTTTTCACTGTGAGATTCTCCTCACGGTTGGGTTTATTTATTGTAGTTGGCAGAAGGACCTCCTGGAGTGGCTAACTATTGGCTGGAATTGGTGTTGGTTTGCCAATAGGGGGCACTCTTTTGACTGCACCAATAGATCACTGAATTTATGAACTCTTGGAAGGAGCAGTGTGTTGTAGTTCGACCATGGTCAGAAAGCAGGTACAGAAGGTGAGTTTAATACTGAACAGCTACAAAAGAACAGTACTGAACGTGAGAGAAAACCACTAGCTGATGACTTAATAAAGGGGGAGTTATCAGGGTATTGATAAAGTCTAGGTGTGCCTAATGATGGGGCGCGGGTGTGCATAATGATGGTTGCCAGTTGTGCGTAATGATGTGATGCCAGGATTGGTGTTGCCAGCGTGTTTTTCACAATTCCTGACATTTAATCCTAGTAAAAATGTCCTGTCTTAGGTCAGTTAGAATCACCACTTTATTTTAAGAATGTGAAATGTCAGAATAATAGTAGAGAGAATGATTTATTTCAGCTTGTATTTATTTCATCACATTCCCAGTGGGTCAGAAGTTTACATACACTCAATTAGTATTTGGTAGCATTGACTTTAATTTGTTTAACTTGGGTCAAACGTTTCGGGTAGCCTTCCACAAGCTTCCCACAATAAATTGGGTGAATTTTGACCAATACCTCCTGACAGAGCTGTAACTGAGTCAGGTTTGTAGGCCTCCTTGCTCGCACACACTTTTTCAGGTCTGCCCACAAATGTTCTATGGGATTGAGGTCAGGGCTTTGTGATGATCACTCCAATACCTTGACTCTGTTGTCCTTAAAACCTCTTAGGGATAGGGGGCAGTATTTTCACGGCCGGATGAAAAACGTACCCAAATTAAACTACCTGCTACTCGGGCCCAGAAACTAGGATATTATTAGTAGATTTGGATAGATTTGGATAAAAACTCTGAAGTTTCTAAAACTGTTTGAATGATGTCTGTGAGTACAACATAACTCATATGGCAGGCAAAAACCTGAGAAAAATCCAACCAGGAAGTGGGAAATCTGAGGCTTGTAGTTTTTTTAAATGATTCACTATTGAATTTGTAGTGTTAATGGGGTCATGTTGCACTTCCTAAGGCTTCCACTAGATGTCAAAAGTCTTCATAACCTTGTTTGAGGATTCTACAGTGATTTTGATGGGAATAACAGCCCAAGGTAGTAGGTGTCCCATAATAAGGGATGAGGTCAGTCACGCGCAGAGCCTTGGGAGCATTCCTAAAGAGAACGCATTTGTCCGGATGGAATTTTATTGAAGATTTATGTTAAAACAACCTAAAGATTGATTCTATACATCGTTTGACATGTTTCTACAAACTGTAGTATAACTTTTTAGACTTTTCGTCTGGAGTTAGTAAGCGCGTGCCTTGTGGATTTGGATAGTGAACCTAATGCGCGAACAAAATGGAGGTATTTGGACATAAAGATAAACTCTATCGAACATTTACTGTGGAGCTGGGGAGTGCATTCTGATGAAGATCATCAAAGGTAAGTGAATATTTCTAATACTTTTTCTTAGTTTTATTGACTCCAAAATGGTGGGTTTCTGTTTGACTTGTTGTTGGTGTCTGAGCGCAGTACTCAGATTATTGCAAAGTGTGCTTTCGCCGTGAAGCTATTTTGAAATCTGACACAGCGGTTGCATTAAGGAGAAGTGTATCTATAATTCTGTGCATAACACTTGTATCTTATCAAAGGTTATGATGAGTATTTCTGTAATATGTGTGCTCATTCACCGGAAGTTTTGAAGGCAAAACATTTCTGGACATTACGCGCCAATGTAAAATTGTTTTTTTGGATATAAATATGAACTTTATCGAGCAAAACATACATGTATTGTGTAACATGAAGTCCTATGAGTGCCATCTGATGAAGATCATCAAAGGTTAGTGCTTAATTGTAGCTGTATTTCTGGTTTTTGTGACGCCTGTCCTTGCTTGGAAAATGGCTGTGTGGCTTTTCTTGTTTAGGTGGTGTCCTAACATAATGTAATGTTTTGCTTTCGCCGTAAAGCCTTTTTGAAATCGGACAATGTGGTTGGATTAAGGAGAATCTTATCTTTAAAATGGTGTATAATACTTGTATGTGTGAGAAATTTTATTTATGAGATTTTTGTTGTTTTGAATTTGGAGCTCTGATTTTTCACTGGCTGTTGTCAAATGGATCCCGTTAACGGTATTCGAGTGTTAAGGGGTCACTAAGAGGTTGCCATTTTGCCACAACTTTGGAAGTATGCTTGGGGTCATTGTCCATTTGGAAGACCCATTTGCGACCAAGCTTTAACTTCCTGACTGATGTCTTGAGACAATATATCCACATACTTTTTCTACCTCATGATGCCATCTATTTTGTGAAGTTCACCAGTCCCTCCTGCAGCAAAGCCCCCCCCCCCCCACAACATGATGCTGCCACCCCCGTGCTTCTCAGTTGGGATGGTGTTCTTCGGCTTGCAAGCCTCCCCCTTTTTCCTCCAAACATAACGATGGTCATTATGGCCAAACAGTTATTTTTGTTTCATCATACCAGAAGACCAAAAGTATGATCTTTGTCCCCATGTGCAGTTGCAAACCGTAGTCTGACCTTTTTATGGTGGTTTTGGAGCAGTGGCTTCGTTCTTGCTGAGCGGCCTTTCAGGTTATGTTGATATAGGACCTGTTTTCCTGTGGATATAGATACTTTTGTACCTGTTTCCTCCAGCATCTTCACAAGGTCCTTTGCTGTTGTTCTGGGATTGATTTGCACTTCTCGCACCAAAGTACGTTCATCTCTAGGAGACAGAACGCATCCCCTTCCTGAGCGGTACAGATGGTATCCTGTGCAACCCTTACCAAAGACCCTGCGGGGGACAAGTGGTTCCGGTGCGTAGAGGAGGTTTGGAATGCTGCCCATGTGAGGCTCCCCAGGAGGCACTGAAGGGAGACAGCCCTGTGGAGGAGTGACGACGTGAGTTCTGGGCCTACTCCGCCCAGGGAAGGAACCGGGCCCACTCCCCCTGCCGGTCCTGACAGTGACTTCTAAGGAACTTCCCCAGGTCCTGGTTGGTCCTCGCCACCTGCCCGTTGGACTGCGGCCAGTACCCAGATGTCAAACTGACCATGATCCCCAGGTTCTCCATGAAGGCTCTCCATACCTGTGACGTGAATTGGGGATCATGGTCGGAGACGATGTCCTCCAGAAGAACATAGTGCTGGAAAACCTGCTGGGACCGTGCCTCAGCAACCTGGAGAATGGTAGGGAGACCAGAGAGAGGAATAAAATGCCAGGATTTAGAGAATCTGTCCACAACAACCATAACAGTTGATCAGTAATAAGATCTATGGACAGATGTGACCAAGGCCACTGAGGCACGGGAAGGGGAAGTCGTTTCCCTGCTGAAGTGTGCCGGGGAGATTTGGATTGGGTACATATGGAGCATGAGTTGATATAGTTGGCGACATCCTGTGCCAAGGTGGGCCATCAGTAATTGTCTGAGAGGGATTGGATGGTGCAGGTGATACCTGGGTGTCCAGCGGAGAGGGATGTATGTGCCCAGGTTAACAGCCGATCTTTCCCCCGTGGGGATGTAGATGCATTCTGGAGGGCAGGTAGTAGGAGAGGGTTCCCTCTCCAGACCCTGGCTGATGTCCAAATCTACGTCCCAACACATAGGGCCACATGGTACAGGGAAGCAGGTCGTCCGACATCCTGGTCCCGAGGTGGTGATTTTCATGCTCAACCATGATATGGTGGGGTTGTGACGTTTGAGCCATGGGAGGCCGAGAATTACCTTGTGTACAGGTGCGGTGGTGATGAAAAAGAAGGGAAGGCTTTCCTGGTGCATGGGTCCCATGGTGAGGGTGAGTGGTGCGGTGATGTACGTAATTGTGCCTGATCCCAATGTTTACGTATCCAGGGCTTGGACAGGAAAAGGATATGAGGTCAAGTTCAGGGAGGAGGCGAGGGCCTGGTCAATGAAGTTCCCAGTGTCCACTAGAGTGGTAGAGACAACACTTGAGGGACAGTTAGCCAGGGAAATAGGAACCAGAAAGAAGGGAGGCAAGTGGCGAGGTGGACACCGGCGCTCCCGAAGAAGGTTCTCTAGACGGATGGCCAACGAGGCCGTCCAAGGATATGTTGTCATCTCGGCATGCCAACTCCATCTGGACCTCCTCACGTAGTCCACTGCGGAATAGAGTGTGGAGCACCAGATCGTTGCATCCGCTGGAGGCTGCCACAGTCAAAAGGTGAGGGCATACTCCGCAGTGGTCTGGGCACCCTGCTGGAGATGGAAAAGTTGCTCACCTCCCTCTCTGCCCTCTGGAGGATGGTCAAAGACCGCCCTGAACAGAGCCTTGAACCTCTTATAGGAACCCAACTTTTCCTCTCCTATCTCCCAGACGGCCGTAGCCCAATCCAACGGCCATCCCATCAGCAGAGAAATGACCGTGGCAACCTTGGACCTCTCGGTGGTGGGGGCTCCCATCTGATATTTGAAATAGAGCGAGCATTGGAGTAGGAAGCCACATCATTTCGATAGAGGACCATCATATTTATCCAGAAAGGGCAGTCGGGCATCGCTGACCTGGGTGGAAGGCTGGGTAGGCTGGGGGGCTAACTCACTATGACAACCCGTGGTAGGAGGTCCTCTGATAGGTGTATGGAGAACCTCTCTGATGGTGTCGAGGCGGTGGAAAGTGCGGAGGACCTCCTCCATGGCCGTACCCAGTTTCGCCAGCTGGTTGTGGTGTTGATGGAGTAGATGACCTTGTTCGTTAACCGTCTAGAAGAAGGTTGAATCTTCTGCTGCTTTCATATTGTGAGGTGTTATTCTATAATGTATACGCTGGGAGTCAGAAAGCAGGTGCAGAAGGTGAGTTTAATACTGAACAGATACAAAAGAACAGACATAGGAAGCATACTGAACGTGAGAGAAAACCAATAACACCTAAGGACTGTTGACAACTGAAGACTAAATAAAGGGGGAGTAATCAGGGTATTGATAAAGTCTAGGTGTGCCTAATGATGGGACGCAGGTGTCCGTAATGATGGTTGCCAGGTGTGCGTAATGATGGGTTACCATGACCGGTGGTTAGTAAACCTGTGACGCCGAGTGCCTTAGAGGTGGAGCGGGAGTAGACGTGACAATACCTTAAAGGCAGTGGACCTAGGCCTTAAGTGGGGGGAAAATATCTTCCAAAACATCTACCAAACTCAAAAATTAGACAACACCCACACTAACGTTAGCAGCAACAACAGCCACGTTGCTTACACAACCTATGGTAGCCTAACACCATCACTATCACACTATTACCAAAAGCGACAACAGTGACACATCAAAGGATGTGAGTTTGTGAGTCTGAAGATATCGCCGGAGGGGATGGCTGCTGTTTTATTGGCTCTTAACCAACCGTGCTATTTTGTTTGTTTTTTCGCGTTGTTCGTAACTTGTTTGGTACATAATGTTGCTGCTACCATCTCTAATGACCGAAAAGAGATTCTGGACTTTAGAACAGCGATTACTCACCTCAAATTGGACAAAGTTTTTTTTTCTGAGTCGGACGGGAAGGATATACTCCAAACACCCGAACAGGCCCTCATCCCCGTCATTCGCTGGAGAAGGAAACTGAGATTTCGCGGAAAGAGATCGCGGGGCCTTGTGAGGATCAGGCGACGAGTGGCTAATCTGCCTTTGCCGTCCATGCTGCTAGCTAATGTTCAATAGCTGGAAAATAAATACGACGATCTGAAAGCACGTATATCCTACCAACGGGACACTAAAAACTGTAATATCTTATGTTTCACCAAGTCGTGGCTGAACGACGACATTAATAACATATAGCTGGCAGGTTATACATTCTATCGGCAGGATAGAACAGCAGCCTCGGGTATTACATGTGGCGGGGGTCTATGCATATTTGTAAACAACAGCTATCTACCTAGAGTTTTCATCTGTATTTTTCGTAGCTGTCTACATACCACCACAGACCGATGCTGGCACTAAAACCACACTCAATCTGCTGTATACTAGACTTTAATGCAGGGAAACTTTAATCAGTTTTACCTCATTTCTATCAGCATGTTAAATGTGCAACTGGAGGGATAAAAACTCTAGACCACCTTTACTCCACACACAGAGACGCGTACAAAGCTCTTCTTCGCCCTCCATTTGGCACATCTAACCATAATTCTAACCTCCTGACTCCTGCTTACAAGCAAAAATTAAAGCAGGAAGCACCAGTGACTCGGTCTATAAAAAAGTGGTCAGATGAAGCAGATGGTAAACTACAGGACTGTTTTGCTAGCACAGACTGGAACATGTTCCGGGGTTCTTCCGATGGCATTGAGGAGTACACCACATTAGTCACTGGCTTCATCAATAAGTGCATCGATGACGTCGTCCCCACAGTGACTGCACTTACATACCCCAACCAGAAGCCATGGATTACAGGCAACATTCGCACTGAGCTAAAGGGTAGAGCCACCGCTTTCAAGGAGCGGGACTCTAACCCAGAAGCTTATAAGAAATCCCGCTATGCCCTCCGACGAACCATCAAACAGGCAAAGCGTCAATACAGGCCTAAGTTCAAAGCATATTACACTGGCTCTGTTGCTCGTCGGATGTGGCAAGGCTTGCAAACGATTACAGACTACAAAGGGAAGCACAACAGAGTGCTACCCAGTGACACAAGCTTACCAGACGAGTTTAATAACTTCTATGCTCGCTTCGAGGCAAGTATCACTGAACCATGCATGAGAGCACCAGCTGTTTTGGACAACTGTTATCACGCTCTCCGTAGCCGATGTAAGTAAGAACTATAAATCCTGTTGGGGCTAGGGGGCAGTATTGAGAATTGTGAAAAAAATATGTGCCCATTTTTAACTGCCTCCTACACCAACTCAGAAGCTAGGATATGCATATTATTACCAGATTTGGATAGAAAACACTCTGAATTTTCTAAAACTGTTTGAATGGTGTCTGTAAGTATAACAAAACTCATATGGCAGGCAAAAACCGGAGAAAAAAAAATAATTTTGTGGCTGTACTATTTTTTTTTTGTCATTGTTATTAGATACCACAGTGAGAAAGGATTCATTTCGCACTTCCTACGGCTTCCACTAGATGTCAACGATCTTTATAAAGTTGTTTGAAGCGTCTATGATGAACAGAGACCGGATGACAAGGAAGAGAAGTTGACCTCCCTGGGATGTCGTCACTTCATTATTGGCTGCACCTGAGGCAATCATGTGATGCGATACATTTTTCAAATACATTTTTCAAGACACAGGAGAGGTCGGGTTGAAACATTACTGATGTTTCACGTTAAAAATGGCTCTAAAGATTGATGCTAAACAAAGTTTGACATGTTTGAACGAACGTAAATAGATTATTTTTTGTTACTTTTCGCCGTGACTCCCCCCCCCCCCCCGCTACTTTTTAGTAGCCTACCGAAGCGCTAACAACTTGGAGTTATTTGGACATCAGTTATGAACTTTGTTGAAAGAAACCACATTTGTTGTGGACATGGGATTCCTGGAAGTGCCAATGGATGAAGATAATCAAAGGTAAGGGAATATTGACAATAGTAATTTTGATATTACATGGTTACAAGATGGTGCTAACCTGTATAGCCTAGCCTATTGTTCTTAGCACAGCACCCGGTTTATTGCAAATTGTGATTTCCCAGTAAAGTTATTTTGAAATCTGGCAATGCAGTAGCATTTACGAAATGTTAAACTATGAATATTTGAATGACAATATTATAATTTACCAATGTTATCGAATAGTAATTTTGTAATTTGTAACGTTTTTCACCGGAAGCATTTGAGAGAAAAAAAAAATCTGAATTTCACCGCTACTGTAAAATGCTGTTTTTGGATATAAATATGAACTTGATGGAACAAAAAATGCATGTATTGTATAACATAATGTCTTAGGAGTGTCATCTGAGGAAGATTGTCAAAGGTTAGTGCATAATTCTAGCTGATTATCCGCTTTTGGTGACGCCTGTCTTTGAATTGACAAAAACATTACACACAGCTATTTTCAATGTACTCTCCTAACATAACCTAACTTTATGCTTTCGCCGTAAAGCCTCTTTGAAATCGGACAATGTGGTTGGATTTAGGAGATGTTTATCTTTCAAATTGTGAGAAATAGTTGATTGTTTGAGAAATTGAAATTATTAGATTCTTGCAGTTTTGAATTTCCCGCCATGGTCTCTTGACAATGAATCCCTATACCGGGATAAGATCCCCAACAGGATAAACAGGTTAACATTCACAAGGCCGCAGGGCCAGACGGATTACCAGGACGAGTACTCAGAGCACCCTCGAGCCACTCCAATTCACACATCACCAAACCAGATCCATAGATGAAGCAATCTCTATTGCACTCCACACTGAGCTTTCCCGCCTGGACAAGAGGAACACCTATGTGAGAATACTGTTCATTGACTACAGCTCAGTGTTCAACACCATAGAGCCCTCCAAGCTCATCACTAAGCTAAGGACGCGACTGCAAGGCGCTATGCAAACCAAGCTCATCATTAAGCTAAGGACCCAACCGCAAGGTGCAACATATTGTAGTGCGTACGGCTCAGTACATCACTGGGCCGAGCTACCTGCCATCCAGGACCTCTATACCAGGCTGTGACAGAGGAAGGACCTACATTTTTTTTAAAGACTCTAACTACCCAAGTCATAGACTGTTCTCTTTGCTACAGCACGGCAAGCAGTATTGATGCAACATGTCTGTGTCATGTGGAATGACGCTGGAGAGACGAAGCAGGTACGGGGAGTAAAACATTTAATTATAACAGACAGAGACGAGACAGGCACAGCGTCAACAAACAAATACAAAGACAAAAGACAATCAATGCAGCAGCAGGGAACAGAGCTAGTGAACTGACAAATATAGAGGAGGAAAAAAACAGGAGATAAGTGAATCCAGGTGAGTCCAATAATGCTGACGCGAGTGACGAGGAAGGGCAGGTGTGAGTGATGGATGGCAGGAGCGTGTGATGCAGGGTAATCTGGCGTCCTCAAGCGCCAGAGGAAGGGAAGAGTGGGAGCAGACGTGACAGTCTGGAATCAACAGAACCCTGAACAGCTTCTACCCCAAGCCACAAGACAGCTACATAGTTAAATATAGTAGTTCATCAAACAGCTGCAGTACTCTGACAATTTGCATTGCACCAAATTTTTCGACTCATCACATATGCTGCTGCTACTATTTATTTTCTGTCACTTTATTCCTAGTTATATGTACATATCTACCTCAATTACCTGGTACCCTGTGTATGTAGCCAAGTTATTGTTAGTTATTGTGTATTTATTATTAAGTGTTTTACTTTTGTATTATTTCTCTATTTTCTTTCTCTCTGCATTGTTGGGAAAGTCCTGTGAGTAAGCATTTCACTGTTAGTCTACACCTGTTGTTTACGGTTTGGGAACTTGACCATGCTGGATGTTGAAGGCAGCTAACATTTCTTAACCCATATGCTATTATTAGAAAGACATTAACATTACAGTTAATGATTGATAACACGTTTTTGGCTGCTGCCCACAGCACTATAGTGGAGTGATACAGTATATTTAATATCTTTCAGATGGTGATGTTGATCAATAGATGACAGTCCTGGTACTTCTCGCCTTCATGAGAACTGGAGTTCTCCTCTGCTGTCTGACCATCCTCATCATCATCTACCTCATCTGGAAATAGATAAAGCTAAGGCCATTATCAATAGACTAAATGTAGTATGTTACTTGCTTTCGCCAAATCCCTGTGTATTCACTTATTGTATAATTATTAATCAATAGCACTGTGAACATTGATACTGACTTAAGTCGTTCTGTTTGAGTGAATGGGTCAGAGATTTTCATGAAGGAAAATAGTTGACGAAACTATTGAGATTACACCCAATTTCAATCTCTACTTTGTACTCTTGTTGAATACTTTAGGTTATGGGAAAGGCTATTAGCTTGTTAGTATTCTTCACATACTTCGCACATCTAACTGAGCGGCAGTGGTCTGGTGTTTATCATCCAGATGAACAGATGAGGTGTGAAAAGAGCGTGTGTGGTTTTGATGCACTGAGAGGTGTGGTGAGAGCTGAAGGCCAGTCTTCCTGTAGTGCTGGTTGTTTGTCTTCAGCAGAGAGAGGGTGACGCATGAAATGTCTACTGTCTCTATTACTGTCAACCACCCGTCAAATCACCCACGCGTTTCTACTTACACATGTCCCGTAGTGTAAAAGTGACCTGGTTATTTTGAGCAGGCACACTCTTAGAAAATAAGGTCCTACCTAGAACACAAAAGGGTTATTTGGCTGTCCCATAGGAGCACCCTTTGAGGAACCCTTTTTGGTTCCAGGTAGAACATTTTCAACAAATAAAATGTGTTGGGTGGGTGGGCTCAGAGACAGAGAGAGACAGAGACACTCCCCCAGTGTTAGTCTGAGAGGCCCGGTGATTTTCACCTCAGCAGATCTCACTCATCACTGAGCTGCTCCTCCCTGTCACTCACAGCACAGGAAGTGATGCGTTACTAATGGGCAAATAACATGATAAGCAATCTTGTGACAGTTTTGATTAAACACATTTTATTAAGTAATCAATGTAATAAAATTGTCCTATGCTAGGTACTTGTTCTTTACGACTAACTAAACACAGTGATCTAAACTAATTTAAACAGATTAAACTGTTGTGGTTTGAGTCTAACTCCCCCTCTCTGACCACCCCTGTACCACTGAGCTGTGTGGCCCTGAAGTACAAAGCACAGAAACTACAGAGATATTTACTGATTTACATTTCAATACATTTGATTTAACTACTCATACAATATAGGAAGATTTAAACTTGTATTCAAAGATATGGCAAACAACTTGTCCTCCTCTCCACCCTCCACTTTGTCATCTTGTAGCAGCATATACTACATGGGGGTCTAGCTCCTTCTCTCTTCTTCTCTCCCTCTTCTTTTTCTTGGAGGTGAAATTCAGGGCAGCATAATTCAGTGTATCAGTATCTTGGTTCTGTACATTTGGAAACACCATGAAATACAAATATAATTTAAACTGTTTCTGAATTGCTCATATTTTCAAAATAATGTCACTGAACAAATAGCATTTACCTGATCATTTTGTGGTCGTCTTTGCGAGTCAGGTCCTGAATATGATATTAACAGAGATGAGAGAAGATATCAACTGATCATTCCATTGTAGTGCGAACATTATAACTTTTACTGACTCAATTCTCAGTATACAGTATGTCAGGGGTACGCAACACTGTTCCTGCAGTGCCACAGGTATTGCAGGATTTTGTTCCAAATAAGCACCACACCTTCCTAACTAAGCTAATTGATCAGTTCAATGATTGCCTAAATTCAACACACCTGGTCTTCCAGGTTGGTTAAATTAAAACATGAGGTGCGGCAGCACTCCAGGACTATGGTTGCCTACCCCTGCAGTATGTCATGTGAAACATTTTCACTATGTAAGTGTAGTTAATAGCAGGCCCCATATTAAATGGGCTCCATACCTGTGTTGAGTCTGTTTGAATCTCGTCTGACCTTGAGGACCAGGATGAGGATGATTATCAATAGAACAGCAGTTAGAACACCCAGGATCACAACCAGTAGGAAGAGCTTCATGGTTCCATCTTCCTCTCCTACAAAACAGATTTAAATTAGAATCAGAACTATACAAACTTTTATCCTTTTGCTACCAATTCAGAATGGAGAAATGTCAGGTCGCAATAAGATGCTGTTGTACTTTATTTTTATTCTGTGGTACTTTCAAGGTACATCATATTAATTCATTTCTGAAAGATTCTCACTTAATATTACAGAATGAACATACCTTTTTCATAGTGCCCTGTAGGGTCCTTGTCATAATCTTTGTGACCTTTTGAACAATTGGGTGAGTTAAATATTCTACTGTTATTCAAACTGTTATACAATAGTATTGTATCTCCAACATAAGTCAAAATTATATCTGATACCTAGGATAATTGTTTGTGCATTTGGTGTCATAGCAGACAATTTATTGAAAAGATTACCTTGGACCTTCAGGACAGTCGCGTTGGTGAAGATGAAATAGTTATCCAACATTCCACAGAAGTACAGACCAGAATCAGCTACATCCACCTCTGTGATTCTGAGAAAGGTAGTTCTATTGGTGATTAACATTTTCATATGATTGCCATGAAATCCATTTTGATGATGAACAGTTGGCAGAGAGCTCCACATAGACGTGATGCACAGGGGTTCTGAGCTGTTGACTTGCTTGAACCAGCCAATGTGTCCCGTTTTTTTAAGGACATTGATGCACTGCAGGGTGACATTTTCCCCTGAATGGACCACCATTAAGTGTGGCGGAGAGACAGACACAACATGGGTCAGATCTGAAAGAGAGAGAACGAAAGTTAAGAAAGAGTTGTGAGTAAAAGGTATTCTTCATGCACATTACATACACACCTAAACACAGTCACAACTTTGTGAGAGTCCAAATCTATTGATGAATCACAAAATCGGAATTGAGGACGCAGTAACTTACAGAAGCTGCAGAGGACGAGAATTGGCACATTTATGCGTTCCATTCTGTGTTTAGATCTACACTGCCAGACCATGAATGAAGGACTGAATCTTCAAATAAGAGAGATGAAAGTAATTTGTGATTATGGGCGGGACATAGTATGACAACCATAGCTGTACACAATGACCACAGATAAAAATGATCTTATCACTAACCACTGATGTTCCACTCTTGCATTTGGTTTAATAGACAGAATGATAAGATATTTTAATTATAGAGTGTAGTTTATCATCATGGTTCCCAGAATTATCAATTGTAAATACTAAGAATTGATGAAATGTATTCCAACAGACCAGTTAGTCAAACATATTTAGTCAATTTTAATGTAATAACCTTTGAAAAAGGTCTGGACGACAGTAAGTATTCCAAATCCAAATAAACTCAGCAAAAAACGAAACATCCTCTCACTGTCAACTGCATTTATTTTCAGCAAACATGTAAATGTTTGTATGAACATGACATAATTCAATAAGAGAGACATAAACTTAACAAGTTCCACAGACATGTGACTAACAGAAATTGAATAATGTGTCCCTGAAAAAGGCATGGGGTCAAAATCAAAAGTAACAGTCAATATCTGGTGTGGCCACCAGCTGCATTAACCTGTTATGGCTAGGGGGCAGTATTTTCACGGCTGGATAAAAAACGTACCCGATTTAATCTGGTTACTACTCCTGCCCAGTAACTAGAATATGCATATAATTATTGGCTTTGGATGGAAAACACTCCAACGTTTCTAAAACTGTTTGAATGGTGTCTGTGAGTATAACAGAACTCAAATGGCAGGTCAAAACCTGAGAGATTCCTTTACAGGAAGTGGCCTGTCTGACCATTTCTTGAACTTCTTTGCCATCTCTATCTTTTACAAAGGATCTCTGCTCTAACGTGACACTTCCTACGTCTTCCATGGGCGCTCAGAGCCCGGGAAAAACCTGAATATCGTCATCCCAGCCCCAGGCTGAAACACATTATCGCCTTTCTCAAGTGGCCGATCAAGGGACTGTGGGCTTAGGCGCGTGCCCTGGCCGCCCCCGTCTTTGTGAT
Source organism: Salmo salar (assembly GCF_965601325.2). NCBI lineage: Eukaryota > Metazoa > Chordata > Actinopteri > Salmoniformes > Salmonidae > Salmo > Salmo salar. The sequence continues at coordinate 78,112,270 of NC_138308.1, forward strand.
TTTTCCTCTGTTTGCCGAAAAGGAGATTCCCGGTCGGAATATTATCGCTTTTTAACGAGATAAATTGCATAAAAATTGATTTTAAACAGCGGTTGACATGCTTCGAAGTACGGTAATGGAATATTTAGAATTTTTTTGTCACGAATTGCGCCATGCGCACGACCCTGATTTACCATTTCGGATAGTTTCTGGAACGCACGAACAAAACGCCGCTATTCGGATATAACGATGGATTAATTGGGACCAAACCAACATTTGTTATTGAAGTAGCAGTCCTGGGAGTGCATTCTGACGAAGACAACAAAGATAATACCATTTTTGTTATAGTAAATCTGATTTTGGTGAAGGCTAAACTTGCCGGGTGTCTAAATAGCTAGCCCGTGATGGCTGGACTATGTACTTAGAATATTGCAAAATGTGCTTTCACCAAAAAGCTATTTTAAAATCGGACATATCGAGTGCATAGAGGAGTTCTGTATCTATAATTCTTAAAATAATTGTTATGCTTTTTGTGAACGTTTATCGTGAGTAATTTAGTAAATTGTTAGTAAATTCCCCGGAAGTTTGCAGGGGGTATGCTAGTTCTGAAGGTCACATGCTAATGTAAAAAGCAGTTTTTTGACATAAATATCTACTTGATTGAACAAAACATGCATGTATTGTATAACATAATGTCCTAGGTGTGTCATCTGATGAAGATCATCAAAGGTTAGTGCTGCATTTAGCTGTCTTCTGGGTTTTTGTGACATTATATGCTAGCTTGAAAAATGGGTGTCTGATTATTTCTGGCTTGGTACTCTGCTGACATAATCTAATGTTTTGCTTTCGCTGTAAAGCCTTTTTGAAATCGGACAGTGTGTTTAGATAAAGGAGAGTCTTGTCTTTAAAATGCTGTGAAATAGTCATTTGTTTGAAAAATTTAAGTTTTTGTATTTTTGAGGAATTTGTAATTCGCGCCACGCCTATCATTGGATATTGGAGCAGGTGTTCCGCTAGCGGAACGTCTAGATGTAAGAGGTTATTAAGTACTGCAGTGCTCCTCCTCATAGACTGCACCAGATTTGCCAGTTCTTGCTGTGAGATGTTACCCCACTTTTCCACCAAGGCACCTGCAAGTTCCCGGACATTTCTGGGGGGAATGGCTCTAGCCCTCACCCTCCGATCCAACAGGTCCCAGAAGTGCTCAATGGGATTGAGATCCAGGCTCTTCACTGGCCATGGCAGAACACTGACATTCCTGTGTTGCAGGAAATCACGCACAGAACGAGCAGTATGGCTGGTGGCATTGTCATGCTGGAGGGTCACTACAAAATTCTGCTTTAATACGGTTGGATGGCCGGTGCCTTCTATCGAGCTTCTGAGGGCCTAGCCAATGTGGCGCTATCTACCTACATTTCTTCCCAGAGACAACCAAAGAAAAATCCTGGTTGGACCTTTTTTCTCCTCAGTTTAAACCTGTCCTTTTTAACACAAACTGAAGAGATTAAATCAGGATGTCATTGAAAAGAAGAATATAATCAGAATATCACTGAAATATTATTGAATAGATCAAATAGAAATTAAAACTAGATATATATTTCAAATATACAACACTTACTTCATAAATCCTTGGGCCTTCTGAGCTCCCCAATCCTTAAAGGGGAGTGGGTTGTTAAGACAACAATATCTATTCTCTGAAAATAAACCTTTAGTGCATTACATTTGAAAGCATAGATCTTAGCCTGTTGGGGCTAGGGGGCAGTATTTTCACGGCTGGATTAAAAAAAACGTACCCGATTTAATCTGGTTACTAATCCTACCCAGTAACTAGAATATGCATACTTATTATATATGGATAGAAAACACCCTAAAGTTTCTAAAACTGTTTGAATGGTGTCTGTGAGTATAACAGAACTCATTTGGCAGGCAAAACCCTGAGACATTTTCTGACAGGAAGTGGATACCTGATGTGTTGAATTACCTTTAAGCCTATGCCATTGAAACACACAGGGGTTGATTAATGTTTTGGCACTTCCTATTGCTTCCACTAGATGTCACCAGCCTTTACAAAGTGTTTTGAGTCTTTTACTGTGAGATCTGACCGAACAAGAGACTTGGAACGGTGATGGCCGATTAGACTCTGGCGCGCGAGTTCATGTTGGGTACCCTCGTTCCAATACGTTATAAAAGAGAATGCATTCGTCCACCTTGAATATTATTCATGTTCTGGTTAAAAAAGGCACTAATGATTTATGCTATACAACGTTTGACATGTTTGAACGAACGTAAATATATTTTTTCCCCTCGTTCATGACGAGAAGTCCGGCTGGCTTAGATCATGTGCTAACAACACGGAGCTTTTTGGACATAAATGATGAGCTTTTTTGAACAAAACTACATTCGTTATGGACCTGGGATTCCTGGAAGTGACATCTGATGAAGAGAATCAAAGGTAATGGATTATTTACATAGTATTTTCGATTTTAGATCTCTCCAACATGGCCGTTTGTCTGTATAGCAAAGCGTATTTTTCTGGGCGCAGTGCTCAGATTATTGCAAAGTGTGATTTCCCAGTAAGGTTATTTTTAAATCTGGCAAGTTGATTGCGTTCAAGAGATGTAAATCTATAATTCTTTAAATGACAATATAATATTTTACCAATGTTTTCTAATTTTAATTATTTAATTTGTGGTGCTGACTTGACTGCCGGTTATTGGAGGGAAACGATTTCCTGAACATCAACGCCATAGTAAACCGCTGTTTTTGGATATAAATATGAACTTGATAGAACTAAAAATGCATGTATTGTCTAACATAATGTCCTAGGAGTGTCTTCTGATGGAGATTGTAAAAGGTTAGTGCATCATTTTAGCTGGTTTTATGGTTTTGGTGATGCCTGTCTTTGAATTGACAAAACATTACACACAGCTATTGTCAATGTACTCTCCTAACATAATCTAACTTTATGCTTTCGCCGTAAAACCTTTTTGAAATCGGACAACGTGGTTAGATTAAGGAGATGTTTATCTTTCAAAGGGTGTAAGATAGTTGTATGTTTGAAAAATTTGAATTTTGACATTTATTTGGTTTCAAATTTGCCGCTCTTGAAATGCACCTGCTGTTGATAGGGTGCACCACGGGTGGCACGCTAGCGTCCCACATAGCCCCAAGAAGTTAGAAGATAAACACAATAGTGTCAGCCCAACAGGATGCTCAGCTCTGTCCATCCGGTCTCTTGTCATCTGAGTTAGGTCAAGCCACCACAGGGGCACTTATCCTACCTTCAGCATGTCATCGGTGTATACTGTGGAAACCTTGTAATCTGATGAAATGCTAAATGAGAACGCAGACTATACAATGCATCTCAGAAAGTAAATCAACTCATAGAAGTGTTGTTCTACAGAGGTAGACTTTTCCACTCAAGACACAGGTTTTTAAGAAGATGATAGCTATCAGGATGTTTGCACCACTGTGCACATTTTTTCTTCTTGGAGAGATGGGTATGTTTTATTTGCTTTTATTATGATGGCATGTTCAATATATATATATATATGATACAATTTATTTTGATTGAAACTCACAGACGCATTCCAATCTTGTATTTTAATGTATATATAACAGTTAATATATTTGTATAATATGTCTTTTCTTTAGTTGTAGTTCATGCACAAGCTCGGACTGAGCCCTCAGCTATGCAACAGGAGAGTGGTCTCATGTCAGCCAACGTTGGGGACACAGTGACTTTGCAGTGATTCTATGAAGGCGGCGTGGCCATGCATTTCTCCTGGTACAAGTAACCCTTGGGAGAAAAACCTCAGGTCATCTCAACCATCTATCTATAAGTATGACAAGGGTCTTACATTTTATCATGAGTTCAAGGGTGAACCTTGATTTTTAGTGGAAAGCGGACAAGAAATAAATCACCTCAGCATCTCAGACATGAAAAGCTCAGATTCAGCAATGTACTACTATGGGAGCGCTCACTCAAATGTGGTAGAATTTGGAAAAAGAACCATCTTCAATATAAAAGGGACAGTACTGAGAAGAAATGCTTTCAATATACTTAAATATTTTCAGGGAAAATCAGGATTTTAGATAGATAAAGAGTAGTGATGAGTTATCCTAAGAATTTTTTTTTTAAGTGTCTTACAGGAAATATCAGGTATTCTCACAATCTGATGATTCCCTCATTGAGTAAGAGCACTTGCTATGGGGAAGTTGTAGATTGTTAACAGATTAAATGACATATTTAAACCCTCTTTTCAGATTCATGCTCCAACAGCAAGACAGTTGTAGAGTAGTCTGTGTCTGAGTCAGTCCAGCCAAGAGACTGTGACTCTGAACTGTACAATGCACACTGAGGCCTGTAAAGGAGAACACAGTGTCTATTGGTTCAGACATGGCTCAGGTAGGGCTGTGGCGGTCATGACATTTTTTTCAGCAGGTGATTGTCAAGCTGGTCTCACGTTATTTGACTGTTAATTAACATAAACACATTTAGCATCTCCTGGCTTCCACGCATAGACTACAAGCCACTTATCTACATTTAAAAAAGTCTAATAAATCCATATAATATAGCCTACACCATTCCAATAAATCCATTATTTATTTTTGACAAGTCTAAAGAAACATGATATTAATAAAATTAAGTCTATTTCAGAAGAACAGAATAGCATACTCTGAGTTGTCCTTGTGTTGAGCCCTGACCTGATCCATGCCTTTTGCGGCCAGGGGCCGTTGTGCGCATGGGCTGAGTTTAATAATTATAATTCCCTTCTCCCGTCTGCGTGCCGAAGCACCTCTCACTCACATGGCTCTCAGTCTTTCTTACATGCTACAAGTGAAGACAGAAACATCGGGGACGCAACTGCACGCGTCCTTATCCAATTCCGAGGCATATATTGAAGATATTGGAAGTACCGTCCACATTTACTTTTTGTCAGCCAACAACATGTGTAGGCCTAACAAACAGCAAAAGCACTAGCCAATGTCAATCTACTTTCTCCCATAGTACAAACGTTGACCTACAGTGCATTTGGAAAATATTCAGACCCCTTCCCTTTTCCCATATTTTGTTATGTTACAGCCTTATCCTAAAATGTATTAAATAAAATAAAATACTAATCAATCTACACACAATACCCCATAATGACGAAGTGAAAACAGGTTTTTAGACATTTTTGCAGCATTGAAGGTCACCAAGAACACAGTGGCCTCCATCATTCTAAATGGAAGTTTGGAACCAACAAGACTCTTCCTAGACCTGTCCACCGCGAACAAGCTGAGCAATTGGGGGAGAAGAGCCTTGGTCAGGGAGGTGACCAAGAACCCAATGGTCACTCTGACAGAGCTCCAGAGATCCTTTGTGGAGATGGGAGTACCTTCCAGAAGGACAACCATCTTTGCAGCACTCCACCAATCAGGCCTTTATGGTAGAGTGGCCAGACGGAACCCACTCCTCAGTAAAAGGCACATGACAACCCGGCTTGGAGTTTGCCAAAAGACACCACAAGGACTCTCAGACCTTGAGAAAAAAATATATACTGTCTGATTGTCACGCCCGTCTAAAGGAGTAGACCAAGGCGCAGCATGCTTAGAGTTCCACATGTTTAATAAATATGAAACTCACCAAACAATACAAATGAAAACGAAGAGTGACGTTTTGGGCTGCTCACAGGCAGCTACACAAACACAAGATTCCACAAAGCACAGGTGGGAAAAGGCTGCCTAATTATGATTCCTAATCAGAGACAACGATAGACAGCTGCCTCTGATTAGGAACCCTACTCGGCCCAAAACAAAGAAATACAAAAACATAGAAAAAGGAACATAGAACGCCCACCCCAGTCACACCCTGGCCTAACCAAAATAGAGAACAAAACCCTCTATGGCCAGGGTGTGACACTGATGAAACTTCTCCCGCAGCCACACTTGCATTGTCTTGGCTGTGTGCTTAGGGTTGTTGTCCTGTTAGGGTCCTGTTAGGGAAACATGAAAAGAGGGTGAAATCCGGTAGTTAGTGGGGGGCTGTAATCTATATATCACCTCAATGACCTCCAGAGTACCTTGAACGGCCCCACAAACCGGGGACTCGGCTTCTTACGGGGCAGGCGGAGTGGGATGTTCCTGGTGGAGAGCCTGACGCAATCACCAGGATGGAACACAGGAGCCTCACTGTGGTGGTGATCCACCTGCTCCTTCTGACGGCTGACGGCGCGCTGGAGCCTCATGTGGGCATCATTCCAGACCTCTTCTGTGCACCTGAACCACTCATCCACCACAGGAGCTTTGGTCTGGCTCAGGGTCCATGGAGCCAGGGCAGGCTGATAACCCAGAACACAGTGGAAGGGAGTCAGCCTGGTGGAGGAGTGAAGTAATGAATTCTGGGTCTATTCCACCCAGGGAAGGAATCCGGCCCACTCATCCTGCCAGTCCTGGCAGTGACTCCTCAGGAACCTTCCCAGCTCCTGGTTCATCCTCTCCACCTGCCAGTTAGATTGAGGCCGGTACCCCATGGTGAGGGTTAGTGGTGCTGTGATGTGCGTAATAGTGCCACATCCCAATGGTTGTTTATCCAGGGCTCGGACCGGAAAATGAGAGGAGAGTGGGTATGTGGTGATGTTCAGGGAGGAGATGAGGGACATTCCAGACGGTGTTTATTCCACAAGTTACCACCTGCTAAATCTATGAAATTAAAATACCTATTTACTCTGTTCCATGCTATTTATAAACTTATAAACTTGATCTCCAGTATAAAAAACATCTAGATATTAGCTCACATTTCTTTTACACTAACTGTTTCTTTTTCTTTTACACTGTTTTCAACAGTGGAGATTTGAATTAACCTTGCTGTCTGTCTCTCCGACACTTGCAACATTGTTTCAATATTCAAATTCGATCTCCAGCTGTCCCATAGTAATGAGCGTGTAGCGAGTCGGGACGAGACAGACAGGCAGGTAGCTTTTCTCAGCCAGTGGAAATCATGAATCATTAAGCAACATTTTTATGGATATATATAAAGAAAGCTCAATTGAAAAAAGGTAAAATGAAACGAAGTGAAGCTAGTTTGCAGTCTTTCCAGCTTAAGTTTTATTTTAACTGTGTTGTTGGCTATCTCCTCTGATCACCAGGAACGCACAATCCCTCCATCAGTGATCAGACTGTCCGCAATAGGCTGAGAGAGGCTGGACTGAAGGCTTGTAGGCCTGTTGTAAGGCAGGTCCTCACCAAACATCACAGGCAACAACGTCGCCTATGGGCACAAACCCACCGTCTCTGGACCAGACAGGTCTGGCAAAAAGTGCTCTTCACTGACGAGTTGTGGGTTTGTCTCACCAGGGGTGATGGTCGGATTCGCGTTTATCGTAGAAGGAATGAGCGTTACACCAAGGCCTGTACTCTGGAGCGGGATTTATTTGGAGGTGGAGGGTCCGTCATGGTCTGGAGCAGTGTGTCACAGCATCATCGGACTGAGCTTATTGTCATTGTAGGCAATCTCAACGTTGTGTGTTACAGGGAAGACATCCTCCTCCCTCATGTGGTACCCTTCCTGTAGGCTCATCCTGACATGACTCTCCAGCATGACAATGCCACCAGCCATACTGCTCGTTCTGGGCGTGATTTCCTACTCAACAGCCAGTTGAATCCTGTGGCGCGTTATTCAAATACCTTAGATATGCTATTACTTCAATTTTTCAAAAATATGACTATTTTACACCATTTTAAAGATAAGACTCTCGTTAATCTAACCACACTGTCCGATTTCAAAAAGGCTTTACAACGAAAGCAAAACATTAGATTATGTCAGCAGAGTACCCAGCCAGAAATAATCAGACACCCATTTTTCAAGCTAGCATATAATGTCACATAAACCCAAACCACAGCTAAATGTAGCACTAACCTTTGATGATCTTCATCAGATGACAACCCTAGGACATTATGTTATACAATACATGCATGTTTTGTTCAATCAAGTTCATATTTATATCAAAAACCAGCTTTTTACATTAGCATGTGACTAGCATGTGACTAGCATTCCCACCGAACACTGCCGGTGAATTTACTAAATTACTCACGATAAACGTTCACAAAAAGCATAACAATTATTTTAAGAATTATAGATACAGAACTCCTCTATGCACTCGATATGTCCGATTTTAAAATAGCTTTTCGGTGAAAGCACATTTTGCAATATTCTCAGTAGATAGCCCGGCATCACAGGGCTAGCTATTTAGACACCCAGCAAGTTTAGCACTCATCAAAGTCAGATTTACTATAAGAAAAATGTTATTGCCTTTGTTGTCTTCGTCAGAATGCACTCCCAGGACTTCTACCTCAATAACAAATGTTGGTTTGGTCCAAAATAATCCATCGTTATATCCAAACAGCGGCGTTTTGTTCGTTTTGTTCGTGCGTGCATGGCGCAATTCGTGACAAAAAAATTCTAAATATTCCATTACCGTACTTCGAAGCATGTCAACCGATGTTTAAAATCAATTTTTATGCCATTTTTCTCATAAAAAAAGCGATAATATTCCGACCGGGAATCTGCTTTTAGGTAAACAGACAAAGGAAAAGAAATCATTCCGTCGAAGCGGGCACGCGCCTAAGCCCATAGTACTCTGAGTGGCCACTTGCCAAAAGCGATAAAGTGTTTCAGCCAGAGCCTGCCTCGATATCGTTCAGCTTTTTCCCGGGCTCTGAGACCCTATGGAAGCCGTAGGAAGTGTCACGTTATTGCACAGATCCTGAGTCTTCAATAAAAAGAGCCAAGATGAAACACTACTTCTCAGACAGGCCACTTCCTGCTTGAAATCTTCTCAGGTTTTGACCTGCCATATGAGTTCTGTTATACTCACAGACACCATTCAAACAGTTTTAGAAACTTTAGGGTGTTTTCTATCCAAAGCCAATAATTATATGCATATTCTAGTTACTGGGCAGGAGTAGTAACCAGATTAAATCGGGTACGTTTTTTATCCAGCCGTGTCAATACTGCCCCCTAGCCCTAACAGGTTAATGCAGCTGGTGGCCACACCAGATACTGACTGTTACTTTTGATTTGTTCAGGGACTTTTGATTTGTCTGTGGAACTTGTTCAGTTTATGTCTCAGTTGTTGAATCTTATGGTCATACAAATATTTACACATGTTAAGTATGCTGAAAATATACACAGTTGACAGTGAGATGACGGTTCTTTTTTTCTGAGTTTACTTTGATTTTACTCTGGCTGCACTTTTTGACATGACTGTAAGTTAGCAGTAGTAGCTAGTAAGCAAGGGTTAAGAACGTTGCCAGCCAGTATTGCAATGGAACATTTAGAACGAACGACTGGTTCGCGTCCATAGATACAGAACAAAAACCCTGAACTACCAGCCGTGCTTGGATAGCAACCCTAGATTTGTGTCGGGACTGTAGAAATTATGTTTTTAATGAAAATGTCAATAATTATTTGAATATGTTGGTAACTACATATTAATTAAGTGATAATGCTCTCGAAGCTGGTATTTGGAGCATATATTGGCACGGTTTGCAACAACACCCATGCCAAAATATCCTCCAAACACTGGCTTCTCTGGCATTATCACTTAATTAATAGATAATATATTTTCTATTAGGCATGACAACGATAAACTTTAGAACACTACTTACGTTTTTGCAGCTCTCCTCCACAAGATTGTCAGGAGAATGTTTGTTACTATCAGGATAATAATGATAACAACCAGAACCAATGATATGTAGTTCAGAAATTGAAAAATGTCACACCCTGATCTGTTTCACCTGTTTTTGTGATTGTCTCCACCCCCTTCCAGGTGTCGCCCATCCTCCCCATTATCCCCTGTGTATTTATACCTGTGTTCTCTGTTTCTCTGTTGCCAGTTTCATCAAGCCTATCAGCGGTTTTCCCTCTGTTCATCTCTCGATTGTTCCTGTTTTCTAGTTTTCACGGTTTTGACCTTTTCTGTCTGCCCTGAGCCTGCCTGCCATCTTGTACTTTACCCCACCTATCTGGATTACTGACCTCTGCCTACCCTGAACCTGAGTCTGCCTGCTGTCCTGTACCTTTGCCCCCACCTATCTGGATTACTGACCCATGCCTGCCCTTGACCTGTCTTTTGCCTGCCCGTTGGATTAATAAACTGTTGTTAATTTGACATTGTCTGCATCTGGGTCTTACCTGAAATGCGATAAAAATCCATACAATAACAATTAATTTATAAGGTTGCTGACCAGAAACACAAACATCTGATATTGGAAACATATTTTCTACTCAATATTTTTTCTGTCTTCCAATCTCCTCCCATTTCAACACTGACCTTGAATCATGAGAGCACCAGTTCCAAAATAGCATTCATTATACCAGAATATTCCACAGTGAAACAAGCAAACGCTAGCAAGAGAAGTACACCAACTACAATACCTCTCTTGCCAATTGGCCTGGACCATTTGTCGACACGGAGCCATGCCGATCCATCGCGACTGGTTTGCTAATGTATTTCGGCCGATGTGCTCTCAACCGGCCTCTGCGTTGTTGATGTCGGTGAGAACCCAGCTACTAGCCCTGGGCCCGCTAGCTGTCTGAGCGCCGTGTCTCCCGCTCCACTAGCGTAGTGACGACTGCCGAGCAGCTCCCTGTTTCGTCCATTGCTGCTTATTGGACCCTATGATCACTCGGCTACACAGCTGATGCCTACTGGAATGTTCATTAACACGGTACTTCATTTTGTTTATCTGTCGGCCCCAGCCTCGAACTCAGGCCCTGTGTGTAGCTTACCGACCCTCTCTGCCCATTCATCGCCATTTACACGTTGTTGTTGTCTTAGCTGTTTACCCGTTGTTGTCTTAGCCCTCCCAATCAACACCTGTGATTGCTTTATGCCTCCCTCTAATGTCAATATGCCTTGTATTCTGTTGTTTAGGGTAGCTCTCATTGCTTTGTTTTACTGCGGAGCACCCAGTCCCGCTCTGCATGCCTCGGTTAGCTCCCTTGTCCCACCCCCCACAATTGCGGAGACCACACCTAGGTTAACTGGCTCTACAAGTTCTACAGTGGCACCATTGAGTCCTATATCGACATAACCTGAAAGGCCGCTCAGCAAGGAAGAAGCCACTGCTCCAAAACAGCCATAAAAAAAAGCAGTTGGCATTGTGCAGGTATCCCAAACCCCAGGTGTCCAACATACAGTATCATTGTATATCATGCATTCAATTTAATTCAACTGTATTATGGTTTAGATGTGGCAGAAAGTGCGAGAGACAGAGAGAGAGAGTGTCACGTCCTGACCATAGTAAGATGTTATTTTCTATGGTAGAGTAGGTCAGTGTGGGACAGGGGGTGTTTTGTGTTGTTCTATGTTTTGTATATCTATGTTTAGGTTTTAGGTTTTCTATTTCTATGTTGTTTTTTGGGGATGATCTCCAATTAGAGGCAGCTGGTCCTCGTTGTCTCTAATTGGAGATCATACTTTTTTCCCACCTGTGGTTGTGGGTAGTTATCTTCTGTTTAGTTTTCTATACCTGACAGAACTGTGCGCTTTCGTTTACCCTTTGTTATTTTTTCTTTAGTGTTCTGAGTGAAAATAAATATTCATCATGAGCAATCAACACGCTACGCTTTGGTCCCCTCTCTACGACAGCCGTTACAGAGAGGTGTGTTGAGAACAGAGAGCGATAGAGAGATATGACCTATATATTATTAGATTATATAATGACCTATAAATCATATATTATATAATTTGAAATTTGAAATGTCTTTATTATTTTAGAACTTTTGTAAGTGTTATGTTGACTCTTCATTTTTGTTTATTTCACTTTTTTTATAATCTATTTCACTTGCTTTGACAATGTAAACATATGTTTCCCATGCCAATAAATCCCCTTAAATTCAATTGAAATGAGAGAGAAAGCGAGTGGTGTGAAGAGAACAGAGAGAGCGTGAGAGAGCGAGAGAGAGAGAGACAGAGAGATTTCAGTGTTGTGAGAGCTGATAGCTCCAGGTCAGTCTTCCTGTGGTTCAGGTTGCTCGTCTTCAGCAGAGAGAGAGAATGAGATGAGTTTACCACAGTGGAAAATAACTAGGCCTATCAGTGTCGCTATTATAAACACCAAGTAGCCCAAAAAATGTTTGCACTCAATTTTTTTATTTATTGGTTATTTCCCTTTAAATATACAGTACAGTACACTACCACAAGTATGAGTTTGGTTAAAAGCTCCCCAGTTTCTGGCAGTTCTGTCCCAGTTTGTGTCCTAAATCTTATTTAACAGCAGATACTTATATAACAGCTGCAATATCGAGAGTATCCTGACTGGTTGCATCACGGCCTGGTACGGCAATTGCTCGGCCTCCGACCGCAACTCCTGCCATCCAGGACCTCAACACCAGGCGGTGTCAGAGGAAGGCCTTAAAATTGTCAAAAACCCCAGCCACCCTAATCATAGACTGTTCTCTCTACTAAGTCTAGGACCAAAAGGCTTCTCAACAGCTTTTACCCCCAAGCCATAAGATTCATGAACAGTTAATCAAATGACTACCTAGACTATTTGCATTGTGACCCCCCCAACCTCTCTTTACACTGCTGCTACTCTCTGTTTACCATATATGCATTGTCACTTTAATTATACATTCATGAACACAACCAGATTTGAGACTGGGACGGAGGTTCACCTTCCAGCAGAACAATGACCCTAAGCATACTGCTAAAGCAACACTCAAGTAGTTTAAGGGGAACATTTAAATATCTTGGAATAGCCTAGTCAAAGCCCAGAACTCAATCCAATTGAGAATCTGTGGTATGACTTAAAGATTGCTAAACACCAGTCGAACCCATCCAACTTGAAGGAGCTGGAGCAGTTTTGCCTTGAATAATGGGCAAAAATCCCAGTGGCTAGATGTGCCAAGCTTATAGAGACATACCCCAAGAGACTTCCAGCTGTAATTGCTGCAAAAGGTGGCTCTACAAAGTATTGCCTTTGGGGGAGGTGAATAGTTATACACGCTCAAGTTCTATTTTTTTGTCTTATTTCCTGTTTGTTTCACAATAAATATTTGGCATCTTCAAAGTGGTAGGCATGTTGTGTAAATCAAATGATACAACCCCCCCCAAAAAAATCAATTTTAATTCCAAGTTGTAAGGCAACAAAATAGGAAAAATACCAAGGGGGGGTGAGTACCACTCCATATTTACAAGTATAGCAAATAGATAGTGAACGTTCCTAACTGGCCGAGTTACAGTGTAGATTTAAATCGGCTTGAAAATCTATGGCAAGACCTGAAAATTGTTGTATAGAAATTATCAACAACCAATTTGACAGAGCTTGATGAATTAGAAAAATAACAATTGGCGAATGTTGACCAATGCAGGTGTGGAAAGCGCTTAGTGACTTAACCAGAAATACTCACAGCTGTAATCGCTGCCAAAGGTGATTCTAACATGTATTGACTCAGGGGGTTGAATACTTACCGAATCAAGTTGTTTATTTTTTCGTAAACTTTTTACAAATGTCAGAATTTTTCTTTCCGCTTTGACATTAAAGTATTTTGTGTAGACCGTTAATAAATAAAGACAATTAAATCAATTTCTATCCCACTTTGTAACAAAACGAAATGTGGAAAAAGTCAAGTGGTGTGAATACTTTCTGAAAGAACTGTACAACCCTCAGTGCATCAAAACCACACATGTTCTATCCACACCTCTCTTTATTTGTTTATCTGGATGATGAACACCAGACAAGACCTTTGCTGCTCAATTAGATGTTCAAACTATGTATGTAAAAAATACTAACAATGAGCTAAAAACATTTAAATTCCCAAAAGCATTCAACGAGTCAAAAATATGCAGATACTTTTTTTAAACTTTATTTATACATTTGTCAACTCTTCCTTCATGAAAACCTCTATCACAGCTGACACATGCCCTCAAAACATAACTTCAGTCACTATCCATGTTCACAGTGCTATTTATTAATGCTTACATACAACAGGTGCATATACAGTGCTTGGCGAAAGCAAGTTTCATACTGCATATATTGTATTGATATTGGCCTGAGCTTTATCTATTTCCTGGTGGTGTAGATGATGATTAAGATGGTCAGACAGCAGAAGAGAACTGCAGGTCTAATGATGGAGAGAAGGACCAGGATTCTCATCTGTGGATCAGCAACTGAAATGATACAAATTCTCAGGCTAGGTTGATATAAGATGCTGTTTATTTCTAATCTGTGGTACTTTCGTGGTACATCATATCAGTTAATTTCTGTTATATTCTCACTTAAAATTACAGAATGAATATACCTTTTTCATAGTGCTCTGTAGGGTCCTTGTCATAATCTTTGTGACCTTTTGAACAATTAGGTGAGTTAAATATTCTACTGTTATTCAAACTGTAGTACAATAGTATCGTATCTCCAACAGAAGTCAAAATTATATCTGATACCTAGGATTTGTGCATTTGGTGTCATAGCAGACAATTTATTGAAAAGATTACCTTGGACCTTCAGGACAGTCGCGTTGGTGAAGATGAAATAGTTATCCAACATTCCACAGAAGTACAGACCAGAATCAGCTACATCCACCTCTGTGATTCTGAGAAAGGTAGTTCTATTGGTGATTAACATTTTCATATGATTGCCATGAAATCCATTTTGATGATGAACAGTTGGCAGAGAGCTCCACATAGACGTGATGCACAGGGGTTCTGAGCTGTTGACTTGCTTGAACCAGCCAATGTGTCCCGTTTTTTTAAGGACATTGATGCACTGCAGGGTGACATTTTCCCCTGAATGGACCACCATTAAGTGTGGCGGAGAGACAGACACAACATGGGTCAGATCTGAAAGAGAGAGAACGAAAGTTAAGAAAGAGTTGTGAGTAAAAGGTATTCTTCATGCGCATTACATACACACCTAAACACAGTCACAACTATGTGAGAGTCCAAATCTATTGATGAATCACAAAATCTGAACTATAGATACAGTAACTTACAGAATCCATAGAGGACGAGAGCTGGTATATACATGCGTTCCATTCTGTGTTTAGATTTACACTGCCAGACCATGAAGGAAGGACTGAATCTTCAAATAAGAGAGATGAAAGTCATTTGTGATTATGGGAGGGACATAGAATGACAACCATAGCTGTATACAATGACCACAGATAAAAACAATCTTATCACCAACCACTGATGTTCCACTCTTGTATTTGGTTTGTTAGAGAGAATGATAAGATGTTTTAATTATAGGTTGTGGTTTATCATCAGAAAGGGTTGCAGAATTTTAAATAGTCAGAATTGATCAAACGTATTTCAAGAAACCAGTTAGTTAATTTTAAGGTAACCTTGAAAAGGGTCTGGATGACAGTAAATATTCCAAATCTAAATCTGTTCTCACTGGGAGAATCCCCTCACTCTTCTGTCTATTTATTTTAGTGGCTGGAAGGACCTCCTGGAGTGGGTAACTATTGGCTGGCATTGGTGGTGGTTGGCCAATTGGGGGAACTCTTCTTACTGCACCTATAGATCAATGAATTTAGGAACTCCTGCAATTGCCAGGAGCAGTGGCTTGTACTTCACCCATAGTATACCTTAAAGCCAGTGGCGTACCCTGGCTTTTGGACCTAGGCCTTCAGAGAGGTAAAAAAATCTTCCAAAACATCATACCAAACTGAAAATCAAGAAAAACAGAGACAGCACCCGCACTAACGTTAGCAGCAACAGCCATATTGCTTACACAATCTATGGTAGCCTAACACCGTCACTATCACCAAAAGAGACAACAGTGACGCATGAAAGGATGTGAGTTTGACAGGCCCGTGATGCTTAAAGGACAACGACTGTAATACCAGCTCACTCCATGTAGGACAGCCCACTTTCTGTAAAACACTTAGACTGATAGAAAGGCAGCAGTCACACATAGCATGATGTTATAGAATAAGCAGTCCATTCACTAGGACATAATAAGCCAGTAGGTCTCAATCATCAGAACACAAAAACACAACCATTAGGCTAAGCACTTACCAATCGAAATGTACAACTATTACTTCCCATTGCAAACATCGTTATCACATTAAGCACACACACTAACCATTGATCTAGTGGTTCAATTTAATAATGTTTCACACGTATAACACATTATTTTCAAAGTGATAGCTAACAACAGCAAGTGAGCTGCAATAAAAAAAAACAGTTCCACGCACCAGATGATGATCATTTGAAACAACTTCTTGTTGAAAGTTAATCTCGAAAAGGATGAAGCTAACAATTTAGCATCAACATCTTCTTAAATAACACCTGCAACAGCAGCCGCCGCACACTAGCCTACAACAAAAACAAGCTCGTTAGACTGTGGCAAAACTACTGCTTGCTATTGTTCGGTGACCTGTTGGCCTTCAATAATGGCAGAATTTCCATACGTTTTTGTAAAAATGGTCCCACCCATTACAAGTCAAAATGTGATTGGTTGATTCCACTGTCACTACAAAAATGTACTCTAATATGGTTGAATGGCAGGTGTCTTCTATCAAGCTTCAGATGGCATAGCCAATGTTAAGCTATCTAGCAACATTTCTCCCCAGAGACAAACCAAGAGAAATCCTGATTATATATTTTTCTCCTCAGTTTTAACCGGTTCCCTATAAACGCAAAATATAATCAAAATATAATTTAAATATTATTGAAAAGAAAACAACATTTATATTTAAAATAAACAACATTTACTTTATAAATGCTTGTGCCTTCTGTGAAGGCTTAGAAGGCCTTGACCTAGCCCCAATCCTTAACGTGGAGTGGGTTGTTACGATGACAATTACTGTCCCTTGAAAATGAAGGCCAGGTTTTTGTAAAACTTCATTCTCCATCCAAAAAGTGAAATTCTGACCTCAGCTTCATTACATTTGAAAACATAGATCATAGAAAATAAACACAATAGTGTCAGCCCAACAGGACACTCAGCTCTGTCCATCGGGTCTCTCTGTAATCTTAGGTGAAACTACTACAGGGGGACTTAGCCTACCTTCAGTATATCCTCGCTGTTCACTTTGGAAACCTTGTATTTTCCTGAAATGCTAAATTAGATACCGCAGACTATACAATGCATCTCAGAAACAAAATAAACTAATTTGAGAAGTGGCCTCATGTGAATATACTGTTTGGGAATGGTACAAAGCTGGATGTTCAAGATAAATCTCTTACGTTCATTTTTTAAAATTACATAAACATTACATTTACAGGTATGTATTGTAAAAGACAATGTGTTCTCAATGACTTATGTGATCAAATAAAGCCAAGTCAAATAATAAATCAAATCAAATTTTGTGCCGACTACAACAGGTGTAGATCTTACAGTGAAATGCTTACTTACGAGCCCCTAACCAAAAATGCAGTTTAAAAAAAATACAGATAAGAATAAGAGATAAAAGTAACAAGTAATTTAAAAGCAGCAGTAAAATAACAATAGCTAGACTATATACAGGCAGGTACTGATACAGAGTCAATGTGCGGGGGCACCGGTTAGTAGAGGTAGTATGTACATGTAGGTAGAGTTATTAAAGTGACTATGCATAGATGATAACAACAGAGAGTAGCAGCAGTGTAAAGAGGGGAGGGGTGGGCAATGCAAATAGTCTGGGTAGCCATTTGATTGGCTTGGGGGTAGAAGCTGTTTAAAAGCCTCTTGGACCTAGACTTGGTGCTCTGGTGCCGCTTTCGTGAGGTAGCAGAGAGAACAGTCTATGACTAGGGTGGCTTGAGTCTTTGACAATTTTTAGGGCCTTGCTCTAACACTGCCTGGTATAGAGGTCCAAGGAACACAGGAAGCTTGGCCCCAGTGATGTACTGGGCCGTACGCACTATCCTCTGTTGTGCCTTGAGGTTGGAGGCCGAGCAGTTGCCATACCAGGCAGTGATGCAACCACTCAGGATCTTCTCAATGGTGAAGCTGTAGAACCTTTTGAGGATCTGAGGACCCATGCCAAATCTTTTCAGTCTCCTTAGGGGGAATAGGTTGTGTCGTGCCCTTTTCACGACTGTCTTGGTGTGCCTGGACCATGTTAGTTTGTTGCTGATGTGGACACCAAGGAACTTGAAGCTCTCAACCTGCTCCACTGCATCCCCGTTGATGAGAATGGGGGCGTACTTGGTCCTCTTTTTCCTGTATTACACAATCATCTCTTTTGTCTTCATCACGTTGAGGGAGAGGTTTTTGTCCTGGCACCACAAGCCCCGGGTCTCTGACCTCCTCCCTATAGGCTGTCTCATCGTTGCCGGTGATGAGACCTACCACTGTTCTGTCAGTGGCAAACTTAATGATAGTGTTGGAGTCGTGCCTGGCAGTGCAGTAATTAGTGAACAGGACGGGACTGAGCATGCACCCCTGAGGGGCCCCTGTGTTGAGGATCAGAGTGGCGGATGTGTTTCTACCTACCCTTACCACCTGGGGGCGGCCCCGTCAGGTAGTCCAGGATCCAGTTGCAGAAGGAGGTGTTTAGTCCCAGTGTCCGTAGCTTATTGATGAGCTTTGAGGGAACTATGGTGTTGAACGCTGAGCTGTTGTCAATGTATAGCATTCTCACATAGGTGTTCCTTTGGTCCAGGTGGGAAAGGGCATTGTGGAGTGCAATAGAGATTGCATCATCTGTGGTTCTGTTGGGGTGGTATACACATTTGAGTGGGATTAGGGTTTCTGGGATGATGGTATTGATGTGAGCCATGACCAGCCTTTCAAAGCACTTCAAGCTATAGACGTGAGTGTGACGGGTTGGTAGTCAATTAGGCAGGTTACCTTAGTGTTCTTGGGCACAGGCACTATGGTGGTCTGCTTAAAACATGTTGGTATTATAGACTCGGAGAGGGAGAGGTTGAACATTTCAGTGAAGACACTTGCCAGTTGGTCAGTGCATGCTCGGAGTACACATCCTGGTAATCCGTTTGGCCCTGCGGCCTTGTGAATGTTGACCTGTTTAAAGCTCTTACATTGGCTGCGGAGAGCACGATCACACAGTTGTCCAGAACGGCTGATGCTCTCACGCATATGTCAGTCTTACTTGCCTCGAAGCGAGCATTGAAGTTTTTGAGCTCGACTAGTACACTCGCATCACTGGGCAGCTCTTGGCTGTGCTTCTCTTTTCAGTCTGCAATAATTTGCAAGCCCTGCCACATCCGACGAGCGTTGGAGCCGGTGTAGTACGATTCGATCTTCGTCCTGTATTGACACTTTTTCTATTTGATGGAGGCATTTCTTCTAAGCTTCCGGGTTAGAGACCCGCTCCTTGAATGCGGCAGCTCTAACCTTTAGCTCAGTGGGGATGTTGCCTGTAATCAATGGCTTCTGGTTGGGGTATGTACGTACAGTCACTGTGGGGATGATGTCATCAATGCACTTAATGATGAAGGCAGTGACTGATGTGGTGTTCTCAATGCCATCGGAAGAATCCCGGAACATATTCCAGTCTGTGCTAGCAAAACAGTCCTGTAGTTTAGCATCTGCTTCATCTGACCACTTTTTTATTGACTGAGTCACTGGTGCTTCCTGCATAATTTTTGCTTGTAAGCAGGAATTAGAAGGATATAGTTATGGTCAGATTTCCCAAATGGAGGGCGAAGGAGAGCTTTGTACATGTCTCTGTGTTTGGAGTAAAGGTGGTCTCGAGTTTTTCCCCCTCTGGTTGCACATTTTACATGCTGATAGAAATGAGGTAAAACTGATTTGGGTTTCCCTGCATTAACCTCTTACATCTAGACGTTCCGCTAGCGGAACACCTGCTCCAATATCCAATGATAGGCGTGGCGCGAATTACATATTCCTCAAAAATACAAAAACTTCAATTTTTCAAACATATGACTATTTCACAGCATTTTAAAGACAAGACTCTCCTTTATCTAACCACACTGTCCGATTTCAAAAAGGCTTTACAGCGAAAGCAAAACATTAGATTATGTCAGCAGAGTACCAAGCCAGAAATAATCAGACACCCATTTTTCAAGCTAGCATATAATGTCACAAAAACCCAGAAGACAGCTAAATGCAGCACTAACCTTTTATGATCTTCATCAGATGACACACCTAGGACATTATGTTATACAATACATGCATGTTTTGTTCAATCAAGTTCATATTTATATCAAAAACCAGCTTTTTACATTAGCATGTGACGTTCAGAACTAGCATATCCACCGCAAACTTCCGGTGAATTTACTAAATTACTCAGGATAAACGTTCACAAAAAACATAATTATTTTAAGAATTATAGATACAGAACTCCTTCATGCAAACGCTATGTCCGATTTTAAAATAGCTTTTCGGCAAAAGCACATTTTGCAATATTCTGAGTAGATAGCTCGCCATCACGGGCTAGTTATTTTGAACCCCACCAAGTTTGGCCCTCACCAAACTCAGATTTACTATAATAAAAATTGGATTACCTTTGCTGTTCTTCGTCAGAATGCACTCCCAGGACTTCTACTTCAATAACAAATGTTGGTTTGGTTCAAAATAATCCATAGTTATGTTCAAATATTTTGTTGTTTTGTTCGTGCGTTCAAGACACTATCCGAAGGGTGACGCGCCCGACGCGTTTCGACACAAAAAATTCAAAATATTACATTACCGTACTTCGAAGCATGTCAACCGATGTTTAAAATCAATTTTGATACGATTTTTCTTGTAAAAAAGCGATAATATTCCGACCGGAAACCCTGTTTTCGTTCAAAGACGAAAAAATAAAAACATGATGTCGCCTCGTGCACGTACCCCAGTCTCATTGTTCTCTGATCGACCACTATCCAAATGAGCTACTGTTTTTCAGCCAGGGGCTCCAAAGGCATCATTCTCCATTTTGCCGCTTTCTGAGAGCCTATGGGAGCCGTAGGAAGTGTCACGTTACAGCAGAGATCCTCAGTTTTCAATAAAGAGAGTGTAGAAGTCCAAGAAATGGTCAGAGAGGGCACTTCCTGTAAGGAATCTTCTCAGGTTTTTGCCTGCCATATGAGTTCTGTTATACTCACAGACACCATTCAAACAGTTTTAGAAACTTTAAGGTGTTTTCTATCCAAAGCCAATAATTATATGCATATTCTAGTTTCTGGGCAGTAGTAATAACCAGATTAAATCGGGTACATTTTTTATCCGGTGTTGCAAATACTGCCCTCTATCCCCAACAGGTTAATTCCTCCCATCTCCAGGAATCCTGAACGTTCCTCTTCATCTTCTCCAAAGTACACGAGTCCTTCTCCTGGTGCCTTTCCTTCCTCCGCTGCTTGGTCCGTTTTTGGTGGGTAATTCTGTAACGGCTGTCGGGAGAGAGAGTAGACCAAGGCGCAGCGGAGTTAGTGTTCATCATTGAATTTAATAACAGAAAGAACACTATACAAAACAAAACAAGAAAACCGACAGCTAAACAGTCCTGTCAGGTGCAAAACACTAAACAGAAACAATTACCCACAAAACCCCAATGGAAAAACAGGCACTTATGTGTGACTCCCAATCAGCAACAACACTCTACAGCTGTGCCTGATTGGAAGCCACACGGCCAAAATCAATGAAACAAACCAACATAGAAAAATGCACATAGAACGCCCACCCAATGTAACACCCTGGCCTAACCAAAATAAAGAACAAAAAAACCCTCTCTATGGCCAGGGCGTTACAGTGGCTGGTTTTCCTATTTTAGTCCGTGATTGTCTGTAGACCCTGCCACATACGTTTCGTATCTGAGTTGTTGAATTGCGACTCCACTTTGTCTCTATACTGACATTTTGCTTGTTTGTAAATGCAGTGGTTCGCACTTTCAGTTTTGCGCGAAAGCTGCCATCTATCCATGGTTTCTGGTTAGGGTAGATTTTAATAGTCACAGTGGGTATAATATCTCCTATACACTTCCTTATAAACTCACTTACTGAATCAGCGCATACATCAATATTATTCTCTGAGGCTACCTGGAACATATCCCAGTCCACGTGATCAAAATAATCTTGAAGCGTGGATTCCGTTTGGTCAGAGCAGTGTTGAATAGTCCTTAGCACGGGTACATCCTGTTTGAGTTTCAGCCTATAGGAAGGGAGGAGCAAAATGGAGTCCTCCATGCTTCACGGTCAGAACTACACATGCAGAGATCATCCGTTCACCTAGTCTGCGTCTCACAAAGATACGGCAGTTGGAAGCAACAATCTCAAATTTGGACTCATCAGACCAAAGGACAGATTTCCACCAGTCTAATGTCCATTGCTTGTGTTTCTTGGCCCAAGCAAGTCTCTTCTTCTAATTGGTGTCCTTTAGTAGTGGTTTCTTTGCAGCAATTCGACCATGATGGCCTGATTCAAGTAGTCTCCTATGAACAGTTGATGTTGAAATGTGTCTGTTACTTAAACTCTGTGAAGCATATATTTGGGCAGCAATCTGAGGTGCAGGTAATTGCCAATTTTTGAGGCTGGTAACTCTAATGAACTTATCCTCTGCAGCAGAGGTTACTCTGGGTTTTCCTTTCCTGTTTAATCACAGCGCTTGATGGTTTTTGCGACTGCACTTGAAGAAACGTTCAGTTCTTGACATTTTCCGGATCGACTGACTTTCATGTCTTCAAGTAACTGTCATTTCTCTTTGCTTATTTGAGCTGTTCTTGCCATAATATGGACTTAGTCTTTTACTAAATAGGGCTATCTTCTGTATACCACCCCTACTCTGTCGCCACACAACTGATTGACTCTAACACATTAATAAATAAATAAATTCTACAAGTTAACTTTTAACAAGGCACACCTGTTAATTGAAATAAAGCTAGTTGAGATAATGCCAAGAGTGTGCAAAGATGTCATCAAGGCAAAAGGTGGCTACTTTGAAGAATCTCAACTATAAATATATTTTGTTTTGTTTAACACTTGTTTGGTTACTACATGATTCCATATGTGTTATTTCATAGTTTTGGATGTCTTTACTATTATTCTACAATGTTAGAAAATAGTAAAACAGAGAAAAACACTTGAATGAGTAGGTGTGTCCAAACTTTTGACTGGTACTGTATATACAGTATATTATATCTATGAGCTAGCATATTTTGAAACACACCCTCCATGTCATGAATTATTTTTCACAGAACGCATAGCCCATCGTTGATTATCCGTTACATATATATCTATGAGGTATGTAGAGTCAGAAACCTCTTGACGCTGTGTAAGTCTTCTTTTCTAATGGTGGGATGGGTTTCTGACTGATGGAGCCTGACACACAATAAGCTAAACAACTATTCATTTTAATCCTATTGTATCTGTGGTAACAGAGATGTACTTTAGAGAGGAAACAGAGATGTATGGAGAGAAAAAAATTATAGTTTATTATGTTAAATACACAATCATACTGCAAACAATGGATCACCTATCAGATAATTTCTATCAATTAAAAGAACAGTTAAAAGGTTTCAACATTTTAGGCATTACATGATCATCATATAAATCTAACATAAAGACTTAGCTAAAATTATAGTTTATTTTTTGCATTCTAAATTCCATACTAATTTCACTTACTAAAAGCAGTTTTATTTGGCTACTAATCATAAATGGTTCTACTTGGAGTCTTTGTGACAGTGGTGATATCACTCCTACTGAATGTATCTGATCTCAGAGTACACTGCATCCTCACTGCTGGTCTTCTCTCTTGCTCTTCTGGGGTTCTTGTTGGGGTTTAAACTCACAGCAGCATAGTTCAACACGTCCCTCTCTTGGTGCTGTGTGAGAAGTGAAGTCATAAACAAGACATTATACTGGTTACATCCACTACATGAACCATTTTGATATGGCGTGAAATTATGTGCTAAAGTTTACCTGATTGACTAGTGGGGTTGGTGATCTAACAGTTGATTCTTGTGGTTTAAAACAGAAAGTACAAAATTAAATTAAGTACAGTACACAAGAAATCTTATTGAAAAGGAACACGGTACACCTTCCTAATACTTAGTTGCACTCCCTTGTGTTGCACCAAACCGGTGCGCCTGGCACCTACTACCATGCCCCGTTCAAAGGCATTTAAATATTTTGTCTTGCACATTCACCCTCTGAATGGCACACATACTGTATACAATCCATGTCTATATTGTCTAAAGACTTAAAAATCCTTATTTAACCTTTCTCCTCCCTTCATCTACACTGATTGAAGTGGATTTAACAGAAGAGGAATCATAGCTATCGCATGGATTCACCTGGTCAGTCTATGCCATGGAAAGAGCAGGTGATTCTAATGTTTTGTACACTCAATGTATATTTTCCTTTCACATGAAGACATCTTCAAACATTACTGTGAAACATTACACAACAGTTAGACTGTTAGTAAGTATTTATATGCATGTTCTGGATCTTTAGGCCCTCTGGTCCTTTCCTTGCATATCCCCCATGTCAGTAGAAAGACGACAATCACAAAAACTATGTGTGATGTGAGCAGTACAAGAACCGTAGGGGTCAGAGAAAATCATACTCTGAAACCAAAAGGTTTTGATGATTTAAATGTTTTATTGGAGGAATATCAGGTAATAGTACATTTTCTCTTACCATGCAGGTTACAAATATGCCTCCTATTAAACTCTGGAATGGTAAATTGGTGAAATAAGTGAAAGAAAGTACAGAAGTTCATAATATACCGCAATATACATGTATGAATTGTATCAATAAAGGTTGTGGCGGATGAATCAGAATTATTTGTGTAACATAGATAATTAAGATGTCTTATCTGCATAATATGCTTATGTGATATACTTGTTATTAGAATGTATCCCTTTGGACTTTGGTGTTGGCAGTTGCACTTCTTCCCTCAACTGGGGATCAGTCACTTGGGGCCCAGAGAGGGGAGAGGTCAGGTTTGTCTTTTACATGTCCCTGGTGCTATGCAGAATATCAGAAAGGGAAGAGGACGGGAGGGAACACTGTCTTCATATGTGAATGTGTCTTTACCTATTCTTAAACCATGTGAAGTGATGGCGTGATTAATGGGGAACCAATTACTGGTTTCCACAATATTTGTGTGCCAGTCACTCCCTCCTTTGGCCTTGGAGGATGTGTGTGGTAGTGTCTGGAGTTGACAATTGATTTATGCCATTGGTCGAGTTGTTAGGAATAACAGGAACGAGATAGGAACCTCGTCTTAGGGACCAAACTGAACGATAATTTATAGCGAATGCTATCTGGCTACGGGATACTCCTTTCTCATTTAAAAAGTCTCACCTTGTGACCCATTCTATGTATCTGTTGTTCGTCATGTAGGTTGAAAGGGGTGTATCTTGGCTATAAAAGACCTTGGTACTTTTGCCTTGCCACTCTCAACGGATCATTAGAAATGGTGAATCGTTGACAAGTCATTGCTATTGCAAAGCTCTCATTATTAAAGGTATAGTTTAAGTATAACTCTGACTTGTGTGATAAGTTTGTCTCTCCTCATTTGATAGTAAAGAAATGAACCACCACAAGGTGTACATCCTATAAGTAGAGAAATATAAAAGTGTGACTTATCCATTACTCTGAGAAGTGGAAGTATCATACATCGTGCCATGATCATCTTTGAAGTTGTCATCCTCTTTACTAACTGTGTCTTGAGTGGAAAAAGTCTACCATGTAGAAAACACTTCTACAATGGGATTATTGATGATTGGTCTGACTGGACACATGCGTAATTTTTGTAAATGCATTATTCAGCTCACCATGGTCTAACTGAAAATCACTCATATAATCAATGTTTAAAGTGGACCAATGCTTATTTTATAGAATATTTTGTGCAGGTTGGGTGAAGGACATTTTTTGTGTTTTGATGATGATTTCATTTTTTTTTAAAACATTGTGTAGATTGCAAGTACTGTCTGGACAAAGATGTCCAATCATGAGGTTTCACTGTGGAAAGAAAAATATAAATGTTCATCCGTTAAATGGGTTTAAAGGAATACTGTTGTCTGGTAAGCATGCAGTACATTTTCAAGCATACATTACATATACAGTATGTACCTTTATATGCTCTTGGTATCAAACTTAGTTGTGATAGTGTTGTGATAGAGTTGGCCCCACCCCATACAGCAGTTACAGTTCTCCTGATGACCTACAGGAGGTCTGTTTGGTTTACAACAGGTCTTGATATGTTGCAGGGTGAACAGGGATGGAGCATCATGAGTGTATATGTGGGAATCACTGACAGGATGAAACAAGTCTATTTATATGTCAGTCTCATTAACTATCATTCACAGAATCATGCTCTTACGGAAGTGTAACATCTGACAGTTTAGTAGGGGTCAGGGGTGTACCTGGGTTGGTAAGGCTCTTATCTGTAGCCTAGTATACATTTATACAACTTATACTTTAAATCAACTATCGTAGTTCAAGAATGAACATGCTTTTTTGTCCAGGACTAGTCATAATCTGTGTCTGGGAAACTGGCCCATGTGATAAGATAGAGGCTATATAACATGCAGTATGTCGGTGTACTGTGGTTCTAATTGTCATGGTCATGATCAACAATGTAAACATGAGAGAAAACACACTAACACCACATAGACATCCTGCTGAAACTAAATAGTGAGTGAAAGGCCAACCAGGCCTGTACAAAGCATAGAGACGGCCTTGTCTTGAGCTCACATTAGACCAAAGTGTTCAGGTACCTGTGAACAGCTCACTGAGTGCATGATGAGTGTGTGGGTTTAGCATGGTAACATTAGGTTGTCTCTGCAGAAACCCTCTGGACAAACATTCATACAGACATACTGTATGTACAGTAGAGGTCGACCGATTATGATTTTTCAACGCCGATACCGATGCCGATTATTGGAGGGCCAAAAACTGCACTGCCGATTAATCGTCCGATATTTATTTTTATTTATTTGTAATAATGACAATTACAACAATACTGAATGAACACTTATTTTAACTTAATATAATACATCAATAAAATCAATTTAGCCTAAACTAAATAATGAAACATGTTCAATTTGGTTTAAATAATGCAAAAACAAAGTGTTGGAGAAGAAAGTAAAAGTGCATTATGTGCCATGTAAGAAAGCTAACGTTTAAGTTCCTTGCTCAGAACATGAGAACATATGAAAGCTGGTGGTTCCTTTTAACATGAGTCTTCAATATTCCCAGGTAAGAAGTTTTAGGTTGTAGTTATTATAGGAATTATAGGACTATTTCTCTCTATACAATTTGTATTTCATATACCTTTGACTATTGGATGTTCTTATAGGCACTTTAGTATTGCCAGTGTAACAGTATAGCTTCTGTCCCTCTCCTCGCTCCTACCTGGGCTCAAACCAGGACCACATCGACAACAGCCACCCTCGAAGCAGCGTTACCCATGTAGAGCAAGGGAAACAACTACTCCAAGTCTCAGAGCGAGTGATGTTTGAAACGCTATTAGCACGCACCCGCTAACTAGCTAGCCATTTCACATCGGTTACACCAGCCTATTCTTGGGAGTAGACAGGCTTGAAGTCATAAACAGCGCAATGCATTGCGAAGAGAATGCTGGAAAAACGCAGTAAAGTGCTGTTTTGAATGAATGCTTACAAGCCTGCTGCTGCCTACCATCGCTCAGTCAGACTGCTCTATCAAATCATAGACTTAATTATAACATAATAACACATAGAAACATGAGCCTTAGGTCATTAATATGGTCGAATCTGGAAACTATCAAGTTTATTCTTTCAGTGAAATACGGAACCGTTCCGTATTTTATCTAACGGGTGGCATCCATAAGTCTAAATGTTCCTGTTACATTGCACAACCTTCAATGTTATGTCATAATTACGTAAAATTCTGGCAAATTAGTTCGCAATGAGCCAGGCGGCCCAAACTGTTGCATATACCCTGACTCTGCGTGCAATGAACGGAAGAGAAGTGACACAATTTCACCTGGTTAATATTGCCTGCTAAGCTGGATTTCTTTTAGCTAAATTTGCAGGTTTAAAAATATATACTTCTGCGTATTGATTTTAAGAAAGGCATTGATGTTTATGGTTAGGTACAAGTTGGAGCAACCTTTTTTGCGAATGCGCACCGCATCGATTATATGCAACGCAGGACAGGCTAGATAAACTAGTAATATCATCAACCATGTGTAGTTAACTAGTGATTATGATTAATTGTTTTTTATAAGATAAGTTTAATGCTAGCTAGCAACTTACCTTGGCTTCTTACTGCATTCGTGTAACAGGCAGGCTCCTCGTGGAGTGCAATGTAAAGCAGATGGTTAGAGTGTTGGACTAGTTAACCTTAAGGTTGCAAGATTGAATCCCCAAGCTGACAAGGTAAAAATCTGTCGTTCTGCCCCTGAACAAGGCAGTTAACCCACCGTTCCTAGGCCGTCATTGAAAATAAGAATGTGTTCTTAACTGACTTTCCTAGTTAAAAAATATTATTATTATTTTTTATTTTTTTAAATAAATGAATAAAATCGGCAAATCGGTGGTCAAAAATACCGATTACCGATTGTTATGAAAACTTGAAATCGGCCCTAATTAATCAGCCATTCCGATTAATCGGTCGACCTCTAATGTACAGAACACAAGAGAAGGAAGAATTCTATTTTAGTCCGTATCAGTTGTTAAAATTGATATTTATTCATGCAAAAAGAAGGCATATTCTGTTCACATGGTTTTCAGGAGAGCAGTTCAATCAATTAACACATACAGCGTAAGCAAGGATGATGATGCTCAATTAAATTAGAAGTCACAGGCAAATATTTTTCAAATGCAATACGAGCAACAAAGCAATCTCAATGAATTATAATTTGCAATGCATAGCAATGATACTATATCTCCAACTTTATTCCAAAACCCATCTATAGTCTATTGACACTGGCCTTAGCTTTATCTATTTCCTGGTGATGTAGACAATGATTAAGATGATCAGACAGCAGAAGAGAATTCCAGTTCTTATGATGGAGAGAAGGACCAGGATTCTCATCTGTGGATCAACGCCACAATCTGAAATAATTAAATCGCTCTTTAAATGCCATATACTTGTAATGAACATGATAGGAGAAAGAGAGCTGGTTTCAAGCGCAGAGCGCAGCAGGTGTTTATTGGAAGGGACCATAGGAGGCAGGTAGCTGGGTCCAGGGGCAGGCAGAAGGTCATACACGGTTGGTACAAAATGGCAACAGTACAGGCAGGGAATAGGCAAAAGGCGTCGTGAGTGAGGCAGGCAAAAACTATCATACACAGGACGAGAAAAACCAGCGCTTCGAAAGAAGTGTGTCTCAAAACAAACAATACCTCACAGTGATGAGTTGCAAGGAACTGAACTAAATAGTGTGGGATGATGACACGCAGGTGTGTGAACAGGTGATTAGAATTCTGGTGATTGGGATCTGGAGAGTGAGTTGGAAAGTGGGCTGGGTTCCGGGATCTAAGTGTTTGGGAGTGTGAGTTGGTCACAGACGTTACAAGACTGACCAGGTGAAAGTTATGATCCCGTATTGATGTAATTTGTTAAATCCACTTCAATCAGTGTAGATGAAGGGGAGCAGACAGGTTAAAGAAGGATTCTTAAACCTTGAAACAATTGAGACATGGATTGTGTGATTCAGAGTGTGAATGGGCAAGACAAAATATTTAAGTGCCGAATGGGGTATGGTACTAGGTGCCAGGCGCACCGGTTTGTGTCAAGAACTGCAACGCTGCAGGGTTTTTCACGCTCAACAGTTTCCTGTGTGTATCAACAATGGTCCACCATCCGAAGGACATCAAGCAAACTTGAGACAACTCTGAGAGGCATTGGAGTCAAGATGGGCCAGCATCCCTGTGGAATGCATTCAACACCTTGTCTATGCACCGACTAATTGAGGCTGTTCTGAGGGCAAAAGGTGGAGGGGAGTGGGGGTGCAGTTAAATATCAACATTAGAAAGATATTCGAAATGTTTGGTATACTCAGTGTATACTGTATCCCTCCACTATATTGCTATGGTCAGTAGTCGATACCACAAATCAATAATTAAACGTAATGTTTGTATTTTTAATAATAGCATATTATTAGGAAATGTAGTCTACCTTCAACATCCAGCTTGGTCCCGTTCCCAAACAGTATTTCCCCACATGAGGCCACAGCGCAGTAGTAAATCCCAGCATCAGAGAGCCTGAGGTTCCTCTTGGGGAGGTTGTAGACACAGCTCTGTGTAGGAGACCCAGCCTCAGAGCTCTTCTCACACTGATCATTCCTGTCTCCATTGGTGTAAATGATTCCTGGATGGGATTCTCCTGAGCCATGTCTGAACCAATAGACACTGTGTTTTCCTGCACATGTCTCAGTGTGTATTGTACAGTTCAGAGTCACAGAGTCTCCTGGCTGGACTGACTCAGACACAGGCTGCTGAAGTATAGTAATATTTCTGGAATCTGATCCTGACAAGAAGGCCAATAAACCAATTTTATCTCTCTAGAATATCCCTGTGGCAAGTGTTGTAACTCAACATTTATTCAATAAAGATCTCATCTGAGAATACCTCGTATTTCCAGTGCATATCTGTAAATTCGGATTTACAAAAAGTATATAATAATAATAATGACTTTCTCTTTACCTTTTATGATGAGAATGACTCCTTTTCCAAATTCCAAATTGTTTCCATAAGAACTTCCACAGTAGTATGTGCCTGAATCAGAGAGTTCCACATCTGCTATCATTAGGTTATTTTTCCCTTGGCCACCTTCCACTGAGAAGCGAGTGTTACTCTTAAACTCCTGGTAAAATTCTGCATTATTGTCCAACTTATAGAGGGTTGAGATGAGCTGAGGAATATTTTCAAAAGTTTGCTTGTACCAGGAGAACATTACTCCCACATCGCCTTCGTTGAAGCAGACCAAAACCACTGTGTCTCCAACGTTGGCTGACATGAGACCATTCTTCTGACTGATGGATGAGGATTCAGTCCGAGTTACTCCATGAACTAGAGAACATGAAAATATATTAGCCGTTACATTACTCAAATACAACTTTGGATTCTCAAAGTGTCTGTAGAACAATAATGGGATATTTTGTGTCTCCAAATTAAGAAATGTAAAATGTATAAGATTGACTTACCCATCTCTACGAGAAGTGGAAATATCAGACTCAGTGCCATCATCTTTAAAGTTGTCAGCTCTTCACAACTTGGGTCTTGAGTGGAAAGAGTCCACCCATGTAGACAACTCTTCAGCAATGGAGTTAAAGGTGATTGGTCGAACTGGGCCGCATAACTTTTGTTAACGCCTCATTCAGGCATGACTGTGGTCTTTACGTGTATCTTTTACAGTTCAGAGTCCCAGAATTGTCCTAGATGTAGAATCTCATAGTTTAGATTTGTACAAATTGAGCACTAATATTTGAAGCACGATTTCCCTCAATCTTTATCACTGCAGCTACTGTTGTCTAAGAGACTCAAATGTGTGACCTGTTTTGAATCTGCATGCTATGACACAGGTCATCCACTAGTGCTTCTATCAGTTACTTCACCTCACTAAAGACATCTATGAAGAAAATATGACAAACACAGCTTATACAATACAGTATTTTTATTTTAGTGATCTCTCATTCAGGATTTACACTCAAATGAAAAGATAGATAGAATGCCCTCCTATGATATTGTTATTGAGTAGGTCCATGGTTCTCGTGGCCTAACATCACACTGATTGAGAATACTGTACTGATCTCTACGTCAAATTACCTAGTACATAGCTCATTGTGTTTTTTCACACATTTCCGTTGACTTGGTATTGCTAAGCTGCCTCCTTAAAATAGGTGGTTTACTGTTGCTAAAATGGTCAGCTTGAAGAGTAAGTAGTATAGCCTACAGCATGAGAGAACTGGGAGTTCTGAGACATCTGGCTGAAAACCACAGAAAGAGAAAAAGAGAGAGAGAGAGAGAGAGAGAGCGAGAGTGACAGTAAAGAGCAGAGAAAGAACGAGATAAGGATATTGCGTGCAATAGGCCAGCAGGCCCTAACAAAGCGTAGATAGATCCTCATCTTGTGTTCATCACAGACCACAAAGTACCTGGAAATAAGTTGCTGTGTGTGTGATGGGGTGTTAGTGGCATGAGAACAGAAAACACTTTTCCACACTACAACTTCAAGAGGGCCCAAATAAATACATAACAATTTCTTTGTCTTCATTATTTTTGAACACTTTATTAATCTTATCACAAGCAAGTCAATGTCAAATGGCAGAGAAGCAATGCATGTAATTATTAGTAGCTACAGTTACAATAACAAAGCAAATACAATTATTGAATAGCTCATTAATTTTAATGGACATCTGTTTTATTGTTCTGCTGTCTGATCCCAGAGTACACCTTCTCTTCCATGTTGCTTCTCTGTCTTCTAGACCTATTTTCCTTGTTACTCAGATTCAGAGCTACCAGTGGAGGCTTCTCAGAGGAGGAAGGGGAGGACCATCCTCCTCAGTAAATTTCATGAATATAAAAATGTTAAATCATTTAAAAAGTTATACTTTTTTGATACAACAATACTAAATATAATCATGTCACCAAATAAATGATTAAAACATACTATTTTGCAATGAAGGTCTACCGTAGCCTCAACAGCACTCTGTAGGGTAGCAACATGGTGTAGTCGCAGGACAGCTAGCTTCCGTCCTTCTCTGCGTACATTGACTTCAATTCAAAACCTAGGAGGCTTATGGTTCTCACCCTCTTCCATAGACTTAAACAGTAATTATGACAACTTCCATCGGACGTCCTCCAACCTATCAGAGCTCTTGCAGCATAAACTGACATGTTGTCCACCCAATGAAAGGATCAGAGATCGATTCTGGTACTGAAAGCGTAAGCTACAGCTAGCTAGCACTGCATTGCATAAAGTGTGATGAATAGTTGACTCAAAGAGAGAGAAATACAATAGTTTAACAGTTTTGAACAAATACATTTCTTGCAAAATGAAGGAGAAGCAAGAGAGATGGAAAAAGATTTTGTCCTTTTTTTCACTTTCACTTACTTATCTAGCAAATGCAACTAGCTAGTTTAGCCCACCTAAACACCCTGCTTAAACAGAGGGATGCTATGTTAGCTAGCTGGCTATGACTATCCAACACAACACTGGAACTCTTCCAAGTCAAGGTAAGTATTTGGTTTTCCCAATTCATTGCCACGGAGGCCCGCCGGTGTAAGTGCTAAACTGCTAACTGACTGCACACTGTAATGTTACTGCATGATTGTAGCAGGTTTACTAACACTTTAGTTCTATTAGCTATGTTGACTATGATGTTACTTTAGCTAATATGCTGAAAACGATGCAGGCTGTGTGTGGCGGATATGATATGGTTTGGCTTGGAAAGGTTTTTTCACCTGGTCACATACCGATGATATGTTGTGTATTGAAGTCCACAAGCAATGGGATGAAGTGAGAGGATGGGGAGATCATAGATGCAATAAGGAATACAACGTGGCTGTTATGAAAGTGAACTGTGTTTACGAGTGATCAGGGGTGTATTCACTACATTCTGTTGAATAACATTTCTTAAACGGAAGCATCAAAAGGTGTTAACCTCTCTTGGGTAGGGGGCAGTATTTGCACGGCCGGATAAAAAAACGTACCCATTTAATCTGGTTATTACTACTGCCCATAAACTAGAATATGCATATAATTATTGGCTTTGGATAGAAAACACCCTAACGTTTCTAAAACTGTTTGAATGGTGTCTGTGAGTATAACAGAACTCATATGGCAGGCAAAAACCTGAGAAGATTCTTTCCAGGAAGTGGCCTGTCTGACCATTTCTTGGGCTTCTACACTCTGTTTATTGAAAACTGAGGATCTCTGCTGTAACGTGACACTTCCTACGGCTCCCATAGGCTCTCAGAAGGCGGCAAACCGGTGAATGATGTCTTTCCAGGCCCTGGCTGAAAAACAGTAGCTCATTTGGATAATGGTCCATCAGAGAACAATGAGACTGAGGCGCATGCACGAGGCGACACCATGTTTTTATTTTTTCGTCTTTGAACTAAAACAGGGTTTCCCAGTCGGAATATTATTGCTTTTTTACGAGAAAAATAGCATAAAAATTGATTTTAAACAGCGGTTGACATGCTTCGAAGTATGGTAATGGAATATTTTGAATTTTTTTGTCACGAAACGCGTCGGGCGCGTCACCCTTCGGATAGTGTCTTGAACGCACGAACAAAACAGAGGATATTTGAACATAACTATGGATTATTTTGAACCAAACCAACATTTGTTATTGAAGTAGAAGTCCTGGGAGTGCATTCTGATGAAGAACAGCAAAGGTAATCAAATTTTTCTAATAGTAAATCGGAGTTTGGTGAGGGCCAAACTTGGTGGGTGTCTAAATTGCTAGCCTGTGATGGCTGGGCTATCTACTCAGAATATTGCAAAATGTGCTTTCACCGAAAAGCTATTTTAAAATCGGATATAGCGATTGCATAAAGGAGTTCTGTATCTATAATTCTTAAAATAATTGTTATGTTTTTTGTGAACGTTTATCGTGAGTAATTTAGTAAATTCACCGGAAGTTTGCGGTGGGTATGCTAGTTCTGAACGTCACATGCTAATGTAAAAAGCTGGTTTTTGATATAAATATGAACTTGATTGAACAAAACATGCATGTATTGTATAACATAATGTCCCAGGATTGTCATCTGATGAAGATCATCAAAGGTTAGTGCTGCATTTAGCTGTGGTTTGGGTTTATGTGACATTATATGCTAGCTTGAAAAATGGGTGTCTGATTATTTCTGGCTGGGTACTCTGCTGACATAATCTAATGTTTTGCTTTCGTTGTAAAGCCTTTTTGAAATCGGACAGTGTGGTTAGATTAACGAGAGTCTTGTCTTTAAAATGGTGTAAAATAGTCATATGTTTGAGAAATTGAAGTAATAGCATTTCTAAGGTATTTGAATAACGCGCCACGGGATTCCACTGGCTGTTGAGTAGGTGGGACGATTTCGTCCCACATACCCTAGAGAGGTTAAACATACGTGCATTTGTCCAATAGAAACTCTTGTTTGCAACTGTTGTGCTAATGATTACACTATATATCAGCTGATGCAGGTAATATGTGTGGTAGGAGGAATGAATGTGTCAATGTGTGTCACTGTCTGTCACCTCAAATGTTTCTCTCAATCCGTGTGCACCTACGCTGTAAACTTTACATCATAGCCTTGTGTAGCAACCTCATTTTTTTACCTTTATTTAACTAGGCAAGTCAGATAAGAACAAATTCTTATTTACAATGATAGCCTACCCAGCCAAACCCTCCCCTGACACGAACCACTGTGTGCCGCCCTATGAGACTCCCGATCGTGATAAAGCCCGGGACCAAACCAGGGTCTGTAGTGATGCCTCTAGCACTGTGATGCAGTGTCTTAGACCACTGCGCCACTCAGGAGGCAGCTAAAGGGAAAAATCAAGTAACATGTAGTTGCATTAACTTGTTATGGATAGGGGGCAGTATTTTCACGGCCGGATAAAAAACGTACCCGATTTAATCTGGCTATTACTCCTGCCCAGAAACTAGAATATGGATATAATTAGTAGCTCTGGATAGAAAACACTCCAAAGTTTCTAAAACTGTTTGAATGTTGTCTGTGAATATAACAGAACTCAAATGGCAGGCCAAAACCTGAGAAGATTCTGTACAGGAAGTACCCTGTCTGACCATTTCTTGACCTTCTTTGTCATCTCTATCCAAAATAGAGGATCTCTGCTGTAACGTGACACTTTCTAAGGCTCCCATAGGCTCTCAGAAGGCGCCAGAACGTTGAATGATGACTCTGCTGTCTCTGGCTGAAAAACAGTAGCGTATTTGGAAAGTGGTCGATCTGAGAACAATGAGACGGGTGCGCGCTTGCACGTGAAGAGTCCATTTTAGATTTCAGTTTTTGAACGAAAACAACGACTCCCGGTCGGAATATTATCGCTATTTCACGAGAAAAATCACGTAAAAATAGATTTTAAACAGCGTTTGACATGCTTCGAAGTGCGGTAATGGAATATTTAGAATTTTTTTGGCACGAAATTCACCGGCGCGTCACCCTTCGTTACCCTTCGGATAGTGTCTTGAACGCACGAACAAAACGCCGCTATTTGGACATAACTATGGATTATTTGGAACCAAACCAACATTTGTTGTTGAAGTAGAAGTCCAGGGAGTGCATTCTGATGAAGAACAGCAAAGGTAATCCAATTTTTCTTATAGTAAATCTGAGTTTGGTGAATACCAAACTTGGGTGTCAAAATAGCTAGCCTGTGATGGCAGGGCTATCTACTCAGAATATTGCAAAATGTGCTTTCACCGAAAAGCTATTTTAAAATCGGACATTGCATAAAGGAGTTCTGTATCTATAATTCTTAAAATAATTGTTATGTTTTTTGTGAACGTTTATCGTGAGTAATTTAGTAAATTCACCGGAAGTGTTCGGTGGGAATGCTAGTTCTGAACGTCACATGCTAATGTCAAAAGCTGGTTTTTGATATAAATATGAACTTGATTGAACAAAACATGCATGTATTGTATAACATAATGTCCTAGGAGTGTCTTCTGATGAAGATCATCAAAGGTTAGTGCTGCATTTAGCTGTGGTTTTGGTTTTTGTGACATTATATGCTAGCTTGAAAAATGGGTGTCTGATTATTTCTGGCTGAGTACTCTCCTGGCATAATCTAATGTTTTGCTTTCGTTGTAAAGCCTTTTTGAAATCGGACAGTGTGGTTAGATAAAGGAGAGTCTTGTCTTTAAAATGGTGTAAAATAGTCATATGTTTGAAAAATGGAAGTTTTCGGATTTTCGAGGAGTTTCTATTTCGCGACAGCGCCCTATCATTGGATATTGGAGCGGTGTTCCGCTAGCGGAACGTCTAGATGTAAGAGGTTTTAACATATTGTTGTTACATTGAACTGGATGAATGGAATATGAAATCGTCCTCCCTCATCTTAAATGGCACCGACCGAAACTGGGAGCTACGTAATAGAGATTGTCTGCATCTTGGGCATGTGAAGAACACTTATAAAATGGAGGGAGAAAATGACTATACTGTATGTTCATTTTTGTCATTATTTTCACTCGTGTTTTTATGATAATACAACATCAGGAATTCTGCTTACCCCTGTATCTGAAGAAGGGACTGCTGGACCTTTTGTCTGAGAGACAGGTCCTGAAAAGAAAGACAGAAAATATAAAGATACAACTCCTTCTTCCACTACAGATACATCTGGTGATATGAAAGAAAAGCAACTTCTATGAAGGACTTTAGCTGCTACATACATTTAACATTTACATTTAAGTCATTTAGCAGACGCTCTTATCCAGAGCGACTTACAAATTGGTGGATTCACCTTATGATATCCAGTGGAACAACCACTTTACAATAGTGCATCTAAATCTTTTAAGGGGGGGGGTTAGAAGGATTACTTTATCCTATCCTAGGTATTCCTTAAAGATGTGGGGTTTCAGGTGTCTCCGGAAGGTGGTGATTGACTCCGCTGTCCTGGCGTCGTGAGGGAGCTTGTTCCACCATTGGGGTGCCAGAGCAGCGAACAGTTTTGACTGGGCTGAGCGGGAACTGTGCTTCCTCAGAGGTAGGGAGGCCAGCAGGCCAGAGGTGGATGAACGCAGTGCCCTTGTTTGGGTGTAGGGCCTGATCAGAGCCTGAAGGTACGGAGGTGCCGTTCCCCTCACAGCTCCGTAGGCAAGCACCATGGTCTTGTAGCGGATGCGAGCTTCAACAGGAAGCCAGTGGAGAGAGCGGAGGAGCGGGGTGACGTGAGAGAACTTGGGAAGGTTGAACACCAGACGGGCTGCGGCGTTCTGGATGAGTTGTAGGGGTTTAATGGCACAGGCAGGGAGCCCAGCCAATTCATTTGGATATCTCTTACCTCTACACTGCAGACACTTTCTCTGGTTCATCTTGTACATGATGCAACCAAGGAGAGTGATCAGGACAAACGAGAGACCCAATGTTGGGCTCAGTCAATACAACAAGAGAAGAGGGTGTGCTCCATTCTCTGTGAAAATTATTGTACGTTTTCTTATATGATCCAAATAACAACAACGGTATACAGTTTTACACAGTACAATACAATAGATCTAAATAAAAAGAAAGATATTTCACCTACCCTTGATGTCAAGCTTGGTCCCCTTTCCAAACAGTGTCTCCCCACATGAGGCCACAGCACAGTAGTAACTCTCAGCATCAGAGAGGCTGAGGTTCCTCTTGGGGGGGTTGTCGACAAATCTCTTTGTAGGAGACCCAGTCTCAGGGCTCTTCTCACACTGATCCCTTTGGTCTACATGGGTGTAAAGGATTCCTGGACGGGATTCTCCATGTCTGAACCAATAGATACTGTGTTCTCCTGCACAGGTCTCAGTGTGTATTGTACAGTTCAGAGTCACAGAGTCTCCTGGCTGGACTGACTCAGAAACAGATTGCTGAAGCAAAGTCATGTTTTTGGACCCTGAAACTGACAGAAATGTAAATTATCCCACAGATTTTCTAGAATATTACTGTTGCAAGTGTTCTAACAGATGAATTGCTAAATTAAAACCAGTTTTGATGAAGATAATCTCATATTTACACCGTATATCTCTAAATTCAGATTTAACTTTCTAATTTTTCTTATTTTCTTTGCTTCAATTTCATGGTATCCAATTAGTAGTTACAGTCTTGTCTCATCGCTGCAACTCCCATTCGGACTCGGAAGAGGCAAAGGTCGAGAACCATGCATCCTCCAAAAACACAACCCAACCAAGCCGCACCGCTTCTCGACACAATGCCCACTTAACCCGGAATCCAGCTGCACCAATGTGTCGGAGGAAACACCGTACACCTGGCGACTGTGTCAGCATGCACTGCGCCCAGCCCACCACAGTAGTCGCTAGTGTGCGATGGGACAAGGACATCCCTGCCGGACAAACACTCCACTAACCCAGACAACTCTGGGCCACTTGTGTGCTGCCCCATGGGTCTCCAAGATCGTGGCCGGCTGCGACGGAGCTTGGACTCAAACCCAGAATCTCTAGTGGCACAGCTAGCACTGCGATGTAGTGCCTTAGACCCCCATGCCACTTGAAGATTTAACTTTTTCTTTACCTTTCACTATGTGAATGGCTCCTTTTCCAAACTTCATGTTATTGCTATTAGAGCTCCCACAGTGGTGTGTGCCTGAATCTGACAGCTGCATGTCTGAGATCCTTAGGTCATTATTTCATTGGCCATTTTCCACTGAGAAGCGAGGGTTATCCTGAAACTCACTGTAGAATGTTGCGTTCCTTTCAAACGTTTTGACAGTTGAGACGAGCTGAAGTTTATCTACCAAGGTTTTCATGTACCAAGAGAACAATACGGCCATGTCGCTGGGCTCCCGAGTGGCAGCGGTCTAAGGCACTGCATCTCAGTACTAGAGGGGTCACTACAGACACCCTTGTTCGAATCCAGGCTGTATCACAACTGGCTGTGATTGGAAGTCCTAAAGGGCAGCAGACAATTGGCCCAGTGTAGGCCGTCATCGTAAATAAGAATTTGTTCTTTACTGACTTGCGTAAAAAAGGTTACATTTTATGAAAGCAGTCACTTTGTCTCCGACATTGGCTGACACGATACCACTCTTTCAACGTATGGATAAAGACTCAGTTCCAGCTTGCACATCAAATCAAATCAGATTTGATGTGCAACTGTTCACACTATTCAACAGCCAGTGAAAAATCAGAGCGCCAAAGTCAAAACCACAAAATGTCATAATTCAAAGTTCTCAAACATACGACTATTTTACACCATTTTAAAGATACACGTCTCCTTAATGTAACCACATTGTCCGATTTCAAAAAGGCTTTATGGCGAAAGCATAAAGTTAGATTATGTTAGGACAGTTCCAACACAAGAAAAACCACACAGCCATTTTCCTAGCAAGGACAGGCGTCACAAAAACCAGAAAACCAGCTAAAATTATGCACTAACCTTTGACGATCTTCATCAGATGACACTCCTAGGACATCATGTTACACAATACATGCATTTTTGTGCGATGAAGTTCAGATTTATATCCAAAAACAGCATTTTACATTGCCGCTTGATGTTCAGAAAATATTTTGCCTCCAATACTGTCGGTGAATCAGCACAACAATTTACAAAAATACTCATCATAAACGTTGATAAAATATTAAACTGTTATAACAAAGAAATATAGATGAACATCTCCTTTATGCAACCGCTGTGACAGATTTCAAAAAAGCTTCACGGGGAAAGCACACTTTGCAATAATCTGAGTACTGCGCTCAGAAAAAGACATCAAGCAATACAGATACCCGCCATTTTAAAATCATAAATAGCATTAGAAATATTCACTTACCTTTGATGATCTTCATCAGAAGGCACTTCCAGGAATCCCAGGTCCACAATAAATGTTGTTTTGTTCGATAAAGTCCATAATTTATGTCCAAATATCTCCTTGTTGTTTGCGCGTTCAGTAACTACTCCAAATGTAGGAAGAAAGTTCTATTTACGTTTGTTGAAACATGTCAAACGTTGTATAGCATCAATCTTTAGGGCCTTTTTAACATAACACTTCAATAATATTCCAACCGGACGATTCCAATGTCTTGAAAAACGTTTTGGAACACAGCTACCTCCTCACGTGAACGCCCGCCACAAAACTCATGTCCTTCCCTGAGTCACTAACTCCCCGGCCTTCTTGTTCGCTCTCTGTTCACTGCAAAGCCTGAAACAAGGTTCTAAAGACTGTTGACATCTAGTGGAAGCCTTAGGAAGTGCAAAATGAACCCGAAGTCACTGTGTGTTAGATTGGCAAAGACTTGAATAGACTACCAGCATCAGATTTCCCACTTCTTGGTAGGATTTTTCTCTGGTTTTTGCCTGCCATATGAGTTCTGTTATACTCACAGACATGCATATTCTAGGTCCTGGGCCCGAGTAGTAGGCCGTTTAATTTGGGTACGTTTCTCATCCGGCCGTGACAATACTGCCCCCTACCCAAGAGAGATTAACTTGGGTCAAACTCTTCAGGTAGCCTTCCACAAGCTTCCCACAATAAGTTGGGTGAATTTTGGCCCATTCCTCCTGACAGAGCTGGTGTAACTGAGTCAGGTTTGTGGGCCTCCTTGCTATCACAAGATTTTTCAGTTCTGCCCATGTCATGTCCTGACCATAGAAAGCTCTTATTTTCTATGATAGAGTAGGTCAGGGCATGACTGGGGTTTTTTCTAGTTATTATTTTCTATGTGGGGTTCTAGTTCAGTTTTTCTATGTTTGGGTATTTGTATGATTCCCAATTAGAGGCAACTGGTTATCGTTGTCTCTAATTGGGGATCATACTTAAGTAGCATTTTTTCCACCTGTGGGTTATGGGATATTGTTTGTATATTTTGAGTTAGTGCATGTAGCATTCTCTGTAGTCACGGTTCGTTCTTAGTTTATTGTTTAATTGTTGTTGTCATTGCTTACCTGTTAGGGACAGACGTTCCGCTAGTGGAACGCCTCACCAATATCCAATGGTATAGAGTGGCGCGAATTACAAATACCTCAAAAATCCAAAAACTTCAATTTTTCAAACATATGACTATTTTACACCATTTTAAAGACAAGACTCTCCTTTATATAACCAAATTGTCTGATTTCAAAAAGGCTTTACAACGAAAGCAAAACATTAGATTATGTCAGGAGAGTACCCAGTCAGAAATAATCAGACACCCATTTTTCAAGCTAGCATATATGTCACAAAAACCAAAACCACAGCGAAATGCAGCGCTAACCTTTGATGATCTTCATCAGATGACACTCCTAGGACATTATGTTATACAATACATGCATGTTTTGTTCAATCAAGTTCATATTTATATCAAAAACCAGCTTTTTCCATTAGCATGTGACGTTCAGAACTAGCATACCTCCCGCAAACCTGCGGTGAATTTACTAAATTACTCACGATAAACGTTCACATGTTGGTTTGGTTCCAAATAATCCATAGTTATATCCAAATAGCGGCGTTTTGTTCGTGCGTTCAAGACGCTATCCGATGGGTAATGAAGGGTGACGCGCCCGGCGCGTTTCGTGACAAAACATTTTCAAAATATTCCATTACCGTACTTCGAAGCATGTCAAACGCTGTTTAAAATCAATTTTTATGCAATTTTTCTCGTAAAAAAGCAATAATATTCCGACCGGGAGTCGTTGTTTTCGTTCAAAGACTGAAAATGTAAACACAGTGTCGTCTCAGCACGTGCGCCCCAGTCTCATTGTTCTCAGATCAACCACTTACCAAATGCGCTACTGTTTTTCAGCCATGGCCTGCAAAGTCACCATTCAACGTTCTGGCGCCTTCTGAGAGCCTATGGGAGCGTTAGAAAATGTCACGTTATGCCAGAGATCCCCTGTTTTGGATAGAGATGATCAAGAAGGCTAAGAAATGGTCAGAGAGGGCGCTTCCTGTTTGGAATCTTCTCAGGTTTTGGCCTGCCAAATGAGTTCTGTTATACTCACAGACACCATTCAAACAGTTTTAGAAACGTTGGAGTGTTCTAGTTTCTGGGCAGGAGTAATAATCAGATTAAATCGGGTACGTTTTTTATCCGGCCGTGAAAATACTGCCCCCTATCCATAAAAAGTTAAGCCATTTCGCCACAACTTTGGAAGTATGCTTGGGGTCATTGTGCGTTTGGAAGACCCATTTGCGACCAAGCTTTAACTTCCTGACTGATGTCTTGAGATGTTGCTTCAATATATCCACATAAATGTTCTACCTCATGATGCTATCCATTTTGTGAATTGCACCAGTCCCTCCTGCAGCAAAGCACCCCCACAACATGATGCTGCCACCCCCGTGCTTCACGGTTGGGATGGTGTTCTTCGGCTTGCAAGCATCCCACTTTTTCCTCCAAATATAACAATGTTCATTATGGCCAAACAGTTCTATTTTTGTTTCATCAGACCAGAGGACATTTCTCCAAAAAGTACGATCTTTGTCCCCATGTGCAGTTGCAAAGCGTAGTCTGGATTTTTTATGGCGGTTTTGGAGCAGTGGCTTCTTCCTTGCTGAGGGACTTTCTGGTTATGTCGATATAGGACTCGTTTAACTGTGGATATACAATACTTTTGTACCTGTTTCCTCCAGCATCTTCACAAGGTCCTTTGCTGTTGTTCTGGGATTGATTTGCACTTTTTGCACCAAAGTACGTTCAGTTCTAGGGGACAGAACATGTCTCCTTCCTGAGCGGTATGATGGCTGCGTGGTCCCATGGTGTTTATACTTGCGTACTATTGTTTGTACAGATGAACGTGGTATCCTCAGGTGTTTGGAAATTGCTCCCAAGGATGAACCAGACCATATTTATTTTCTGAGGTCTTGGCTGATTTCTTTTGATTTTCCCATGATGTCAAGCAAAGAGACACTGAGTTTGAAGGTAGGCCTTGAAATACATCCACAGGTACACCTCCAATTGACTCAAATGCTGTCAATTAGCCTATCAGAATCTTCTAAAGCCATGACATCATTTCTGGAATTTTCCAAGCTGTTTAAAGGCACAGTCAACTTAGTGTATGTAAACTTCTTCTGACCCACTGGAATTGTGAAACAGGTAATTGTAGGTGAAATAATCTGTATGTAAACAATTGTATGTAAAATTACTTGTGTCATGCACAAAGTAGATGTCCTAACTGACTTGCCAAAACTATAGTTTAAC
Source organism: Salmo salar (assembly GCF_965601325.2). Lineage (NCBI taxonomy): Eukaryota > Metazoa > Chordata > Actinopteri > Salmoniformes > Salmonidae > Salmo > Salmo salar. Next base: position 78,155,893 of record NC_138308.1, read on the forward strand.
AAGAAATTTGTGGAGTGGTTGAAAAATGAGTTTTAATGATGTATCACTTACCATTAATGTCCAGCTTGGTCCCGTTTCTAACCTGACAAGAAAGTCTACTTGTCAGTTTCCTATACGGTGATATCTGATTATGTGCAGTTACCTCTTGTTCAAGACATAGTATCATACTAACATTTTTCATACACCATGTTCAATTATCTATAAGTGACTTTGCTGAGCTTCACAATCAATTTTAGATATTTTCAAATGATTTGGACATAATGCGAAAAATGCTAATATCGGTCCCATAACTTGAATGCCACAAATGCTAAAATATTAGCATTTGGAAACAGTTCCAGGGAAACTAAACCAAAGCATGGATTGCTGTCATACCTTGTCAATAGACTGCTTATAGGGAAAGGAAACCAAAATGTGATTTTGTAATTTGGGTGAACTATTCCTTTAAAGTGGACCAATGCTTACTATATACTATATGTTGTGCAGGGTGTGTGAAGCATAAACACTTTTTGGTGTCTAGATGATCAATTAATTTTGTGGAACCATTGGGTAATTTTCTATCACCGGTTGGATAAAGAACGTACAATACTGAGGTTGCAGTGTCAAAACAGATGCATTTTCTTCAGTAAACAAGATATTAAATAAATAAAAAGTTATCTGTCAAGCATACAATGCATTTTCAAACAATGCACATACAGTAAAGAGCTACAAGTATAGTACATGGACCTATTTTGGCTCAACCCCATGTTACAGTTACAGTAATCCTGATGACCTATAGGAGGACTGTTTGGTTTACAACAGGTCTTGATATGTACCAGGGGAAACAGTGGTGGAGTATCATGAGTGTATATAGGGTACATACCCTACTGGATGAAACAAGTCTATTTTATGTCAGTCCCATTAACTATCATTCACAGAATCATGCTCTATCTGAAGTATAACACCTGTTAGCTTAGTATGGGTGTAACAGTTAACTGGGAAGACCTTCTGGCTGCAGCCTGGGATAAATAGATACATTCTATTTAGACACTATAAGCTAATGATTGTAGTCTAATAATTAATTAAACCTGGCCTTCTGTTCAGTTTTGGTGAAAGTATACTGTGTGGGTCTTACATGTCAGTGGACTGTGTTGCTAACTGTCATTGTCGTGAACAACAATGAGAGAAAACAGTGACACCACACAGACATCCTGCTGAAAACCACATAGAGAGAGGGTGTGTAGAAGGCTTTCACGCCTGTCCAAAGCATAGTAGTGGCCTCATTTTGTGCTTACAGGAGACCAATGGGTTCAGGTACCTGTGAACAGCTAACTGTGTGCATGCATGGGTGGTTGTGTTTAGCATGGTAACACCCACATTTTGTGTCAGTTTAAATCTTCCCTTTGCAAGCTCTCTCAACACACATTCATTCATACGCACATACAGTATGTATACAAGAGAAGGAAAATGTATATTTTAGTCAGTATCAGCTAAAATAAGTCACAGCCATTCATTTCAAAAATACAATTTGAAACAACTCAGCAATCTCAATAAATTATCATTTGCAATACACAGTGATGATATATCCAACAGTTACTGCAAAACCCATCTGCAGACATTGGCCTTAGCTTGATCTATTTCCTGATGAGGTACATGATGATGAAGATGGTCAGACAGCAGAGGAGAACTCCAGATCTTATGATGGAGAGAAGGACCAGGATCTTCATCTGTGGATCAGAGTGACCACACTGAACATGCAGCTTGGTCCCGTTCCCAAACAGTATCTCCCCACATGAGGCCACAGCACAGTAGTAAGTCCCAGCATCAGAGAGGCTGAGGTTCTTCTTGGGGAGGTTGTAGACACAGCTTTGTGTAGGAGACCCAGCCTCGGGACTTTTCTCACACTGATCACTTCAGTCTCCATGGGTGTAAATCTGGATGGAATTCTCCTGAGCCATGTCACAACGAATAGACACTGTGTTCTCCTGAACAGGTCTTAGTGTGTATTGTACAGTTCAGAATCACAGAGTCTCCTGGCTGGACTGACTCAGACACAGGCTGCTGAGTAAAATGCTGGTTTCTGGAATCTGTGCCTTTTACACAATAAACCAAAGGTCTAATAAGTGATTGTTATATTACAATATAACCACTTGGAGAGCCTGATAGTTAAATGTGTGTGTATATATATATATTACCCTCTGTGGAAAGGGTTCTACCTGGAACCAAACATTGTTCTTAAAAGGGTTATAATATGGGGACAGCTGTAGAACCCTTTAAGGTTCTAGACAGCATCTTTTTTTCTCAGAGTGTACAGTGCACTACTTTATACCAGGGCCCATCGGGCTCTGTTCAACAATGGGTCCTGGTCAAATGTAGAGCTCAATATTTGGAAGCATACTTGTCATTTGGTTGATGTTGTAGGTAGATAACGGTTTTAGAGAAAGTTAACTAAGCCATGATAAGTGCATGGCCTTAATGCACATTCCTGTCCTCCTAAACAATAAGGACATGAAAACCGTGTGCTATAAGTGTAAGCGGTCAAATTACAGCTGTGACATTTGGTTATCAACTTCTGAATCCCTCTGTTCAGAACAAATACAGAAATTGAAAATGTGCATGATGACCAAAGATATCACAACACTTATCACAGGCCTTAGAAACGCAATGAGACAAATGATCTGCGTTGGTATCAAACCATAACAAACCATTAATGTCACACTAATAGATGAGGGGTGAACTCAAAAGTACCTAAGAAAGAAAAGGTTATACCAAATATGTATGTTTGCTTAGTTGTTGAGTGGAAACTTCTGAACACAGAGATCTTTGTATGAGGTGTTGTTTTCCATCCCTGTTCACACCAGCGAGGTGACACTGACCACAGGCCGAGTATGTAACATCTGCAGTGAATGCATCAGATGAGAGTCTGCAGAGAGGATTGACACCTGCCTCTGTACACTCAACATTAGAGCAGTAGGTCTATTGTTTATGGATGAATTCACTCTGCATTCAAATACATCATGGATGCACTGACTGAAGTAGGCCTACAAGAGCTCCAAAGTGTTGGAGATGTTGCATACAACACATTTATGGTCTTTTTGAACATAGCCCACTAAAGTATGGTTATGGTACCAAAAAGCAGATGGCGGTGTGCAGGTGTCCCAAACCTCAGGTGTCCAAAATACAGTATCATTGTATATCATGCATTCAATTAAATTCAACTGTATTATGGTTTAGATGCGACAGAGAGAGCGAGAGACAGAGAGAAAGAAAGAGGTGTGACGAGAACAGAGAGAGAGAGATACAACCTATATACACTGCTCAAAAAAATAAAGGGAACACTTAAACAACACAATGTAACTCCAAGTCAATCACACTTCTGTGAAATCAAACTGTCCACTTAGGAAGCAACACTGCTTGACAATACATTTCACATGCTGTTGTGCAAATGGAATAGACAACAGGTGGAAATTATAGGCAATTAGCAAGACACCCCCAATAAAGGAGTGGTTCTGTAGGTGGGGACCACAGACCACTTATCAGTTCCTATGCTTCCTGGCTGATGTTTTGGTCACTTTTGAATGCTGGCGGTGCTTTCACTCTAGTGGTAGCATGAGACGGAGTCTACAACCCACACAAGTGGGTCAGGTAGTGCAGCTCATCCAGGATGGCACATCAATGCGAGCTGTGGCAAGAAGGTTTGCTGTGTCTGTCAGCGTAGTGTCCAGAGCATGGAGGCGCTACCAGGAGACAGGCCAGTACATCAGGAGACGTGGAGAGCAACAACCCAGCAGCAGGACCGCTACCTCCGCATTTGTGCAAGGAGGAGCAGGAGGAGCACTGCCAGAGCCCTGCAAAATGACCTCCAGCAGCCCACAAATGTGCATGTGTCTGCTAAAACGGTCAGAAACAGACTCCATGAGGGTGGTATGAGGGCCCGACGTCCACAGGTGGGGGTTGTGCTTACAGCCCAACATCATGCAGGACGTTTGGCATTTGCCAGAGAACACCAAGATTGGCAAATTCGTCACTGGCGCCCTGTGCTCTTCACAGATGAAAGCAGGTTCACACTGAGCACATGTGACAGACGTGACAGAGTCTGGAGATGCCGTGGAGAACGTTCTGCTGCCTGCAACATCCTCCAGCATGACCGGTTTGGCGGTGGGTCAGTCATGGTGTGGGGTGGCATTTCTTTGGGGGGGCCGCACAGCCCTCCATGTGTTCGCCAGAGGTAGCCTGACTGCCATTAGGTACCGAGATGAGATCCTCAGACCCCTTGTGAGACCATATGCTGGTGCGGTTGGCCCTGGGTTCCTCCTAATGCAAGACAATGCTAGACCTCATGTGGCTGGAGTGTGTCAGCAGTTCCTGCAAGAGGAAGGCATTGATGCTATGGACCGCCCGTTCCCCAGACCTGAATCCAATTGAGCACATCTGGGACATCATATCTCGCTCCATCCACCAACGCCACGTTGCACCACAGACTGTCCAGGAGTTGGCAGATGCTTTAGTCCAGGTCTGGGAGGAGATCCCTCAGGAGACCATCCGCCACCTCATCAGGAGCATGCCCAGGCGTTGTAGGGAGGTCATACAGGCACGTGGAGGCCACACACACTACTGAGCCTCATTTTGACTTGTTTTAAGGACATTACATCAAAGTTGGATCCGCCTGTAGTGTGGTTTTCCACTTTAATTTTGAGTGTGACTCCAAATCCAGACCTCCATGGGTTGATAAATTGTATTTCCATTGATTATTTTTGTGTGATTTTGTTGTCAGCACATTCAACTATGTAAAGATAAAAGTATTTAATAAGATTATTTCATTCATTCATTGAGATCTTGGATGTGTTATTTTAGTGTTCCCTTTATTTTTTTGAGCAGTGTATATTTTTAAAAATTTCCCTTTTGTACTTTAACTATTTGCACATCATTACAACCCTGTATATAGACATAATATGACATTTGAAATGTATTTTCTTTTGGAAGTCTTTTAAGTGTATTGTTTACTGTTTACTTGATTATTTCACTTTTGTTTGTTATATATTTCACTTGCTTTGGCAATGTAAACATGTGTTTCCCATACCAATAAAGCCCCTTAAATTAAATTAAATTAAATTGAAATGAGAGAGAGAGAGAGAGACAGAGAGAGATAGAGAGAGGTGTGAAGAGAACACACACAGAGAGAGAGGTGTGAAGAGAACACATAGAGAGAGAGAGAGGTGTGAAGAGAACACAGAGATAGAGAGAGAGAGGTGTGAAGAGAACACACAGAGAGAGAGAGAGAGAGAGAGAGAGAGAGAGAGGTGAAGAGAACAGTGGTGGGGGGGAGGGGGGGGGGGGGGGGTGTTGAACAGAACAACAGATCAGTGTGGTGAGAGCTGAGAGCTCCAGGTCAGTCTTCCTGTGGTTCAGGTTGCTTGTCTTCAGCAGAGAGAGAATGAGATGAGTTTACCACAGTGGAATATAACTAGGCATATCAGTGACACTTATACACACAAACTACCCAAAAATTATTTTGCAGTAAATGTATTTATGTATTGGTTATTTCCCCTTAAATATACAGTATACCACCACAAGTATTATGAGTTTGGTTAAAAGTTCCCCAGTTTTTGGCAGTTCTGTTTCAGTTTGTGTCCTAAATCTTATTGAATTACATTTTATTTACACAGAATTAGATATATTATCCAAGGGCTATGTCCTCTTTCATTTCAAAAGATGGTAACAAACTGGTAATCAATTCTAAGTAATTGTTCTTTTAAAAATATTCCACTGTCTCCCCGACAAATGTTATGTCATGAGACATCCAGTCTTGTTCACCTCAGCAGTGGTGAATCTCAATTGCAAACTCCTCACGTCCTCTCTCCTCCCTTATCGCCTCCTTCTCTAAACTCATTAGATGAGAAAGCCAGAGGTCCCTCTCCTCTGAATTTTTCCTCCAATGGGATTTGAGAAGGTAGTGATGCGTTGCTCACTGGTCCCCCCTACTCTACCTCAGATCCTGACCATGAAGGCTGTCAGAAGGTTTTTTTTGACTACTGCTTGGAATAGGGGGACAGAGCACAGCAACAACAACAACAACAGTCAATTATAAAACAACCATTCAATATCCACTGAGTAGTCAAATCATTAACAACAACTTCCTGATATTGAGTTGAAATGATCAACAACCAATTTAACAGAGCTTGATGAATTTGAAAAATAATAATTGGCAAATGTTGCACAAACCAGGTGTGGAAAGGTCTTAGCAACTTACCCAGAAATAGTCACAGCTGCAATCGCTGCCAAAGGTGATTCCAACATGTATTGGGGGTTGGATACTTAGTGAATCAAGATACAGTAGGGTTTAATTATTCATTAACTTTTTACAAATGCTTTAATTTTTCTTCCACTTTAACATTGCAGAGTATTTTGTGTAGACCGTTAATAAAAAAAGACAATTAAATCCATTCTATCCCACTTTGTAACACAACAACATTTGGAAAAAGTCTAGGGGTGTGAATACTTTCTGAAAGAACTGTACAACCCTCAGTGCATCAAAACAACACACATTCTATCCACACCTGTCTTCACCTGTTTATCTGGATGATAAACACCAGACAAGACCTTTGCTGCTCAACAAGATGTTCAAACCATGTATGTGAAGAATACAAACAATGAGCTAAAAACATTTAAATTCCCGAAAGCGTTCAACAAGTGGAAAATATGCAGATACTTTGTAACCTTAAAAAATGTGAACTTTATGAATACATTTGTCAACTCTTTTCCTTCATGAAAACCTCTGACCCATGCGCTCAAAACATATCGACTTCAGTCAGTATTGATTTTCACAGCGCTATTTACTAATTCTTACATACAAAAGGTGCATATACAGGGGTTTGCAAAAGCAAGTTTCATACTACATATACTCTATTGATAATGGTCTTAACGTTATCTATTTCCTGATGAGGTAGATGATGATGAAGATGGTCAGACAGCAGAGGAGAACTCCAGTTGTTAAGCTGGAGAGAAGTACCAGGATTCTCATCTGTGGATCAGCAACTGAAATGATACAAATTCTCAGGCTAGGTTGGTATAAGCTGCTATTGTACTTTATTTCTATTCTGTGGTACTTTCATGGTACATCATATTAATTCATTTCTGAAAGATTCTCACTTAAAATTACAGAATGAATATATACCTTCTTCATAGTGCTCTGTAGGGTTCTTGTCATAATCTTTGTGACCTTTTGAACAATTAGGTGAGTTAAATATTCTACTGTTATTCAAACTGTAATACGATAGTATCGTATCTCCAACATTAAGTCACAATTATATCTGACACCTAGGATAAATGTTTGTGCATTAGGTGTCATAGCTGACAATTTATTGAAAAGATTACCTTGGACCTTCAGGACAGTCGCGTTGGTAAAGATGAAATAGTTATCAAACATTCCACAGAAGTACAGACCAGAATCAGCTACATCTACCTCTGTGATTCTGAGAAAGATAGTTATTTTGGTCATGGACATTTTCATATGTTTGACCTGAAATCCATTTTGATGATAAACAGTTGGCAGAGAGCTCCACATAGACGTGATGCCCATGGGCTCTGAGCCGTTGACTTGCTTGAACCAGCCAACATGTCCTGGTGTTTTAAGGACATTGATGCACTGCAGGGTGACATTTTCCCCTGAACGGACCACCATTAAGGGTGTTGGAGAGACACACACAACATGGGTCAGATCTGAAAGAGAGAGAACAAAAGTTAAGAAAGAGTTGTGAGTAAAACGTATTCTTCATGCACATGATATACACACCTTTAACACAGTCACAACTATGTGAGAGACCAAATGTATTGATTAATCACAAAATCTGAACTAAGGATACAGTAACTTACAGAAGCCGTAGAGGACGAGAGCTGGTACATATATGTGTTTCATTCTGTGTTTAGATCTACACTGCCAGACCATGAATGAAAGACTGAATCTTCAAATAAGAGAGATGAAAGTCATTTGTGATTATGGGCGGGACATAGTATGACAACCATAGCTGTATACAATGACCACAGATAAAAATTATCTTATCACCAACCACTGATGTTCCACCCTTGTATTTGGTTTGATAGTGAGAAATATAAGATATTTTAATTACAGACTGTAGTTTATCATCATAGATGTTCGCAGAATTGTAAATACTCAGAATTATTTAAATATGTTTCAACAGAACAGTTGGTCAAACATATTTAGTCCATTTTAAAGTAATAGCCTTTGAAAAGGGTCTGGTTGACAGTAAATATTCCAAATCTAAATCTGTTCTCACTGTTAGATTCCCCTCACTGTTGTGTTTATTTATTTTAGTGGGCTTTAGGACCTCCTGGAGTGGGTAACTATTGGCTGGAATTGGTGATGGTTGGTGTAGGAGCAAAACTCATGACAATGGTTACATTTCCAGTATCCGCAGTATCCGGACGGTCCACTTTGAAGTTCTGAGACAGAATAACTTGTATAAGGGATAAAACATATGTGAGCTGAACTTAGGTAAAGGGACAGAGCTAGATTGTCAGGCTCGGGCGTCGTAGGTGGAATCAGACGCAGGAAGCAGCGAGCACAATATAGTGGCTTTAATGAAGTTCTACAGGCGAGAATAAACAAGCCACCCCAAACAGAGAAATAAGCGCACACAATATAAGTGCCCCAAACACACGGGAAAAACAATGTGGCGCAACACTGGCACAAACGCGTCAACACAAACCTCTACAGTAAAGAATAATCCCGCACAAAGAAAAGGCGGACCAGCTAAATTAAATAGCCCCGCTAATCACCCCCACTCAGAACAGGTGCGCACAATCACAAACAGGGGAAAACAAAAAGGGAATCAGTGGCAGCTAATAGGCCGGTGACGACGACCGCCGAGCGCCACCCGAGCAGGAGGGGGCGCCACCGTCGGTGGGAATCGTGACATAGACAAACAAAGAGTTCAGCATTTGTCTACAGTAAAGCATAATGTCAGCAGAAAACAGAACTAATACTGGAAACATATGTATGCAATAAATGTATAATTTTTTTGTATTATAACCAGGGCCCGCCACCATTATAATCTAGACCGAAGCAGATGTGGGCGTTAACAAGCAAGAACTGAGAGTGGAAGATAATGGTGGAGAAAGGCCAAGGGGATTTATTATCTATATAGAGGGAGGTGACTATGTGTTATGTAAAGAAAACTATAACACAGTGCTTTGTGATAAGAAAGTTGGTAATTCCTGTCAAGGGTGTGTACAGAGGCGAAGTCAGGTGCAGGAGATCAGAATGTAGTAAATAGGCGCACTTTAACCTCTTACATCTAGACGTTCCGCTAGCGGAACACCTGCTCCAATATCCAATGATAGGCGTGGCGCGAATTACAAATTCCTCAAAAATACAAAAACTTCAATTTTTCAAACATATGACTATTTCACAGCATTTTAAAGACAAGACTCTCCTTTATCTAACCACACTGTCTGATTTCAAAAAGGCTTTACAGCGAAAGCAAAACATTAGATTATGTCAGCAGAGTACCAAGCCAGAAATAATCAGACAACCATTTTTCAAGCTAGCATATAATGTCACAAAAACCCAGAAGACAGCTAAATGCAGCACTAACCTTTGATGATCTTCATCAGATGACACACCTAGGACATTATGTTATACAATACATGCATGTTTTGTTCAATCAAGTTCATATTTATATCAAAAAACAGCTTTTTACATTAGCATGTGACGTTCAGAACTAGCATACCCCCCGCAAACTTAATCTGGTTATCACTACTGCCCAGAAACTAGAATATGCATATAATTATTGGCTTTGGATAGAAAACACTCTAAAGTTTCTAAAACTGTTTGAATGGTGTCTGTGAGTATAACAGAACTCATATGGCAGGCAAAAACCTGAGAAGATTCCTTACAGGAAGTGCCCTCTCTGACTATTCCTTGAGAATCTTGTCTCTGTTTATTGAAGACTGAGGATCTTTGCTGTAACGTGACACTTCCTACGGCTCCCATAGGCTCTCAGAGCCCGGGAAAAAGCTGAATGATATCGAGGCAGCCCCAGGCTGAAACACATTTGCGCTTTTGGCAAGTGGCCGATCAGAGGACAATGGGTTTAGGCGCGTGCACGAGTCGACCCCATGCTTCATTTTCTTTCGTCTTTTTACCTAAACGCAGATTCCCGGTCGGAATATTATCGCTTTTTTACGAGAAAAATGGCATAAAAATTGATTTTAAACAGCAGTTGACATGCTTCGAAGTACGATAATGGAATATTTATAATTTTTTTGTCACGAAATGCGTCGTGCTCGTGACCCTTCTTTACCATTCGGATAGTGTCTTGAACGCACGAACAAAACGCCGCTATTTGGATATAACTATGGATTATTTTGAACCAAACCAACATTTGTTATTGAAGTAGAAGTCCTGGGAGTGCATTCTGACGAAGAACACCAAAGGTAATACAATTTTTCTTATAGTAAATCGGACTTTGGTGAGTGCTAAACTTGCTGGGTGTCTAAATAGCTAGCCCTGTGATGCCGGGCTATCTACTGAGAATATTGCAAAATGTGCTTTCGCCGAAAAGCTATTTTAAAATCGGACATATCGAGTGCATAGAGGAGTTCTGTATCTATAATTCTTAAAATAATTGTTATGCTTTTTGTGAACGTTTATCGTGAGTAAAGTTTATCAAAGTAAATTTTGAGTAAATTCCCCGGAAGTTTGCTAGTTCTGAACGTCACATGCTAATGTAAAAAGCTGGTTTTTGATATAAATATGAACTTGATTGAACAAAACATGCATGTATTGTATAACATAATGTCCTAGGGTTGTCATCTGATGAAGATCATCAAAGGTTAGTGCTGCATTTAGCTGTCTTCTGGGTTTTTGTGACATTATATGCTAGCTTGAAAAATGGGTGTCTGATTATTTCTGGCTGGGTACTCTGCTGACATAATCTAATGTTTTGCTTTCATTGTAAAGCCTTTTTGAAATCGGACAGTATGGTTAGATTAACCTGTTATGGCTAGGGGGCAGTATTTTCACGGCTGGATAAAAAACGTACCCGATTTAATCTGGTTACTACTCCTGCCCAGTAACTAGAATGTGCATATAATTATTGGCTTTGGATAGAAAACACCCTAAAGTTTCTAAAACTGTTTGAATGGTGTCTGTGAGTATAACAGAACTCATATGGCAGGCAAAGACCTGAGAAGATTTCATGCAGGAAGTGGCCTGTCTGACAAGGTGTCGTACTTCTTGTCTCTGTTTTTTGAGAATGAGGATCTTAGCTGTCCCGTGACACTTCCTACGGCTGCCATAGGTTCTCAGAAGGCGGCAAAAAGTTGAATCGTGGCTTTGCAGGACCTGGCTGAAAAAAAGTAGCGCGTTTGGGTAGCGGCTGGTTACAGTACTGTGAGACTCAGGCTCGTGCCCGCGTCGACCAAAAGCTTTGTTTCTTTCCTCTGTTTAGCTAAATGGACATTCCCGGTCAGAATATTATCGCTTTTTTACGAGAAAAATGGCATAAAAATGGATTTTAAACAGCGGTTGACATGCTTCGAAGTACGGTAATGGAATATTTCGATTTTTCTTGTCACGAATTGCGCCAAGCGCACGACCCTTCTTTACCATTCGGATAGTGTCTGGGACGCACGAACAAAACGCCGCTATTCGGATATAACGATGGATTATTTTGGACCAAACCAACATTTGTTATTGAAGTAGCAGTCCTGGGAGTGCATTCTGACGAAGACAACAAAAGGTAATCAAGCTTTTATAATAGTAAATCTGATATTGGTGAGTGCTAAACTTGCCGGGTGTCTAAATAGCTAGCCCGTGATGCCTGGGCTATGTACTTAGAATATTGCAAAATGTGCTTTCACCAAAAAGCTATTTTAAAATCGGACATATCGAGTGCATAGAGGAGTTCTGTATCTATAATTCTTAAAATAATTGTTATGCTTTTTGTGAACGTTTATCGTGAGTAATTTAGTAAATTGTTAGCAAATTCCCCGGAAGTTTGCGGGGGGTATGCTAGTTCTGAACGTCACATGCTAATGTAAAAAGCTGTTTTTTGATATAAATATGAACTTGATTGAACAAAACATGCATGTATTGTATAACATAATGTCCTAGGTGTGTCATCTGATGAAGATCATCAAAGGTTAGTGCTGCATTTAGCTGTCTTCTGGGTTTTTGTGACATTATATGCTAGCTTGAAAAATGGGTGTCTGATTATTTCTGGCTTGGTACTCTGCTGACATAATCTAATGTTTTGCTTTCGCTGTAAAGCCTTTTTGAAATCGGACAGTGTGGTTAGATAAAGGAGATTCTTGTCTTTAAAATGCTGTGAAATAGTCATATGTTTGAAAAATTGAGGTTTTTGTATTTTTGAGGAATTTGTAATTCGCGCCACGCCTATCATTGGATATTGGAGCAGGTGTTCCGCTAGCGGAACGTCTAGATGTAAGAGGTTTTTAACGAGAGTCTTGTCTTTAAAATGGTGTAAAATAGTCATATGTTTGAGAAATTGAAGTAACAGCATTTCTAAGGTATTTGAATAACGCGCCACAGGATTCCACTGGCTGTTACGTAGGTGGGACGATTTCGTCCCGCCGACCCTAGAGAGGTTAACCTGTTATGGCTAGGGGGCAGTATTTTCACGGCTGGATAAAAAACATACCCGATTTAATCTGGTTACCACTCCTACCCAGTAACTAGAATATGCATATACTTATTACATATGGATAGAAAACACCCTAAAGTTTCTAAAACTGTTTGAATGGTGTCTGTGAGTATAACAGAACTCAAATGGCAGGTCAAAACCTGAGAGATTCCTTTACAGGAAGTGGCCTGTCTGACCTTTTCTTGAACTTCTTTTCCATCTCTATCTTTTACTAAGGATCTCTGCTCTAACGTGACACTTCCTACGTCGTCCATAGGCGCTCAGAGCCCGGGAAAAAACAGAATGTCGTCATCCCAGCCCCAGGCTGAAACACATTATCGCCTTTCTCAAGTGGCCGATCAAGGGACTCTGGGCTTAGGCGCGTGACCCGACCGCCCCCGCCTTTGTGATTTTTTCCTCTGTTTGCCGAAAAGGAGATTCCCTGTCGGAATATTATCGCTTTTCTACGAGAAAAATTCCGTAAAAATTGATTTTAAACAGCGGTTGACATGCTTCGAAGTACGGTAATGGAATATTTAGAATTTTTTTGTCACGAATTGCGCCATGCGCACGACCCTTCTTTACCATTTCGGATAGTGTCTGGAACGCACGAACAAAACGCCGCTATTCGGATATAACGATGGATTATTTTGGACCAAACCAACATTTGTTATTGAAGTAGCAGTCCTGGGAGTGCATTCTAACGAAGACAACAAAAGGTAATGAAACTTTTATAATAGTAAAGCTGATATTGGTGAGTGCTAAACTTGCCGGGTGTCTAAATAGTTAGCCCGTGATGCCTGGGCTATGTACTTAGAATATTGCAAAATGTGCTTTCACCAAAAAGCTATTTTAAAATCGGACATATCGAGTGCATAGAGGAGGTCTGTATCTATAATTCTTAAAATAATTGTTATGCTTTTTGTGAACGTTTATCGTGAGTAATTTAGTAAAATGTTAGCGAATTCCCCGGAAGTTTGCGGGGGGTATGCTAGTTCTGAACGTCACATGCTAATGTAAAAAGCTGGTTTTTGATATAAATATGAACTTGATTGAACAAAACATGCATGTATTGTATAACATAATGTCCTAGGGTTGTCATCTGATGAAGATCATAAAAGGTTAGTGCTGCATTTAGCTGTCTTCTGGGTTTTTGTGACATTATATGCTAGCTTGAAAAATGGGTGTCTGATAATTTCTGGCTTGGTACTCTGCTGACATAATCTAATGTTTTGTTTTCGTTGTAAAGCCTTTTTGAAATCGGACAGTGTGGTTAGATAAAGGAGAGTCTTGTCTTTAAAATGCTGTGAAATAGTCATATGTTTGAAAAATTGAAGTTTTTGTATTTTAGAGGAGTTTGTATTTCGCGCCACGCCCATCATTGGATATTGGAGCAGGTGGTCCGCTAGCGGAACGTCTAGATGTAAGAGGTTAACAAAAGTATAGTGCCTGACAATACCCAAATAACAATAAAGAATTACACACAAAGACATGGAGGGGAACAGAGGACTAAATAAATGCAGTGTGATTATGGAACAAAAACCAGGTGTGTATGGAACAAGACAAAACAAATGGACATGTAAGAAATGGAGTGGCGATAGCTAGAAAGCAAGGAGAGGAGCCGACTTGGGCTGAAGTCGTGACAGTGATCCCCCTTTGACGCGCGGCTCCAGCGGTGCGCCGACACCGGCCTCGGGGATGACCCGGAGGGCGAGGTGCAGGGCAATCCAGCCGGCGACGGTGAAACTCCCGCAGCAGTTTGGGGTCCAAAACATCTGCAACCGGAACCCAGCACCTCTCCTCCGGACCGTACCCCTCCTACTCCACGAGGTACTGAAGGCCCCTCACCTGATGTCTCGAATCCAGGATGGAACGAACGGAGTACGCCAGGGTCCCCTCGATGTCCAGAGTGGGCGGAGGGACCTCCCGCACCTCAGATTCCTGGAGCGGACCAGACACCACCGGCCTGAGGAGAGACACATGGAATGAGGGGTTAATACAGTAATCAGAGGGAAGCTGTAATCTGCAACACACCTCGTTCACCCTCCTCAGGACTTTGAATGGCCCCACAAACCACGGACCCAGCTTCCGGCAGGGGAGGCGGAGGGGCAGGTTTCGGGTCGAGAGCCAGACCCGGTCCCCCGGTGCGAACACGGTCCGCGCTGTTCTTTTGGCGAAACGCAGCTCGCTGGAGGTGAACATGGGCGGCCTCCCATGTCTCCTCCGCGCGCCTGAACCAGTCGTCCACCGCAGGAGCCTCGGTCTGACCCTGATGCCATGGCATCAGAACCGGCTGGTACCCCAATACGCACTGAAAGGGGGAGAGGTTAGTGGAGGTGTGGAGAAGCGAGTTCTGTGCCATCTCGGCCCAGGGCACGAACGCCGCCCACTCCCCCGGCTGGTCCTGTCAATAGGACTGCAGAAACCTGCCCACATCCTGGTTGACTCTCTCTACCTGCCTGATCGAGACCCCAATATGTTCCATGAACGCCTTCCAGACTCTCGACGTGAACTGGGGACCCCGATCAGACACTGTAACCTCAGGCACCCTGTAGTGCCGGAAGATGTGAGTAAACAGGGCCTCCGCAGTCTGTAGGGCCGTAGGAAGACCGGGCAGAGGGAGGAGACGACAGGACTTACAGAAACAATCCACAATGACCAGGATCGTAGTGTTCCCCTGTGAAAGAGGTAGATCGGTTAGAAAATCCACAGACAGGTGTGACCAAGGTCGTCGTGGAACGGGTAAGGGGTGTAGCTTACCTATGGGCATGTGTCTCGGAGCCTTACACTGGGCACACACAAAGCAGGAGGAAATATAAACCCTCACGTCCTTAGCCAAGGTGGGCCACCAGTACTTCCCAGTCAGACAGTGCAACGTCCGACCAATCCCCAGATGACCAGAGGAGGGTGATGTGTGGGCCCAATAGATCAACTGGTCACGGACAGCAGACGGAACGTACATACGCCCGACAGGACACTGGAGGGGAGCAGGCTCTGTATGCAACGCTTGCTCAATGTCCGCCTCCAGCTCCCACACGACCGGCGCTACCAGGCAAGAGGCCGGGAGTCTGGGAGTCTGATCCATGGGCCGCTGCTCTGTGTCATACAGCTGGGACAGTGCATCTGCCTTCGTATTCTGGGAACCTGGTCTGTAGGACAAGGTAAACACAAAACGGGTAAAGAACATGGCCCACCTTGCCTGATGAGGATTCAGTCTCCTCGCTGCCCGGATGTACTCCAGATTGCGGTGGTCAGTCCAGATGAGAAAAGGGTGTTTAGCCTTCTCAAGCCAATGTCTCCACGACTTCAATGCTTTAACCACAGCCAACAGCTCCCAGTCCCCCACATCATAGTTACGCTCCGTTGGGCTGAGCTTCTTCAAGAAGAAAGCACAGAGGTGGAGTTTCGGTGGCGTACCCGAGCGCTGTGAGAGCACGGCTCCGATCCCAGCCTCGGACGCGTCCACCTCCACTATGAACGCCAAAGAGGCATCCGGATGGGCCAGCACGGGAGCCGAAGTAAACAGAGCTCTTAGCTGCCCAAAAGCCCTGTCCGCCTCAGCCGACCACTGCAACCGTACGGGACCCCGCTTCAGCAGTGAGGTAATGGGAGCAGCCACCTGGCCAAAACCCCAGATAAATCTCCGGTAGTAATTAGCAAACCCTAAAAATCGCTGCACCTCCTTTACCGTGGTGGGAATCGGCCAATTACGCACGGCTGCAATGCGGTCACTCTCCATCTCCACCCCTGATGTGGAAATGCGATACCCTAGGAAGGAGACGACCTGCTGAAAGAACAGGCATTTCTCGGCCTTGACGTACAGGTCATGCTCCAACAGTTGTCCAAGTACATTGCGTACCAAGGACACATGCTCGGCGCGTGTAGTGGAGTATATCAAAATGTCATCGATATACACCACTACACCCTGCCCATGCAGGTCCCTGAAAATCTCGTCTACAAAGGATTGGAAAACTGATGGAGCATTCATCAACCCGTTCAGCATGACTAAGTACTCATAATGCCCTGAGGTGGTACTTAACACTGTCTTCCACTCGTCTCCCTCCCGGATATGCACCAGGTTATACACACTCCTGAGATCCAGTTTCATGAAGAAGCGCACCCCATGCATTGACTCAACTGCTGTGGCAATAAGAGGTAGCGGGTAACTGTACCTCACCGGGATTTGATTGAGACCTCTATAGTCAATGCACGGGCGTAGACCTCCGTCCTTCTTCTTCACAAAAAATAAACTCGAGGAGGCGGGTGAAGTGGAGGACCGAATGTACCCCTGCCGGAGGGATTCAGAGACATATGTCTCCATAGCCACCGTCTCCGCTTGCGACAGGGGATACACATGACTCCTGGGAAGTGCAGCGTCTGCCAGGAGATTTATCACACAATCCCCCCGTCGATGAGGTGGTAATTGAGTCGCCTTATTTTTACAGAAGGCGAGAGCCAAATCGGCATATTCTGGGGGGATGCGCACGGTGGAGTCCTGGTCTGGACTTTCCACCGTGGTAGCACCAACGGAAACCCCTACACACCTCCCCGAGCACTCTCGTGACCACCCCGTGAGAGCCCTCTGTTGCCAGGCGATAGTGGGGTTATGATGAGCTAACCAGGGAAGGCCTAGTACAACGGGAAACGCAGGAGAGTCAATGAGGAAGAGACTGATTCTCTCCTCGTGACCCCCCTCCGTCACCATGACCAGCGAGATGGTGGCTTCCCTGATTAGCCCGGACCCTAATGGTCGACTATCCAGAGCGTGAACCGGGAAAGGTCTAACTACAGGAATAATGGGGATCCCTAAACTAAGGGCTAACGCTCTGTCGATAAAGTTCCCACCTGCGCCTGAATCGACGATTCCAGGGTGAATTCCTGGGCGCTCCTCGTCCCCTGCCTCAAACGAAAGAGCTGTTCCCCCGCCGCTCTACCTTCGGGTGGATGGTCAAAGATGGCCCGGAAGCGAAGGGTGAACTCCCCGAAGTGGTCCAACGCCGCGTCTCCTTCTCCCCATATGGCGTTTGCCCACTCCAAAGCTCTCCCCCGAGAGGCATGAGACGAGGGCAGACACTTTCTCCCTTTCCGAGGGAGCTGGGTGCACAGTGGCCAGGTAGAGGTCCAGTTGTAACAGATATCCCTGGCACTGTGCTGCCGTCACTTCATACTCCCTGGGAAGGGAGAGACGCATCCCACTGGGACTGGCTCCGGACAGGACGGGTAGAGGTAACCCCGGTTGCGCTGGTCGAGGCACTGGGGAGACTTCCTGTCTCTCCCAGTGGTCCATAGTCTGGACAACGCGATCCATCATGGCAGCAAGATGATGTAACATAGCAGAATGTTCCTGGACGCGCTCCTCGACTCCTCTAACCGGGGTCCCTGCTCCTCCATGGTTCGGGTGTGTAATTCTGTCAAGGGTGTGTACGGAGGCGAAGTCAGGTGCAGGAAATGAGAATGTAGTAAATAGGCGCACTTTAACTTGTCTCGGCTAGGGGGCAGTATTTTCACGGCCGGTTGAAAAACGTACCCAATTTAAACAGGTTACTACTCTGGCCCAGAAACTAGAATATGCATATTATTAGTAGATTTGGATAGAAAACACTCTGAAGTTTCTAAAACTGTTTGAATGGTGTCTGTGAGTATAACAGAACTCATATGGCAGGCAAAAACCTGAGAGAAATTCAAGCAGGAAGTGGAAAGTCTGAGAATTGCAGTTCTTCTTTTGATTCTCTATCGAAGCTACAGTGTCTGTGGGGAGACATTGCACTTCCTAAGGCTTCCATTGGCTGTCTAAAGCCTTCAGAAAGTGGTTTGAGCCTTCTCCTGTCACTGGGCAGAGTATAGGAGCACTGGTTCTGTCCTCACAGGCTGAGATACATTCGGATGCATGGGCACGTCTGGAACTAACAGGACGGAGTACATAGTTGGAGAGGGAAATATCTGCCCACAGTGTAAACCGTTCACTTTTTTTATCTGTCCACAGAGGTAAAGGGCTCACTTTTTGCTGAGATTTAGACATAAAATAATCAATTTGCATTCTTATTTGCATAGGTGTTACAGTATGGGAGTTGTGCCAAGGTAGAAGACAATTTCAGTTACCTTACAGTCAAGGTTGGGGTCAAATCCATTTAAATTCCAGTCAATTCAGGAAGTACACTGAAATTCCATGTTGTTTACATTCTGAATCGACTGGAATTGATATCACATTGACCCCAACCCTGCTTACAGTAAATAGCTACTGAAACAAAGAGGAGAAATGGACTTGGCAGTTCATGCAGGTTACATACAGTACTTACAAGTGATATGCAGAATCACCATACAGATGGATAGTAGAATCATCTTGCAGTCCATCTTGAATGTTTACTCTCCCCTGCCCTGACCCTAGTCCAGCTTGAATGATGTGGTATATGATGCACTGAAGTCAGATCAGTAGGCTTCTTGTAAGAAAGGCAGAATGTCACCTCTTTTCTCTGATTGGTGGCCGCAATAACACTCTTCCTTGTTGGTGGGCGAACAGACACTGTACTTCTCACAAAGAGAGCATTCATTGTAAATAATATAATATATGATTTATTCATATATATTTTATCTATGAGCTAACACATTCTGGACCACACCTTCCACGCCGTTCATTATTTCCCACTGAACGCATAGCCTCTCGTTCATTATCCCTTACATATACGGTACCAGTCAAAGGTTTTGACACACCTACTCATTCAAGGGTTTTTCTTAATTTTTATTATTTTCTACATTTTCTACATCAAACCATGAAATAACACATATGTATTCATATAGTAACCAAAACAGTGTTAAATATATCTAAATATATCTTTTATTTTAGATTCTTCAAAGGAGCCACCCTTTGATTGATGACAGCTTTGCACACTCTTGGCATTCTCTCAGCCAGCTTCATGAGGTAGTCACCTGGAATGCATTTCAATTAAAACCTCTTGAGGATACCGTAGGATAGGGGGCGCCACAGCGCATTTTGAAAAAAAATCTTTCCCATTTTCAACGGCCTACTAATCAAACTCAGAAGATAGGGCATGCATATACTTATTATATATGGATAGAAAACACTCTAAAGTTTCTAAAACTGTTTGAATGGTGTCTGTGAGTATAACAGAACTCAAATGGCAGTCAAAACCCCGAGACCGATTGAAACAGGAAGTGGAATTCTGAATTGTGGACTCGACTTCTCATCTTTCCTTATTAATCACACCGTTAACCATGGTTCAGTGAGCACTTCCTATTGCTTCCACTAGATGTCGCCAGTCCTTTCACAGTGGTTTGAGCCTTATAGAGTCAAAACTCAGTGAATGACACGAGTTTGAAATTGGTCACAGGGGATGGGCCATCACCATTATGACGCCGGCGGCCATGTCTGCCCCCACCTTTGGATACGGTTTTAAAGGCCATGACATCATCCCCCTCGAATCTTATTGGCTCTCTTGGTGTTAGAGGCCCTGAAGATTTATTTTATACAACGTTTGACATGTTTGAACGAACCTACATGCGCGAGCATTGCATTTATTCTGAACTTCAGAGCTGCGCTTGGAGAGAGCCATAGGACGCGCTACCAACATCAGGCTAATGGAACGTGAAGTATGGACTTTTTGACCGAAAATACATCTGTTGTGGACCTGGGATGCTTTCTGATGAAGACAACTAAAGGTAGGCGATTATTGACAATATTATACAAGATGAGATGTGACATGCGATTCTTTCCAAGATGGCGCCGAGCTCTGTATATTAGCTAATTTTCTGAGTATCGCATCTCCTTTTATCGCAAAGTGTGATTACCCAGTAAAGTTAATTTAAAATCTGGTATGACGGGTGTTCTCAAGAGATATTCATCTATAAATGTTAGATTGACAATATACATTTAAAAAATCGTTATAGGATAGTAATTTAGGGAAATGTAGCATTGTTTACCGGGACGCTTTTGAGGGGAAATTATGTAGTCAACCTCAGACAGAGATGTAAAATGCTGTTTTTATATATAAATATGACCTTTATTGAACAAAAGAATGCATGCATTGTATAACATGATGTCCTAGGGGTGCCATCTGATGAAGTTTGTAAAAGGTTAGTGCTGCATTTAGCTGTTTTTTGATTATATGTGATGCAAGTGGTTGGTCGGAAAATGGCTATGAAGCTGCTTTTTACGATGGACTCATCTAATATAATCTAATGATTTGCTTTTCCTGTAAAACCTTTTTGAAATCGGACGACGTGGGTCGATTCAGGAGAGGTGTATCTATAAAAAAAATATATATATATATATATATATTTTTTTAAAATTATGATTTTTTTTTAATGCTAATTGGCGATATGATTTTTCGCTGGATTTTGATCCCGCTAACGGGATCAGACGCTGAAGAGGTTTAACAGGTGTGCCTTGAGAAAAGTTTTCAAACAGTATCACTGAATAACATGAGGCCACAGCACAGTAGTAAGTCCCAGCAGCAGAGAATCTGAAGTGCCTCTTGGGGAGGTTGTAGACATAGTTCTGTGTAGGAGACCCAGCCTCAGGGCTCTTCTCACACTGATCACTCCTGTCTCCATTGTTGTAAATTATTACTGGATGGGATTCTCCTGAGCCATGTCTGAACCAATATACACTGTGTTCTCCTGCACAGGTCTCAGTGTTAATTGTACAGTTCAGAGTCACAGAGTCTCCTGGTTGGGCTGAGGCTGTTGAAGCACAGATGCTTCTGGACCCTGAACCTGACAAGATGGCCAATAAACAAATAGAATCTCTGGAATATTAGCATTTGTTAAATTAAGATTTCAATCATCTGATTAAGATAATACTTCATATTTACACAGTATGTCTGGAAATTCAGATTAACACAAACAAAACAAAAACTGTCTCTTTACCTTCTACAATGAGAATGGCTCCTCCAAACCCCGTCTTATTGCTATAAGAGCTCCCACAGTGGTAATTGCCTGAATCAGAGAGTTGCATGTTGAGATCCTTAGGTGACTCTTGTTTGGCCATTTTCCACTGAGAAGCTAGGGTTATCCTTAAACTCGTGGTAGAATGTTGCGTCCCTGTCAAACTTATAGATGGTTGAGAAGAGCTGAAGTTTACATTCCAATGTTTGCTTGTACCAGGAGACATGCATGGCCATGTCACCTGCATAGAAGCATGGCAAAATCACTGTGTCTCCAACGATGGCTGACATGAGACCATTCTCTTGATGTATGGAAGACGACTCACCCCCTGCTAGATCATAAACTAGAGAGCATGAAAATATATTGGCTGTTACATACCTCAATTACAACTTTGTATTGTCAAAGTGTCTGTAGAGCAATAATGGGTTTCCTTTGGTCTCCAAATCAGGTGTGGACATCACATAAGCAGAGAAATATTAAAGACTAATCCATCTCTACGAGAAGTGGAAATATCAGACACAGTGCGGTCATCTTTAAAGTTGACAGCTCTTCACAACTTGGGTCTTGAGTGGAAAGAGTCCACCCATGTAGACAACCCTTCAACAATGGAGTGACAGGTGATTGGTCGAACTGGACAACATCATTTTTGTTGACACCTCATTCAGCCAAGATTGTGGTCTTTACAAGTTTATTTTCTCTCTGGAGCCCTAGGACCATGCCTCAGGACTACCTGGCCTGATGACTCCTTGCTGTCCCCAGTCCACCTGGTCGTGATGCTGCTCCAATTTCAACTGCTCTGCCTGCGGCTATGGAACCCTGACCTGTTCACCGGACATGCTACCTGTCCCAGACCTGCTGTTTTCAACTCTCTAGAGACAGCAGGAGTGGTAGAGATACTGGGTGGAAACTTTGAAGAATCTCAAATATAAAATATATTTTGATTTGTTAAACATTTTATCGTTACAACTGGTTTTAATGTCTTCACTATTATTCTACAATATAGAAAATAGTAAAAATAAAGAAATACCTTTGATTGAGTAGGTGTGTCCAAACGTTTGACTGGTACCGTATATATTCAGCAAAGCTAGGCCCCTGCAATGACATCCTACAGTAAATCAGAAGTGTACAAAATAGCCAGGTCATAAGGACAATGTCAAGATCAAATTGGAGTTCAGAGGAGGGGTGGGGCTTAACTTAGAATGATGCTGATTGGATGACCCTACTCTGTTACACCCTGTCTTGATGACTCACACCTGAGTAGATGGTTTCTTCCTCTCTCTGTTCTCTCTGTTCTCTCCTCTGTCTCCTGACCTCGTACTATTCTTGTCAGTGAACGTCAGGGCAGCATAGTTCATGTCATCATTCCCATCCTGTAGCTACAGTATGAGGATGAAACACAGACTCACTCAATTAAGACTAATATTTTGCTTTAATACTTTTAAACAGTCTCATTCTTGATACAGCAATCCTGCTGACCTGTTGGTCTGACATGTTGGCATGAGGATTCCCATAATGGCTCTGCTGAGAAGGGGTCCCTGCTAAAAGATGAATTATAAAACATTGAGAACACTTAAAACATACTACGTATGTAATTTTATTCTTAAAGTCAAATGTTTGCCCTGCTAGAGCTGCCCTGGTCAACTGTAAGTGCTGTTATTGTGAAGTGGAAAGTCTAGCAGCAACAATGGCTCAGCCGCAAGTGGTAGGCCATACAAGCTCAAAGAACAGGACCGCAGAGTGCTGAAATGAGTAGCACGTAAAAATAGGAAGTCCTCGGTTGCAAGTACAGAGTTCCAAACTGCCTCTGGAAGCAACGTCAGCACAAGAACTGTTCGTCTGGAGCTTCACAAGCCTAAGATCACCATGTACAATGCCAAGCGTTATCTGGAGTGGTGTAAAGCTCCATGCCATTGGACTCTCGCTTCACCAACTGGCAGTCTGGCGGACAAATCTGATTCTGGGCTTTGTGGAAAGAGTTGGGGAAGGCCCTTTCCTGTTTCAGCATAACAATGCCCCTGTGCACAAAACGATGTCCATAAAGAAATGGTTTGTCGAAGAACTTGACTGACTTGCACAGAGCCCTGACCTCAACCCCATCGAACACCCTTGGGTTGAATTGGAACTCGGACTGCGAGCCAGGCCGAATCGTCCAACATCAGTGCCCGACCTCAATAATTTTCTTGTGGCTGATTGGAAGCAAGTCCCCACAGCAATGTTCCAACATCTAGTGGAAAGCCTTCCTAGAAGATTGGAGGCTGTTATAGCAGGAAAAGGGGGACCAACTCCACATTAATGCCATGATTTAGGAATGAGATATTCGACGAGCCCGTGACCAGATACTTTTGGCCATGTAGTGCAGGTCACCATATGAGATGAACAAAAGCAAGGGATAGACACACTACCTCCCATCCCAGAACAAATCCCAGGGTTGAATAATGTCCATAGACAATGCACAAACTGTAAAAGATCTGATCAAAAATAATTTCTACCCATTATGGAAACAATACAACTCATTATACTTTTCATATGCATACAACTAGTCATTTAAATGAATTCAAAAGACTATGGCATGAAATTATTAGAAAAAGCATCCACATTTAAAATGTGTACTTACTGAAGTTGGTGTAAAACAAAAACATTGACCAATGTCTGATCTTCATTGTAATGTCAATCCTTTCTGCATTATATAGTGTGAAGGTCTGACAACAGGAAACCTCTTTTATGATGATACTTTACATGTATAGCCGTCATATAGTATGAGGGAACACTGAACTGAGAGACTTTATTGGCTATCTGAACAAGAATAAAAGCTACTGTTTAGCAAGTGTGTTTACCATAGTTTGAGCAGCCCGGACAGACTTTTAAAGAAGACAATCAAGTCAGAGTTATTAGATCAAGCCGACTAAATACTGGCTTGATAAACTGCTTATTTATTTGGGAAATAAAACTTATTAAGACCAGTTCTCTTTTGATGTTTGCACCAACTGTGAAGGATCCTATTCCCCTCTCTAGTGTCTCTATTACTGAGCCTATCCCAACCCAGCCTAGCCCAGAGGTTAAGTTAAGTTTCTCCCCCACAGCATATACAACCTCCAATTAAGCCTTCAACATGACATAATATTACTAGATGTGGAATTATAGCATGGCCTATTAATTTCAGACCTTTGTTGGTTGTCAATGCCCTTTTAAATATGGAATGGCTACATTTTTTTTGCCCTTTTTAATGTGTTAGCCCATATCCTTTAATTAACCTCAGTAGTGCCACTCAACTGTGTCCCTTATAAGTGTATGTCTCTGTAATACTTGGTCTCTGTAGTACTTTGTCTTTGTAATATGTCTTCATTGACACAAATGTAACTAAAGTTTTTTAAAGAAAATAAATATAATTTTTTCCAGCTGGTAATTCAACAGTTACAATACTCCAGTTGACCCATAGACAATCTATTGTGTCTAGAACATGTCATATCATGTACAGTATAAAGGTGAAGGGGGGAAGAGCAGAGTGCGTATGGGAAAACACCAACAGAATGAAAGAAGTCTATTGTATGTCAGTCTCATTCCCTCTACATCCTTCACAGAAAAATGCACTGACTGATGTGTAACACCCGAGAGTGCATGTCTGATTGGACACCAGTCAACCAGCCAACCAATACATGACACACTTCATCTAGTCTGTTTCACTCTCTGTTTAGTGTTTTAAATGTTGATTTGATTCTCGTAGATAGCAATCTATCAGAATGAGGATCCTTCTCTATGGGTCACCTTCTGACAGAGCATCCTGAAATAGTCTTATCAGGATTGTCTGATTGTGAATATACTGAAAGTTCTCAGATGACATCATCATAAACTGTCCCCTCCCCCGTTGTCCATAGATCTAGAATAGATGGTATCACACATGAGACAGTTAACTCAGAGAGTTCAAATAGGCTTAATCAGCAGTTCTTTGTGGTTTGTAACTGATATCAGATAACTAAATACTGTATATATATCAGGGTCAGTTTATAAAGAGTTAATTTGCTATGGCTACAAGCGGTCTTTGGCAAAGATTGTGTAAAAATGATGAGAAGTAAAGCTTGTGAGATTATGAGAGTAACAGTGACACCACATAGACATCCTGCTGAAAACCACATAGAGACACAGAGACACAGAGAGCAGGTAGGAGGGTCCTGTGTGCACAAAGCCAGCAGGCCCACCTGACCAAAGCGTAGATACGACCTTGTTTTGTGCTTACAGAAAACCGCAGAGTGCCTCTGAACTTGTTCACTGTGTGGGGGTGGGTGTAAGTGACATGCTATCAACACAACTAAAAGATGACAATACATTACAGAGGAGAGAGGACTTGAATAAATAGGTTGTCTCCTATACTTATGCAACTACTCCTTGGAACTCAATACAAAACTACACGTCAACACAAGTCATTGTCTTTGTCATATACAGATCACTCTGCTACCAATTTTATTTTGAGTATTTGTGACTGCTTGTTACTAAACTTTTAATGAATTAGCTGATGTTAATAGTAATAATCTAGTGATGATGACACCGTATGCTGTTTGATGCATGTGACTTTATGACGCTGAAATGGGTTTATAACATGATATAGATGTGTAATAAGAATGTAATAACTATATCACCCATGTTATAGAGTCTAAAATACATCTTTGTTGGGCATTTGCATTTGCTTGACAGCTATTTCGACTATGCACATGAACCATCACAGGAAAGCACGTTTTCAAAGATTCTTCATCAAATTAGTGAACAAGTTGAACCTTTTGACAACTTCTAAAAGTTGCTGCGACTCTACTGGTGATGCAGTCACAGGGACTTCCATATACACTGCTGCTCCCTATTGAAAGATAATTGAATTGCAGTCCTGCAAGGTGGATTTATATATTCACATTTTGTCAATAGTTAACATTTTAAATTTGAGTAATTTAGCACATGCTCTTGTCCAGAGCGACATACAGGAGCAATTAGGGCTCATCAACAGATGTTGTCACATATCTGGCTCAGTAACTGGCCCAAAGCTTAACACACTTAACCGCAAGGTTACGTGCAGTTTTGTTAAAACTGCTCAGTCACAATGTGCACATTGTCATATTTTAAACCAGTCTCTCAACAATATAAAATATGTTGAAAATGTACTCAGATAAGAGGTTTATTTTTATTTCAGTCTTTTCTCAGTAAAAGAGAGTCGTGGTCTTAGGGGCCGATTCCGACCCAACTTAAGCTCGCGTAAATGGAAAATAATTTTATTTTTATGCACCTTTCTCTCTAAGCGTCTTCTGACTTTAAACTTAAGCTTGAGAATAGCATGCTATTAATCCGCTATTCGTTTTGGGTGGAGATCAAAGAAATGAAGGTGTGTCTACAGACACGCCATATTCTGACCTCATAATTTCACCAACTTTATGCACAATGAAAAGTTTAATAAGGTCCAGCAACCTAGCAGTTCCAAGTGGAACAACACCTACTTTCTTTTTTTTGATAGAAATACAATTTTCCATGCACTGTAATTTATAAATTGATAAGGGCTATTAGTAATATTTTAGTAATATTTTGGGATAAAGGGATTGTAAATATACATTACAATTGTTTTAAATCTATTTTAAATTATGATCGCTTGAGACAAATATGAAACCAGTCACATAGCAGCAAACTGAAGCATATCTACATATCACCTTTTCCACAGTGAAATTCTGGCCTTATAACTTGCAAATATGAAATGTCAAGTTGCAGGCTTCTGTAGCTATGTGCAAATGGCAGAATAGTGCCAAACTTACCGAGTTGATTTATGATTTCTAGAATGTTTTAATTCGATGCCCACATTTTTCACTGTATTTTTTACAATTTGTATCGTGTTACACCAACATAACTGTCACTTTAATGTCAGTTTCCTTACATTTTTCATCATTCCATTACATCGTTAGCTTACCTTTCTTTCCTCTGTCACGTTTGTGTGGTTGTTCATGGGGATCACAATGAATAGTGGATCATATTAGGCTGAAGTATGACAAGTTTTGAAATAGTCTGGAACATTTAACCTATTTGAATCATTATGGAACACAGACTACACGTAACGGTTTAGACCTGGAGCCTGGCGACGACCTGACCGCTGTCATCCCAGTTCCATGATAAGTGAGGATTATTAGGGTAGATTTATAGGACTACTGGTCAACTCCTATTGTACACTTCTCTCACCTTCCAATATTTCATGGATTAAACAATTGAACATGGCAACTTTCAGGATGAACCAAACTACTGTACTTTGATTCACCAATATATTTTGTGTGTAAAGGCTATCCAAACTGGTTTTATTTTATTTATAAATACTTTCCTCACCCTAAATAATATACAATATCATTTTTCTAATCTACCAATTGGTGCTGAAAAGAAGATGAATATGTGTGAACTTTCATTGCTTTCTTTGATCCCTAATATTATGAACAGTTCCCTCTATATATTCTAGTGTGTAACGCCCTGGCCATAGAGAGGGGTTTTTGTTCTTTATTTTTGGTTAGGCCAGGGTGTTACATTGGGTGGGCGTTCTATGTTCATTTTTCTATGGTTTTGTATTTCTTTGTTTTGGGCCGTGTGTGTGTGTGTGTGTGTGTGTGTGTGTGGCTCCCAATCAGGCACAGCTGTCGTTTGTTGTTGCTGATAGGGAGTCACACATAAGGAGCCTGTTTTTCCTTTGGGTTTGGTGGGGGATTGTTTCTGTTTCGTGTTTGCACCTTGGTCTAATTCTAACGACAGGCATTACATAGTGAGACTGGTGAGAAATTCAAATAAAGGTACACCACATTTAGGGATAGCTGTAAACAAATGTACTTAATACCTGATTGAATGAAAAGTCCATAAGAAATTCAGCTGGCCAGTAAGTGGGAGGGTTTTCAGCTGTTGAATTGAATTTATTCAGCACATGCAAGGGAACCACGCCTGCAAAGCCCATTACACACGGTAAGTCTGAATAGCAACTACTGAGAAGTGCGTAGGAAAGGAGTGCGTAGGAAAGGCGTGTATTGCCTAAGTCTGAAATGGACCCTCAGTGACACGGGTGTGTTGTGGTTACGACGCACTGATGTGTGTGTAGAGAGCGTGTGATGATGACTGACAGTCATTGCTGGGGGTTAAGATGAGTTTACATGAGTGGAACATTTATTTAGGGCATTCAGAACACCACAGAGAGATGTGATACAGGATACAGCTTAAAAAGGAGAGATGACTGAAAGAGTTAGTCAATAGAATGGACTCTCTGCATGCATATATGCACATATTGTCATAAGGATGAGCTAATGTTACATTGAGCATAAACCTCAATCTGCTCTGATGTTGTTGCCCAAAATCAATGGTGGGGTTATTGTTCTTCCCTGCAAACCTACCAGTGAAACTGCTGTAGAAATTTAAAAGCAAGGGAAAAATCTGAGAGAAAATCACACAATACCTCTGTATGACAGCAGTTAACTATTTTATTTAATCTGCACAACATTATCAATGTAAAAAGGAATTTGACAGAATACAAGGCATTGTAACACACTTCACTAATATATAAAGCTAAATACAGTCAGAAACACATACAAGCAATTCAAGTTAATAAAGAGGCAACGCTGACGTTTCAGTCCATGTTTTCTTGTAAGACACTTACAATGGAAACTTCACTGATATATTAAGCTATATGCAGTGGGAAACACATAAAATCAATGCAAGTTATTAAAGAGCAAAAGTCTACATTTCAGTCCATGTTTTGGACTCTCACCCCAGAGTACACAGTGTCTCTCTCCATGGCTCCATGGCTCCTCTGTCTCCTGGCCTTCACTTTCTTGTGGACAACGTTCAGAGCAGTGTAATGGAGTGTGTCAACATCTTGATCCTGAGAGGAATAACAAAAATAAAATTAGACTAAAACATTGCTGGTGAATTGAAAAATTAAAGTGTATATTTTCAAATTTTGATTGAATAAAAAAAAGATTGATTCAGCAACAGCTAGACAAATGCCAGGTCTGTGTACCTGGTTATGACTGTGGACTGCCGGAGTACTTGGCTGAGGGGGCGTCCCTTTTAAGTGTCCCAAGAGAACATGGTCCTCCTTACAACCATCTGTGGAAATACAGACAGTGATAGAGGAGATTCAGGACATTTTGCTCCACCAGGCATTGAGTTTATTCACAGCAACATGAAAGAATATCACAACATATCAGAATTATCACTTACAGACAACATCCAGCTTGGTCCCATTTCCAAACAGTATCTCCCCACATGAGGCCACAGCACAGTAGTAAGTCCCAGCATCAGAGAGGCTGAGGTTCCTCTTGGGGAGGTTGTAGACACAGCTCTGTGTAGGAGACCCAGCCTCAGGAATCTTCTCACACTGATCATTCCTGTCTCCATTGGTGTAAATGATTCCTGGATGGGATTCTCCTGAGCCATGTCTGAACCAATAGACACCGTGTTCTCCTGCACAGGTCTCCGTGTGTATTGTACAGTTCAGAGTCACAGAATTTCCTGGCTGGACAGACTCAGACACAGGCTGCTGTATAACAGACATATTTCTGGACCAGGAACCTGACAAGAAGGCCAATAAACACATTTAATCTCTCTAGAGTATCCCTATGGCAAGTGTTATGAATCAAAATTGATTCAATAAAGATCGCATCTTATTCAGAGAATACATCATATTTACACTGTATACCAGTAAATTCAGATTTACAAAAAAATTCATCATAATAACTTTCGCTTTACCTTTGATGATGAGAATAACTCCTTGTCCAAACTCCACATTGTTTCCAAAAGCACTTCCACAGTAGTATGTGCCTGAATCAGAGAGTTCCACGTCTGTGATCATTAGGTGATTTTTCCCTTGGCCACTTTCCACTGAGAAGCGAGGGTTGTCCTTAAACTCATGGTAAAATGTTGCATTCCTGTCATACTTATACATGGTCGAGATGAGCTGAGGAATATTTCCAAAACTTTGCTTGTACCAGGAGAACATTATTCCCACGTCGCCTTTGTTGAAGCAGAGCAAAACTACTGTGTCTCCAACGTTGGCTGACATGAGACCATTCTTCTGACTGATGGATGAGGACTCAGTCCGAGTTACTCCATGAACTAGAGAACATTATTATATATTACCTGTTACATATCTCAATTACAACTTTGGATTTTCAAAATGTCTGTAGAGCAATAATTGGATACCTTGCGTCTCCAAATAAAGTTTGGACATCACATAAGCAGAGAAATCAAAAATATTGTCTTACCCCTCTCTACGATAAGTGGAAATATCAGACACAGTGCCATCATCTTTAAAGTTGTCAGCTCTTCACAACTTGGGTCTTGAGTGGAAAGAGTCCACCCATGTAGACAACACTTCAACAATGAAGTTACAGGTGATTGGTCGAATTGGACTGCATAATATTTGTTTACGCCTCACTCAGGCATGACTGTGGTCTTCACGTGTATCTTGTACAGTTTCAGAATTGTCCTACAGGTAGAATCTCATCGTTTCGATTTGTACAAATTAAGCACACATTTTTGAAGCACAGTTTCACTTATTGTTTATCATTGCAGCTACTATTGTCTAAGAGACTCACATTTGTAACCATTTTGGAATGTGCATGCTATGACACTGTCATCCACTCGGGCTTCTATCACCACACAGTATCTTCACCTCACTAAAACCATGTATGAAAAACACATAACAAACACAGCAACGTAGTCTTTTTTTAGTGATCTCTCATTCATCATTTACACTCAAATGAAAAGACGGATAGAATGCCCTCCCGTGATATTGTTATTGAGTAGGTCCATTGTTCCAGTGGTATAACATTACACTCGAGCATAGAAGGTATTTCGATCGTCTGGTAGGCTTGAGTCACTGGACAGCTAACAGCTGAGTTTCCCTTTGTAATCCGTGATAGTTTGCAAGTCCTGCCACATTCGACGAGCATCAGAACCGGTGTAGTAGGATTCTATCTTGGTCCAGTCGGTGCTAGCGAAACAGTCGTGTAGCTTAACATCCGCTTTATTGGGCCACTTCCACCTTGAGGGTGCAGCTGGTACTCCTGTTTGATTTTTTGCTTGTAAGGAGGAATCAGGATGATATCGCTCCTGTCTCAGCCTCCAGTATTTATGCTGCAATAGTTTATGTGTCGGGGGCTAGGTTCAGTCTGCTATATCTGGAGTATTTCTCCTGTCTCATCCAGTGTCCTGTGTGAATTTAGGTATGCTCCCTCTAATTTTCTCTCTCTCCCTTTTTCTCTTTCTCTGTTTCTCTCTCTCTCTCTCTCTTTCTCTCTCTCTTTCTCTCTTTCTTCTCTCGGAGGACATGAGCCCTAGGACCATGCCTCAGGACTACCTGGTCTGATGACTCCTTGCTGTCCCCAGTCCACCTGGTCATGCTGCTGCTCCAGTTTCAACTGTTCTGCCTGCGGCTATGTTCACTGGACCTGCTCTTTTGAACTCTCCCTCTTCAGCTATGACAAGCCAACTGACATTTACTCCTGAGGTGCTGCCCTGTTGCACCCTCTACAACCACTGTGATTATTATTATCTGACCCTGCTGGTCATCTAGGAATGTTTGAACTTCTTGGCCATGTTCTGTTATAATCTCCACCCGGCACAGCGAGAAGAGGACTGGCCACCCCTCAGAGCCTGATTCCTCTCTAGGTTTCTTCCTAGGTTCTGGCCTTTCTAGGAAGTTTTTCCTAGCCACCGTGCTTCTACATCTGCATTGCTTGCTGTTTGGGGTTTTAGGCTGGGTTTCTGTACGGCACTTTGTGACATCAGCTGATGTAAAAAGGGCTTTATAAATACATTTGATTGATACAGTTATAATCATATTTAAATGGGGTCACAGGGAGAGCTATGTATGCGTCTCTGTGTGTGGAGTAATGGTGATCTAGGGTGTTTTAGCATCTAGTTGCACAGGTTACATGCTGACAGATGTGAGGTAAAACAGATTTCAGTTTTCCTGCATTAAAGTCTCTGGCCACTAGGAGCTCCACCTCTGGGTGAGCATTTTCTTCTTAACTCAATGCCTTATACAGCTCATTGAGTGCGGTCTTAGTGCCAGCATCGGTTTGTGGTGGTAAATTGACATCTATGAAAAATATAGATAAAAAATGTATTGGTAAATAGTATGGTCTACACCTTATCATGGGGTATTCTAACTTAGGCGAGCAGAGCCTTGATAAATCCTTAATATTAGATATTGTGCACCAGCTGATGTTAACAAAGAGACACACACCCCCTCCCATCAGTTTCCCCAAAATCACCTATTACAAATTCAATGCCGGTGACTGTTATCAGCACCTCACAACCCTGAGCTGCACACTCCACTCCTGTTCCCCCACGACTGGAACCTAAGAGTAAACCTGCCTCTCAAACTCGCCCTGATAGGTTGCTAGGGAGGTTACTAGGGGGCCGGACACTTGCCCACCCTCTTGACTATACAGGTCACACTGGCAGCGGCAGAGGCCCTGCCGTCCTCTGACTCTCTGCCTGTCCCTGTATTAGGAGACCCTTCAGCAGCACCGAACCCAGCTGCTGCTAACTCCGATGACTGGTCCAGCCCTAACCTGGGCCCATTGGGGGCCCCAGCCACACCACTGTCACCAGCTGCAGACAGTACAGCCTCAACTGACCCAGCCACAGCCCTGGTCCCATTCGGGGGGTCCAGAATGCCCCTGCCCAGCGTGCACCACCTGACCTAGCTCCAGTCCTGTTCCTGCTACCACTGAGCTCAACCTCCTGGCCTGACTGTGGGGGACACACTACCTATTCTTGCTCCTGTGGTCCGAGCTGTTCCACCATCTACCCTGGACTCACCATTACTGCCTCCTGATCCGGCCCTGACCCTGGGTCTACCGTAGGGGCCTGCAAGTAGAGATACTGGGGTGCAAAAGAGCAAGAGGGTAAGTAGTAATATGGGGATGATGTAGTCTGGTGTATTATTTACAGATTGGCTGTTTACAGGTACAGTGATCAGTAAGCTGCTCAGACAGCTGATGCTTAAAGTTAGAGATGGAGATACAAGACTCCAGCTTCATAGATTTTTGCAATTCGTTTCAGTCATTGGCAGCAGAGAACTGGAAGGAAAGGCAGCCAAAGGTAGTGTTGGCTTTGGGGATAACCAATGCAATATACCTGCTAGAGCTCATGCTACGGGTGGGTGTTGCTTTGGTGACCAGTGAGTTGAGATAAGGCAGGGCTTTACCTAGCAAAGACTTATAGATGACCTGGAGCCAGTGGGTTTGGCGGTGAGTATGTAGTGAGGGCCAGCCAACGAGAGGGGTAGACTATTTGGGCTTTGGTGATAAAACGGATGGCACTGTGATAGACTACATCCAGTTTGCTGAGTAGAGTGTTGGGGGCTATTTTGTAAATGACATCACCGAAGTCAAGGATCGGTAGGACAGTCAGTTTTACGAGGGTATGTTTGGCGGCATGAGTGAAGGAGGCTTTGTTGCGAAATAGGAAGCCGATTCTAGATTTAATTGTGGATTGGAGATGCTTAATTTGAGTCTGGAAGGAGAGTTTACAGTCTAACCAGACACCTAGGTATTTGTAGTTGTCCACATATTATAAGTCAGAACTGTCCAGAGTAGTGATGATAGTCGAGCGGGAGGGTTCGGGCAGCAATCGGTTGAATACCATGCACTTAGTTTTACTAGCATTTAAAAGCAGTTGGAGGCCACGGAAGGAGTGTTGTATGGCGTTGAAGCTCGTTTGGAGGTTTGTTAGCACAGTGTCTATAGAAGGGCCAGATGTATACAGAATGGTGTTGTCTGTGTAGAGGTAGATCAGAGAATCACCAGCAGCAAGAGCAACATTGTTGATATATTCAGAGAAAAGAGTCAGCCCAAGATTTGAACCCTATGGCACCCCCATAGAGGGGGGGACAACAGGCCCTACGATTTGACACACTGAACTCCCTCAGAGAAGTAGTTGGTGAACCAGGCGAGGCAGTCATTAGAGAAACCAAGGCCATTGAATCTGCCGATAAGAATGCGGTGATTGACAGAGTCGAAAGCCTTGGCCAGGTCGATGAAGACGGCTGCACAGTACTGTCCTTTATCGATGGTGGTTATGATATCGTTTAGGACCTTGAACGTGGCTGAGGTGCACCCATGACCAGCTCTGAAACCAGATTGCGTAGTGGAGAAGGTACGGTGGGATTCGAAATGGTTGGTGATCTGTTTGTTAACTTGGCTTTGAAGATTCTAGAAATTTCAGGGCAGGATGGATTTAGGTCTATAACAGTTTGGGTCTAGAGTGTCTCCCCCTTTGAAGAGGGGGGAGGTTGGGCAAGTTGCTGCAGGGGGTGCTGAGATGTTGGCCAGGGTAGGGGTAGCCAGGTGGAAAGCGTGGCCAGAAATAAGTTGCATATCGTGGGGGATATTCGATGCTATTGTAGAATGCCACAGTATAAGGGTGAACAGGGGTGGAGCATCATGAGTATATGTGACTCGTTTCAGGAAACTAGGGGTAGGTTGCACGTCACTACTTCACAGGAGAGCCATTTGAACGTAAACTTTTTTTTATAATCAAAATGTGTTTTTTGGCAGAAATTCCTCCTGGAACATGTGAACTTCATGTGCCTTATTAACAAACTTGTATTTCAAATTGTTAAATTAGGAGCCTAGTTGGTTTAGCCACAGAAAAAGACAGTAACCTTCTAGCTAGCCATGATTGGTTGAGATAATGAGTGGGCTGGACATGCCGAGAGATTAGTTCGGATTGGTCTGCCATGTTGCACGCTTCTGTCTATTTCAGCTGGTCAGTATGTGTAGGTAATCCTGTCTAATGCGGCTTAATTTGAAATATATTGTGTATTAGAACTGCATAAGTGTTGCTTTCCACTTTCTGGAGGACTGAGTTCTAAAATCAATGGAATTAGAGTATGAAAGCTAAGGAGATGGAGGAAACAGCTGTCTCCATATTACTTCTTCAAACTAAGGGCAACCATGGCAGCCGTGACAGAGAGTGTCCTTCCATGTATACGGGTAAGATAGTCTAGCTAGCTACAATTTCATATATTACACGTTTCTAATATTGTCAGAAAGTAATATGTATGATCTGTGTAGTAATATTATTCATATCTCAGAGTAATTTGCTTATGTCATAGTCTAATGTTAGCTAGCTAACATGGAACCTGGTTGGTTAGTTCCCTTCAGATTCATGCAGGGTAATAACATCATGAGTTGGGATTATGGTTCATTGTTTAGCTATGCAAGTGAC
Organism: Salmo salar; assembly: GCF_965601325.2. Classification (NCBI taxonomy): domain Eukaryota; kingdom Metazoa; phylum Chordata; class Actinopteri; order Salmoniformes; family Salmonidae; genus Salmo; species Salmo salar. Next base: position 78,191,667 of record NC_138308.1, read on the forward strand.
AAAGAAATGTCAAAATATTCCATTACCGTACTTCGAAGCATGTCAAACGCTGTTTAAAATCAATTTTTATGCTATTTTTCTCGTAAAATAGCGATAATATTCCAACCGGGCGACGTTGTATTCATTCAAAGGCTGAAATATATTTTTGTAGAATTCTCATGAACGTGCATCTCCAGTGTCACTGTTCCCAGCCTGACCACTCACAAACAGAGCTGCTGTACTTAGCCCAGAGACTGCAGACACCCCATTACACTTTCTGGCGCCTTCTGAGAGCCAATGGAAGCCTTAGAAAATGTCATGTTACAGCAGAGATGCTGTATTTTTGATAGAGATGCCACAGAAGGAGAACAAATTGTCTGACAGGGCACTTCCTGCTTGTAATCTTCTCAGGTTTTTGCCTGCCATATGAGTTTTGTTATACTCACAGACACCATTCAAACAGTTTTAGAAACTTTAGAGTGTTTTCTATCCACATCTACTAATAATATGCATATTCTCATTTCTGGGCAAGAGTAGTAACCAGTTTAAATCGGGTACGTTTTTTATCTGGCCGTGAAAATACTGCCCCCTAGCCCCAACAGGTTAACATTAGAAGCCTCCTCCCTAAGTTTGTTTTATTCACTGCTTTAGCACACTCTGCCAATGCGGATGTCCTAGCTGTGTCTGAATCCTGGCTTAGGAAGACCACCAAAAACCCTGAAATTTCCATCCCTAACTACAACATCTTCCGACAAGATAGAACTGCCAAAGGAGTCAGTGTTGCAATCTACTGCAGAGATAGCCTGCAGAGTTCTGTCTTACTATCCAGGTCTGTACCCAAACAATTCAAGCTTCCTCTTATAAAAATCCACCTTTCCAGAAACAAGTCTCTCACCATTGCCACATCCTACACATCCATTGCCACATCCCACATCCTACAATCTAAGCTTGATGCCCTCAATCTTACACAAATGATCAATGAACCCACAGGTACAACCCCAAATCCGTAAACACGGGGACCCTCATAGATATCATCCTAACCAACCTGCCCTCCAAATACACCTCTGCTGTCTTCAACCAGGATCTCAGTAATCACTACCTCATTGCTTGCGTCCGTAATGAGTCAAATGACCACCCCTCATCACTGTCAAACGCTCCCTAAAACACTTCAGCGAGCAGGCCTTTCTAATCGACCTGGCCCGGGTATCCTGGAAGGATATTGACCTCATCCCGTCAGTAGAGGATGCCTGGTTATTCTTTAAAAGTGCCTTCCTCACCATCTTAAAAAATCATGCCCCATTCAAAAAATGTTGAACCAGGAACAGATATAGCCCTTGGTTCTCTCCAGACCTGACTGCCCTTGACGAGCACAAAAACATCCTGTGGCGTTCTGCATTAGCATCGATTAGCCCCCGTGATATGCAACTTTTCACGGAAGTTAGGAACCACTATACACAGGCAGTTAGGAAAACTAAGGCTAGCTTTTTCAAGCAGAAATTTTCATCCTGCAGCACAAACTCAAAAAGGTCTGTGACACTGTAAAGTCCATGGAGAAAAAGAGCACCTCCTCCCAGCTGACCACTGCACTGAGGTTAGGAAACACTGTCACCACCGATAAATCCACTATAATTGAGAATTTCAATAAGCATTTTTCTACGGCTGGCCATGCTTTCCACCTGGCTAACCCTACCCCGATTAACAGGCCTGCACCCCCCACAGCAACTCGCCCAAGCCTCCCCCATTTCTCCTTCACCCAAATATAGCTGATAGCTGATAGCTGATGTTCTGAAAGAGCTGTAAAATCTGGACCCCAACAAATCAGCCAGGCTAGACAATCTGGACCCTCTCTTTCTAAAATGATCTGCCGAAATTGTTACAACCCCTATTACTAGCCTGTTCAACCTCTCTTTCGTATCGTCTGAGATTCCCAAAGATTGGAAAGCGGCTGCGGTCATCCCCCTCTTCAAAGGGGGAGACACTCTAGACCCAAACTGCTATAGACCAATATCTATACTACCTTGCCTTTCTTAGGTATTCGAAAGCCAAGTTAACAAACAGATTACCGACCATTTCGAATCCCACCGTCCCTTCTCCGCTATGCAATCTAGTTTCAGAGCTGGTCATGGGTGCACCTCAGCCATGCTCAAGGTCCTAAATGATATCATAACCGCCATCGATAAGAGACATTACTGTGCAGCCGTATTCATTGACCTGGCCAAGGCTTTCAACTCTGTCAATCACCACATTCTTATCGGCAGACTCAACAGCCTTGGCTTCTCAAATGATTGCCTCGCCTGGTTCACCAACTACTTCTGTGATAGAGTTCAGTGTGTCAAATCGGAGGGCCTGTTGTCCGGACCTCTGGCAGTCTCTTTGGGGGTGCCACAGGGTTCAATTCTCTGTCGGTCGACTCTCTTCTCTGTATACATCAATGATGTCGCTCTTGCTGCTGGTGATTCTCTGATCCACCTCTATGCAGACGACACCATTCTTTATACCTCTTGCCCTTCTTTGGACACTGTGTTAACTAACCTCCAGACGAGCTTCAATGCCATACAACTCTCCTTCCGTGGCCTCCAACTGCTCTTAAATACAAGTAAAACTAAATGCATGCTATTCAACCGATCGCTGCCCGCACCTGCCCGCCCGTCCAGCATCACTACTCTGGACGGTTCTGACTTAGAATATATGGACAACTACAAATACCTAGGTGTCTGGTTAGACTGTAAACTCTCTATCCAGACTCGCATTAAGCATAGCCAATCCAAAATGAAATCTGGACTCGGCTTCCTATTTCGCAACAAAGCATCCTTTACTAATGCTGCCAAACATACCCTCGTAAAACTGACCATCCTACCAATCCTGGACTTCGGCGATGTAATTTACAAAATAGCCTCCAACACTCTACTCAACAAATTGGATGCAGTCTATCACAGTGTCATCCATTTTGTCACCAAAGCCCCATATACTACCCACCACTGCGACCTGTATGCTCTCGTTGGCTGGCCCTCCCTTCATACTCATCACCAAACCCACTGGCTCCAACTCATCTACAAGTCTCTGCTAGGTAAAGCCCCGCCTTATCTCAGCTCACTGGTCACCATAGCAGCACCCACCCGTAGCACGTGCTCCAGCAGGTATATCTCACTGGTCACCCCCAAAGCCAATTCTTCTATTGGTCACCTTTCCTTCCAGTTCTCTGCTGCCAATGACTGGAACGAACTGCAAAAATCACTGAAGCTGGAGACTCATATCTCCCTCACTAGCTTTAAGCACCAGCTGTCAGAGCAGCTCACAGATCACTACACCTGTGCATAGCCCATCTGTAAACAAATCAAATCAAAATCAAATGTATTTATATAGCCCTTCTTACATCAGCTGATATATTAAAGTGCTGTACAGAAACCCAGCCTAAAACCCCACACAGCAAGCAATGCACGGTGGCTAGGAAAAACTCCCTAGAAAGGCCAAAACCTAGGAAGAAACCTAGAGAGGAACCAGGCTATGAGGGGTGGCCAGTCCTCTTCTGGCTGTGCCGGGTGGAGAGTATAACAGCACATGGCCAAGATGTTCAAATGTTCATAAATGACCAGCATGGTCAAATAATAATAATTATAGTAGTTGTCGAGGGTGCAACAAGTCAGTAACACAAAAGTAAGTGTCATTTGGCTTTTTCATAGCCGATCTTTGAGAGTATTGTAACCCAAAAAATGTTTAACAAATCAAAATATATTTTATATTTGAGATTCTTCAAAGTATCCACCCAGTATCTCTACCGCTCCTGCTGTCTCTAGAGAGTTGAAAACAGCAGGTCTAAGACAGGTAGCACGTCCGGTGAACAGGTTAGGGTTCCAGCAGGTCTGGGACAGCAGGTCTGGGACAGGTAGCATGTCCGGTGAACAGGTCAGGGTTCCATAGCCGCAGGCAGAACAGTTGGAACTGGAGCAGCAGCACGGCCAGGTGAACTGGGGACAGCAAGGAGTCATCAAGCCAGGTAGTCCTGAGGCATGGTCCTAGGGCTCAGGTCCTCCGAGAGAGAGAGAGAAAGAAAGAAAGAAAGGAGAAGAAAGAAAGAAAGAAAGAAAGAAAGAAAGAAAGAAAGAAAGAAAGAAAGAAAGAAAGAAAGAGAGAATTAGAGAGAGCATATTTAAATTCACACAGGGCACCAGAAAAGACAAGAGAAATACTCCAGATGTGAGAGACTGACCCTAGCCCCCGACCCATAAACTACTGCAGCATAAATACTGGAGGCTGAGACAGGATGGGTTAGGAGACACTGTGGCCTCATCCGATGAAACCCCCGGACAGGGCCAAACAGGTAGGATATAACCCCACCCACCTTTCCAAAGCACAGCCCCCACAACACTGGAGGGATATCCCCAACCACCAACATACCATCCCGGGACAAGGCCGAGTATAGCCCACAAAGATCTCCGCCACGGCACAACCCAAGGGGGGGCGCCAACCCAGACAGGAAGACCACGTCAGTGACTCAACCCACTCAAGTGACGCACCCCTCCCAGGGACGGCATGGAAGAACACCAGTAAGCCAGTGACTCAGCCCCTGTAATAGGGGTAGAGGCAGAGAATCCCAATGGAAAGAGGGGACAGCCCATCCAACGACCTCATCCCCATACTGTATTTATTTATTTATCTTGCTCCTTTGCACCTCAGTATCTCTACTTGCACATTCATCTTCTGCACATCTACCATTCCAGTGTTTAATTGCTATATTGTAATTACTTCGCCACCATGGCCTATTTATTGCCTTACCTCCCTTCTCCTACCTCAGTTGCACACACTGTATATAGACTTTTTCTACTGTATTATTGACGGTATGTTTGTTTATTCCATGTGTAACTCTGTGTTGTTGTATGTGTCGAACTGCTTTGCTTTATCTTGGCCAGGTCGCAGTTGTAAATGAGAACCTATTCTCAACTAGCCTACCTGGTTAAATAAAGGTGAAAATAAAAAAATAAAAAAATATGTGGGGGAAACACCTAAAGAATGAAACACGTATATTTTAGTCAGTCATACATTCCCTGTATATAATTTACAGAAACTTTCACTAACTGATGTGTAACACCCGAGAGTACATGGCTGACATGACACCCCAACTTAACTAATGCATGTGACACATTTTATGTAGTCTGTTTCACTCTCTGGTTAGTGCTGTTCTCATAGGAAGCAATCTATCAGAAGGAGGAACCTCCTCTATTGGTCTCCTTCTGACAGAGCATTACAGTCTTATAATACTTGTCTGATTGAGAATGTACTGAAAGTTCACCCATGACATCATCATAAACTGGCCCCTCCCCCTGAGCCGATGAATCTAGAATAAATGTATCACACATGAGACAGTTTACTCAGAGAGTTCAAATAGGGTTCATCAGCAGTTATTTGTGGTTTGTAACTGATTTCAGGTAACTAAATATATTTTAGAGTCAGTTTAATAAATTACTGTTTTGCTGTGGCTGTAAACTGTCAGGGGCAACATGAACAACAAGTAAAGATAGTGAGAACAACAGTGACATCACATAGACATCCTGCTGAAAACCACATAGAGACACAGAGACACAGAGAGCAGGTAGGAGGGTCCTGTCTGCACAAAGCCAGCAGGCCTACCTGACCAAAGCATAGATACGACCTTGTCTTGGGCTTACAGCAGACTGCAGAGTACCTGTGAGCTTGTTCACTGTGTGGGGGTGGGTGTAAGTGACATGCTATCAACACAACTAAAAGAGGACAACACATTACAGAGGAGGGATGACTTGAATAAATAGGTTTTCTCCCATACTTATTCAACTACTCCCTGGAACTCAATACAAAACTACACACAAACACATGAGTCATTGTCTTTGTCATATAGAGATCACTCTGCTACCCATTTTTATTTTGAATGATTGTGTGGCTCCTCCTGGTAACTAAGCTACACTTTATAATAACTTAGTTGATGTTAGTAGTAATGATCCAGTGATGATGACTACCTAACCTGATGCAAGTAACTCTATGATGCTGAAATGGATTTATAACATGTTATATATGTGTATACCCATGTACTAAAGGTGTATATTACCTTTTTATAGATTTTTAACAGCAACACAATGTCTTTTTTGGGCCTTTGATGACAGATATTATGACTACACACATGATCTACCACAGGAAAGTACATTTTCAATGGTTCTTCGTGAACAATTTGAACATTTTGACAATTATATAAGTTGCTGCCAACTCTACTGTTCAGGCAGTTATGGGGACTTCCTTGTACACTGCTGCATCCTATTGAAAGATAAATTAAGTGCAGTACTTCAAGCTGCACATATGCATATTCACATTTTGTATTGTTTGTGAAAACGTCTCAGTTACAATGTGTACATTGCAAAGCAAAGCAAAAAAATAGCACCCACTTCTGTCATCATTAAGTGCTTTGAGAGGCTAGTTAAGGATCAGATCACCCCTACCTTACCTGACACCCTAGACCCACTGCAATTTGCTTACCGCCCCAAGGCCATCAGACTTTTAAATAGCCATCACTAGCCAGCTACCACCCGGTTACTCAACGCTGCACCTTAGAGGCTGCTTCCCTATATACATAGACATGGAATCACTAGTCACTTAAATAATGTTTACATACTGCTTTACTCATCTCATATGTATTTACTGTATTCTATTCTTCTGTATTTTAGTCAATGCCACTCTGACATTGCTCATCCTAATATTAATATATGTCTTAATTCCATTCTTTTACTTTTAGATTTGTTTATTGTTGTGAATTGTTAGATACGACTGCACTGTTGGAGCTAGGAACACAAGCATTTCGCTACACCCGCAATAACATATGCTAAATATGTGTATGTGATCAATACAATTTGATTTGATATGATTTGATATTTGGATTATCTTTTCAACAATATCAGCTCTCTTCAAAATATACTCAGGAAAGAAGTCTATTTTTAGTTCAGGCTTTTCTCATAAAGAGAGTGTGTTGTGATCTTAATGACATGGATGTTTGTGGTTTTGATTCACTGAGGTGTGTGAAGACAGTGTGTGGTGAGGACTGATGGTCATTGCTGGGGGTTACGGAGTTAAACTGAGTGGAAAATCTAATTAGGGCCGGAGAGATGTGATGCAGGAAACAGTTTAAAAAAGAGTTTAAGACAACTAAAGTGATAGTCAATAGAATGTACTCTATGCATGATACTATGTACATCATGTAATCAGGATGCAATGTCCCTGCAAACTTCAAGATCACATGCACCGAATACACCTTCACCTTACAGTGAAGTGCTTACTTACAAGCCCTCAGTTTAAAGAAAATGATCTAAAAAAAAAGAAATAAAAGTAACAAATAATTAAAGAGCAGCAGTAAAATAACTGTAGCGAGGCTGTATACAGGGGGTACTGGTACAGAGTCAATGTGAGGGGGCACCGCTTAGTCGAGGTAATATGTACACGTAGGTAGAGTTATTAAAGTGAATATGCATAGATTTTTTTTTAACTAGGCAAATCCGTTAAGAACAAATTCTTGTTTACAATGACAGTCTAGGAACAGGGGTTAACTGCCTTGTTCAGGGGAGAACAATCAATTTTTACCTTGTCAGCTCGGGGATTCAACCTAGCAACCTTTCGGTTACAGGCCCAACACTCTAACCACTAGGCTACCTGCCTCCCCAAAACAAATTTACTACTGTGCTGTGGCCTCATGTGGGGAGATACTGTTTGGGAACGGGATCAAGCTTTACATTGACCGTAAGTGATATTTCAAAATGTTTCTAATATTGTATGTCCGGTGAAGCAAAATGTCCTGAATATCCTCTTCACTGTCTGTATTTCCACAGATGGTTGTAAGAAGGAACATGTTCTCTTGGTGTGCTGCGGTGTAGCGTTGGCTCTTCGTGTCATCATCATCATTGTCCTTGCTTGTGTTATGTATAAGATTACCAAGAAAACCTCTCTGCTGTCCAGAGGTAAGCGGTATCATTGTCCACAATATATGCTTAAACTGTTGGTGCAGTATTATTACATGTTTTAGTAAAAAAAACGGGGTTAATTCATTGTATACTGATGATGATCATGATGATGATGATGATGATTCCTTCATGTTTGTCTAAAAGGAAAGCATCCTCAGCCAAATGGTCCGGCAGTCCCCAGTTCTCATAACCAGGTATTCAGACCTTATAGTGAACTATTCTGAGTATGACTTTGATTAACTTTAAACAAATCCTTCTATCAAATGATCAGGTCATGTACATTGTATTTTCCTGCTAGATTCATTCATTTAGCATTTATCAAACGCATATCCTTACAAAAAATAAAAATTAAATAATAATAATTAAATTCAATGAAAATGGTTCCTTCTGTCAAGTTTGTTCTCAAACAAAGCACCAAAGCACCACAGTTGTATGTAGCTGTCTCCTTACTCTGTCTTGGAGATGGTCAACTCCACTCTTCACACTCTAACGTTTAGTCTCAGTAAAGTCCTTACTTAAGGTTAAGGTTGTTGGAATAAAAAATATTTTGAGTGTGATAAAATGATGATGCCATGAGAGGAGTCTTCTGTCCAACAGTTTGCTTGAACCAAGTGACAGTGATCAAGTGAGAGCTATACTTTGTCGCAGGTGTGTAACCATCACAGCCGTCTTGTTGGATTACATCCTTGTTAAGTGAACAACCTGTGAAGAAAACATACTAAATAAAACAAAAACAAAGGTATAGTACAGAATTATACATTATTATCATTATTCAGACTACATAGCCATTAAAATGTATAAAAAAAAACTATGATATAAAAAAGTAAAAGGATCCACATTAGTACTTATGACTTACCAAAATTGGCATGAAACAAAAATATACTGTCATCATGTAAAAGCTGCCCTGTTGTCAGACCCACACACTATAGAGTTCAGAAAGGACATAAAATGTATGATTTTGCACACTCATCGGGTAATCATTATGAAGTAGGAGGAAACTCTGAACTAAGTGACTTTATTGGCTGTCTGAACAGGTATAAAACATCTGATAAAAACTACAATCTAACGTGTCCTGTGGCATACCATAGTTAGAGCAGCCCTTCAAATGATGTAAAGTCAGAGTTACTGGTTTATATTTTTTCATCATTTGGGTCGGTGGCTGAGACTACTGGTACATATGTCCTCTTTGACATACACAGTGGGTTTACATTGTATTTCTCACTTCATGTCTGTAGAAGGCAGTTCAAGCTTTCAGGAGGAAGTGAACTCTGGTGAGGTTGGCACATTTTTGACAAAATAAAGATGTGATCCTTTGATACCTGGTGCATATATGTCATTAAACTTGAAAAGAAAACATGTTAATTGAAATATCACACAAGCATAAGGGCAGGTTAGAGTTCCATGTTACAACTATTATCATCATAAGGAAGACTTCAGACATTTGCTAAATCATTATATATATTTTGTTGTACGCTTCCACAAAAACAAATGTATCTACTAAGTCAACCTCAGCCACTATTGCTAAGGATTTGAGACTTCTGAAACCATCCTAGTATCAGCTTTCACAATTGCTGGACAAGTATGCTGTGCACCTGAATGATTTTACATTTATATTAGGCATAGCTAGGCCCTTGCAATGGCATCCTACAGCAAATGAGAAATGTATATAACAGCCAGTTCAAACTGGAACAGTCAAGATCAAGGTTGAGTTCAGAGGAAGGGTGGGGCTTGACTTAGAATGATGCTGATTGGATGACCCTCATATGTCACATTCTGCCTTGATGAGTCAACCAGAGTAGATGGTTTCTTACTCTCTCTGTTCTCTCTGTTCTCTCCTCTGTCTCCTGGGCTTGGAATTCTTCTTGTCAGTGAACATCAGTGCAGTATAGTTCAGGGCATCATTGTCACCATGGAGCTATGGGGATGAAACACAGACTCAATGAATTCAGACTCTGGATCAAATTTAATGCTGTCATATTTAGCTTTAATACTCTTGTCCAGGCTCACTCTTGATACAACATTTCTGCTAACTTGTTGGTCTGATGTGTTTGCATGAGGATTCCCATACTGGCTTTCTTTGCTGAGAAGCATTCCAATCTAAAAGTCAAAATACAGAACGTTTGAAACACTGGAAACTTCTTCTTATTTACTATTTAAAAAGCGTACTACCGTGTCTTATTTTCTTCTTAATTAAGAAATGACATCAGAGTATCTGTAAATAGGATGCTGTGTGCGTGAGGGGTGCTAGTGGCATGAGAAGAAAAAATGCTCTTCAATACCGCAACATACATTTCTATTTAGTATGGCCCAAATAAATACCTTCAACTTCCTTAGTCTTGATTATTGTTAAACGCTTTATTTATCTTATCACAAGGTAGTCATTGTCAAATGAGTTTGGCAGAGAAACAATGCACCTAATTCATTACAGTTACAGCTAACAAAGTTAACAATTAAGGCTGTGTCATTCATCCATTTCTACTGTCTGATCCCAGAGTACACCGTCTCTTCATCCATGTTGCTTCTCTGTCTTCTAGACCTGTTCTTCTTGTTGCTCAGATTCAGAGCTACATAATGGAGACTGTCTGCATCTTGGGCCTGTGAAGAACAATAATAAAATGAAGGAGAAAAATATAATTTTATTGTAACCCCTTTCACACTTCTTTATAGGGTAATACAACATAAGGAATTCTATTTAACGCTGCATCTGAAGAAGAGACTGCTGGACCTCTTGTCTGAGAGACGGGTCCCGAAAAGAAACATAGAAGACATAATGATACAACTCCTTCTTCCATTACAGATACATCTGGTGATATGAAAGAAAAGCAACTTCTATGAAGGACTTTACCTGTTACATACATCATTCATTTATTTGTTATGGACTTCACTTACCTCTACAGTGCAGACACTTTCTCTTGTTCATCTTGTACATGATGCTACCAAGGACAGTGATCAGGATAAACGAGAGACCCAATGCTGCGCTCAGGCAGTACACTAAGAGAAGAGAGTCTGTGACATTGTCCCGGAAAGTTGTTGGACGTTTTCTAATGTGGTGTAAATAACTACAACTGTTTACAGTTTGACAGAGTAGATTAAACAATAGATATAAACAGAAATGTAAGATATTTAACTTACCCTTGATGTCCAGCTTGGTCCCGTTCCCAAACAGTATCTCCCCACATGAGGCCACAGCACAGTAGTAAGTCCCAGCATCAGAGATGCTGGGGTTCCTCTTGGGGAGGTTGTAGACACAACTCTCTGTAGGAGGACAAGCCTCTGGACTCTTCTCACACCAATCACTCCTGTCTCCATGGGTGTAAATGATTCCTGGATGGGATTCTCCTGAGCCATGTCTGAACCAGTAGACACTGTGTTCTCCTTCACAGGTCTCAGTGTGTATTGTACAATTCAGAGTCACAGAGTCTCCTGGCTGGACTAACTCCGACACAGGCTGCTGTACAACGGTTGTGATTCTGGATGCTGAACCTAACAAAAATGTTTTTACGTCAGCAAATGTGTTTCCTATTTTATTATCCAACATTTATTGAAAACTTAAGCGACAGTAATGTCTGATTGTGCGAATACCTCACATTTAATTAAGACATTGAATATCCAAAACGTAAAGTGCAAAAATGCTGAAGATTAGTTTCAAAACATTAGTTTCTAGTTATTAACTCTCTAAATTCAGATTTTGTACCTTTAACATCAAGAATGGATCCTTCTCCAAATTCTACCTGGTTGGAATAAGAACTCCCTCATTAATATGTTGCTGAATCTGAGAGCTGCATGTCTGAGATCCTTTGGTGTTTTATTCCTTTGCCACATTGCACTGAGAAGTGAAGGTTGCCTTTAAATTCATTGTGGAATGGAGCATTATTGTCATACTTGTAAGCTGAGGACCATCACCCAAGGTTTTCTTGACCCACAAGAAGTGCAGTGCTAACTTGCCTTCATGTGAGCAGTGCAAAGTCACTGTGTCTCCTATGTTGGCTGAAACAAGGCGCATGGTTGAGGATTGCACCGCAGATAGAATACACACAAAGACAAATATGAATTGCATCAATAAAGTTCCTGGTTGTCTTCAATTTTAGGGTGTACCCCCTATAAGCACAGTAGTATAAAAATTGGAAGTGGAAGTGAGAAGTGGAAATATCAGCCTGAGTGTGATGATCCATCTAGACACCTTTGCCCTAGAACACACAAAAAACGATACATACCTCGTCCTAAACATCAGCGCCACAGGTAACTTCCACAAAGCTTTGAACATTGAGACACAAGGCAAGAAGGGCCTTCTATGCCATCAAAAGGAGCATAAATTTGACATACCATTTAGGATCTGGCTAAAAATACATGAATCATTTATAGAACCCATTTCCCTTTATGGTTGTGAGGTCTGGGGTCTGCTCACGAACCAAGAATACACAAAATGAGACAATACTAAATTGAGACTCTGCATGCAGAATTCTTCTAAAATATCCTCTGTGTACAACGTAAAACACCAAATAATGCATGCAGAGCATTATCAAAATCCAGAAAAGAGCCATTCAATTCTACAACCACCAAAAAGGAAGCAATTCCCAAACCTTCCATAACAAAGCCATCACCTAGAGAGAAGAGAACTCTAAGCAAGCTGGTCCTGGCGCTCTGTTCACAAACACAAACAGACCCCACAGAGCCCAAGGACAGCAACACAATTAGACCCAACCAAATCATGAGAAAACAAAAAGATAATTACTTGACACATGGGAACGAATTTACAATAAAACAGAGCAAACTAGAATGCTATTTGGGCCCAAACAGAGTGTACACAGTGGCAGAATACCTGAACACCGTGACTGACCCAAAATGAAGTAAATCTTTGACTATGTACAGAATCAGTGAGCATAGCCTTGCTATTGAGAAAGTAAGGCAGACCTGGCCCTCAAGAGAAGACAGACTATGTGCACACTGCCCACAAAATGAGGTGGAAACTGAGCTGCACTTCCTAACCTCCTGCCAAATGTATGACCATATTAGAGACACATATTTCCATCAGATTACACAGACCCACAAAGATTTTGAAAAAAATCTAATTTTGATAAACTCCCATACATTTTGGGCGAAATACCACAGTGTGCCATCACTGCAGCAATATTTGTGACCTGTTGCCACAAAAAAAGGGACTTTTTTATGTTTATTTCACTTTTGTTTGTTAACTATTTCACTTGCTTTGGCACTTGCTTTGGCACTTGCTTTGGCACTTGCTTTGCCAATAAAGCATTTTCAATTGAATTGAATTGAATTTGAATTGAAAATTTAATTGACATTGAATTGTCATCCTCTTTACTAACTGTGTCTTGAGTGGAAGAAGTCTACCCATGTAGACAATACTTCAACAGTGGTCTATTTGGTGATTGGTTGAACTGGACGCATCATTTTTGTTGATGCCTTATCAAGCCCACCCACCATGGTCTTCACAGGTAAACCGAGAATCACTTACTGTGTATAATCAATGCTAAAAGAGTTCCAATTCTAGTCATTTGCAACAACTGGCTGGATGAATGCTGTTTAATACTCTGTTAAAACTCTTATCTGGATAGATAGGCTGTGTAAGAACAATTCAAATATCATCCAACAACCATTTTTCTGTTTTGGCAATCATCATTTTCTGTACAGCACTTTGTGACATCGGTTGATGTAAAAAGGGCTTTATAAATACATTTCATAAATTTATTTACCACCTGATTTACCATCACAGGTTGTTGTTGTTTTTTAAATAGTAGTTTGTACTTTTGTATTTTTTAAGCATACATTATGTGTACCTGTATGCTCTTGGCATCCATGTCAATTGTGTGCCTTAGATATCTTTGGTTCCACCACATGCAGCAGTTACAGTTCTCCTGATGACCTATAGGAGGACTGTTATTCATAGAATGTGACTTGATACTGTATGTACAGGATGAATAGGGGTGGAGCATCATGAGTGTATAAGGGGGAAACACTTACAGGATGAAGCAAGTCTATTTTATGTCAGTCTTACGTTCACTATTTCACAGAAACATGAAGTATAACACGTTAGAGTTCAATAGGGTCTAGACGTGTACCTGGGTGGGTAGGGCTCTTGGCTGTAGACTGGATACACCTTCTACTCTACACTCTGTAAACTAATGATTACACTTCAAAAATGAATAAAACCTATGATCTTGTAAGTGATAAGATACTGTGTTAGTCTACATGGCATGCAGTATGTCAGTGGGTCTGTTCTTCTAGTTGTGATAGGCGTGAACAACAACTAAAGAGAGTAACTGACTGACACCACATAGACATCCTGCTGAAAACCATAGAGTGTGTAGAAGTTCAGCAGGCCTGTCCAAAGCGTTGATATAGCCTCATCTTGAGCTCTCAGCAGACCATAGTGTTCAGGTACCTGTGTACAGCTCAATGAGTGCATGATGCGTGGGTGGATTCAGCGTGGTAACACTAGGTTGTCTCTGCAGAAGCCCTCTGGACAAAGATTCATACAGACATGCAGTATGTACAGAACACTTTTACAATGGGCTTATTGGTGATTGGTCGGACTGGACGTGTGCGTCATTTTTGTAAATGCCTTATTCAGCCCAGCATGGTCTGCATAACTGAAAATGAATCATATGATCAATGTTTAAAGTGAGGCAATGCTTACTTTATATAATATTTTGTGCAGGTTTGGTGAAGCACACTTATTGGTGTCTTGATGATGATGTAATTTTCTTAATAAACATTGTGTAGTTTGCAGGCACTGTCTAGACAAAGATGTCCAATCCTGAGGTTTCACTGTATGTCAGTCTCATTACCTATCATTCACAGAATCATGCTCTATCTGAAGTGTAACACCTGACAGTTTAATAGGGGCCAGGGGTCAGGTGTGTACCTGGGTGGATAGGGCTCTTATCTGTAGCCTAGTATACATTTATACAACTTCTACTTTAAATCAATTATCGTAGTTACAGAATGAACATGAACATGCTTTTTAGTCCAGGATTAGGCATAATCTGTGTCTGGGAAACTGGCCCATGTGATAGATAGAGGCTATATAGCATGCAATATGTCAGTGGACTGTGTTTCAAATTGTCATGGTGGTGATCAACAATGTAAACATGAGAGAAAACACACTGACACCACATAGACATCCTGCTGAAACTACATAGTGAGTGAAAGGCCAACCAGGCCTGTCCAAAGCAAAGAGACAGATTTGTTTTGAGCTCACAGCAGACCAAAGTGTTCAGGTACCTGTGAACAGCTCACTGAGTGCATGATGTGTGGGTGTGTTTAGCATGGTAATAGCAGGTTGTGTCTGCAGCAGCCATCTGCACAAAGAAACATACTGTACATACATACTTTATGTACAGAAAGTAAGAGATGGAAGAAGTCTATTTTAGTCCTTATAAGTTGTTTAAATATATATTTATTACTGCAAAAATAAGGCACTTTCTGTACACAGGGATTTCAGAAGAGCAGTTCAATCAATTTACACATACAGCATAAGCAAGGATGATGATGATCAGTTGAATTAGAAGTCACAGGCTAATACTTTTCAAATGCAATACGAGCAACTGAGACATCTCAATAAATAAGAATTTGCAATGAATAGCGATGATACAGTATCTCCTACTTTACTCCAAAACCCATCTACAGTCTATTGACACTGGACTTAGCTTTATCTATTTACTGGTGGTATAGACAATGATTTAGATGATCAGACAGCATTGGAGAATCCTAGTTCTTATGATGGAGAGAAGGACCAGGACTCTCATCTGTGGATCAACGTCACAATCTGATAAATAAATTAACTCTTTCCATGACATTGACTGACCAGGTGAAAGCTATGATCTCTTATTGATGTCACTTGTTAAATCCACTTCAATCAGAGTAGATGAAGGGAAGGAGACAGGTTAAAGAAGGATTCTTACCCTTTCTGGGACCGGGGGCAGAATTGAGTAGTTTGGATGAATTAGATGCCCAAAGTAAACCGCCTGTTACTCAGGCCCAGAAGCTAGGATATGCATATAATTGATAGATTTGGATAGAAAACACTCTAAAGTTCCAAAACTGTTAAAATTGAAATCCATCCAGGTAGTGTTATTATTTTGAAATGGTTTTTTCCCCATTGAAAGCCTATCCACCATATAAAGGCTATAAAATGCGTTCTTAATGGCTTCCACTAGCTGTGAACAGTTTTTAGACATTGTTTCTGGCTTTTATTCTGAAAAATTAGGGAGAATGACCACTTTCAATGAGTGGATAGGAAAGTCCCCAGAGCTGTTTTCTGCGCGCGACTGAGAGCACGCCTTTCTTGTTTTTCTTTTTTATTGACGACGCTATTGTCCGGTTGAAATATTATCGATTATTTAGGCAAAAAACAACCTGAGGATTGATTATAAACATCGTTTGACATGTTTCTACGAATTTTACTGGTACTATTTAGATTTTTTTGTCTGCCTGTTGTGACCGCCTTTGAGAAAATGGATTACTGAACAAAACGCACCAACAAAACAAAAGGTTTTTGGACATAAAGAGGGACTTTATAGAACAAAATGAACATTTATTGTGTAACATGGAGTCTTGTGAGTGCAACCATATGAAGATCATCAAAGGTAAGTGATTAATTTTATTGCTATTTCTGACTTTCGTAATCTACTTGGCTGGAAAATGTTTGTATGGTTTTGTGTTCTGGGCGCTGTCCTCAGATAATTGCATGGTTTGCTTTCGCCGTAAAGCCTTTTTGAAATCTGACACAGCAGCTGGATTAACAAGAAGTTAAGCTTTATTTTGATGTATTACACTTGTGAAAGTTAAATATTTCTAATAATATAATTTGAATATGGCGCTCTGCAATTTCACCGGATGTTGTCGAGGTGTCCCGCTAGCAGCACGCCTTTCCTAATCAGGTTTTAAGCATTGAGACAATTGAGACATGGATTGTATGATTCAGAGGGTGAATGAGCAAGACAAAAGACTTAACCTCTTACATCTAGACGTTCCGCTAGCGGAACACCTGCTCCAATATCCAATGATAGGCGTGGCGCGAATTACAAATTCCTCAAAAATACAAAAACTTCAATTTTTCAAACATATGACTATTTCACAGCATTTTAAAGACAAGACTCTCCTTTATCTAACCACACTGTCCGATTTCAAAAAGGCTTTACAGCGAAAGCAAAACATTAGATTATGTCAGCAGAGTACCAAGCCAGAAATAATCAGACACCTATTTTTCAAGCTAGCATATAATGTCACAAAAACCCAGAAGACAGCTAAATGCAGCACTAACCTTTGATGATCTTCATCAGATGACACACCTAGGACATTATGTTATACAATACATGCATGTTTTGTTCAATCAAGTTCATATTTATATAAAAAAAACAGCTTTTTACATTAGCATGTGACGTTCAGAACTAGCAACTTCCGGGGAATTTGCTAACAATTTACTAAATTACTCATGATAAACGTTCACAAAAAGCATAACAATTATTTTAAGAATTATAGATACAGAACTCCTCTATGCACTCGATATGTCCGATTTTAAATTAGCTTTTTGGTGAAAGCACATTTTGCAATATTCTAAGTACATAGCCCAGCCATCACGGGCTAGCTATTTAGACACCCGGCAAGTTTAGCCTTCACCAAAATCAGATTTACTATTATAAAAGTTTGATTACCTTTTGTTGTCTTCGTCAGAATGCACTCCCAGGACTGCTACTTCAATAACAAATGTTGGTTTGGTCCAAAATAATCCATCGTTATATCCGAATGGCGGCCAGGGCACGCGCCTAAGCCCACAGTCCCTTGATCGGCCACTTGAGAAAGGCGATAATGTGTTTCAGCCTGGGGCTGGGATGACGACATTCAGGTTTTTCCCGGGCTCTGAGCGCCCATGGAAGACGTAGGAAGTGTCACGTTAGAGCAGAGATCCTTTGTAAAAGATAGAGATGGCAAAGAAGTTCAAGAAATGGTCAGACATGTCACTTCCTGTAAAGGAATCTCTCAGGTTTTGACCTGCCATTTGAGTTCTGTTATACTCACAGACACCATTCAAACAGTTTTAGAAACTTTGGAGTGTTTTCTATCCAAAGCCAATAATTATATGCATATTCTAGTTACTGGGCAGGAGTAGTAACCAGATTAAATCGGGTACGTTTTTTATCCAGCCGTGAAAATACTGCCCCCTAGCCATAACAGGTTAAGGAGCTTTGAAAGGGGTAGTAGGTGCCAGGCACACCGGTTTCAGTCAACAGTTGCAATGCTGCTGGGTTTTTCATGCTCAACAGTTTTCTGTGTGTATAAAGAATGGTCCACCACACAAAGGACATCCAGCCAATATCAGGAAGGTGTTCCTAATATTTGGTATATTCATCGTATACAGTATCACTCCACTATATTGCTATATTGCTATTAATAATTACATTACATGACCAAAAGTTTGTGTGTACCTGCTCGTCGAACATCTCATTCCAAAATCAGGGGCATTAATATGGAGTTGGTCCGCCCTTTGATGCAATAACAGCTTCCACTCTTCTGGGAAGGCTTTCCACTAGATGCTGGAAAATTGCTTCCAGAATATTAGTGAGGTCGTGCACTGATGTTTTGTGATTAGGCCTGGCTCACAGTCTGCGTTCCAATTAATCCCAAAGGTGTTCGATGGGGTTGAGGTCAGGGGTCTGTGCAGGCCAGTAAAGTTCTTCCACACCGATCTCGACAAACCATTTCTGTATGGACCTCGCTTTGTGCACAGGGGCATTGTCAAGCTAAAACAGGAAAGGGCTTTCCCCAAACTGTTTCCAAAAAATTGGAAGCACAGAATCGTCTAGAATGTCATTGTATGTTGTAGCGTTAAGATTTTCCTTCACTGATGCTAAGGGGCCTAGCCTGAACCATGAAAAACAGCCCCAGACCATTATTCCTCCTCCATCAAACATTACAGTTGGCACTATGCATTACGGCATGTATCGTTCTCCTGGCATCCGCCAAACGCAGATTTGTCCGTCGGACTGCCAGATAGGGAAGAGTGATTAATAACTAAAGAGAACTCGTTTCAATTGCTCCAGATTCCAATGGCGGCGAGCTTTACACCACCATTACCAACGCATGGCATTGAGCATGGTGATCTTAGGCTTGTGTGCGGCTGCTCGGCCATTGAAAGCCATTTCATGAAGATCCCAACGAACATTTCTTGTGCTGACGTTGCTTCCAGAGGCCGTTTGTAGGCTCGGTAGTGAATGTTGCAACCAAGGACAGACAATTTTAACGCGCTATGCAGTTCAACACTCGGCGGTCGCATTTTGTGAGCTTGTGTGGTCTACCTATTCGTGGCTGAGCCGTTGTTGCTTCTAGACGTTTCCACTTCACAATAACAGCACTTACAGTTGACTAGGGCAGCTCTAGGAGTACAGATTTGATGAACTGACTTGTTGGAAAGGTGGCATCCTTTGACAGTGCCACATTGAAAGTCACTGAGCTCTTCAGTAAAGCCATTCCGCTGCCAATGTTTGTTTATGGAGATTGCATGGCTGTGTGCTCGATTTTATACACATGTCAGCAACAGGTGAGCTGAAAAGCCAAATCCACTAATTTGAAGGGGTGTCCACATACTTTTGTATATATATTGTACGTACAAGGTTGAACATGTGGGGTCAACACCTACACAATGAAACAAGTACATTTCATGTCAATCTTCCATCCCTTGTATATCATTCACAGAAACATTCACTAAGTGTAACACCTGTGAGTGCCATACCTGATTGGACACACCAGCCAACCAGCTAGTGACACACTTTATCTAGTCTGATTTACTATGTGGTTCTAAAAGGAAGCAATCTATCAGAAGGAGGATCCTCCTCTATTGGTCTCCTTCTCATAGAGGAACCTGCAGTAGACTTTGTGCTTCATAAGACATGTCTGTTTGAGAATTTACTGAAAGTTCTCCCATGATGTCATCACAAAATGGCCCCTCCCCATGGACCACAAGTTAGAATAGATGGTGCTGTATCACACATGGGGTGCTTAACTCAGAGGGTTCAAATAGGGTTCATCCGCAGTTCTTTGTGATTTGTAACTGATTTCAGATAACTAAATATATATTACAGTCAGTTTAATAAATAACTGTTTTGCTGTGGCTGTAAACTGTCAGGAGCAACATGAACAACAAGTAAAGATAGTGAGAACAACAGTGACATCACATAGACATCCTGCTGAAAACCACATAGAGACACAGAGACACAGAGAGCAGGTAGGAGGGTCCTGTGTGCACAAAGCCAGCAGGCCTACTTGACCAAAATGTAGACTCGGCCTCGTCTTGTGTTTACAGCAGACTGCAGAGCACCTCTGAAACTGTTCACTGGGTGGGGTTGGGTGTGAGTGACATGCTATCAACACAACCAGAAGAGGACAACACATTACAGAGAGATGACTTGAATACATAGGTTGTCTCCCATACTTTTTCAACTGCTCCCTGGAAATCAATTTGAAAAAACTACACATAAAGTCATTGTCTTCATTATATAGAGATCACTCTAGTACCAGTTTTAATTTGAGTGATTATATGGCTCCTCCTGGTAACTAAGCTACCCATTATAATAGCTTAGTAGTAATGATTCAGTGATGATGACTACCTAGACTGTTTGATACAAGTGACTATGATTCTGAAATGGATTTATAACATGATACAGATGTATAATATGTATGTAATAAATGTATATATTACCTTGTTATAGATTCTTAACAGCCACACAGTGTCTTGTGGGGCCTTTGCTGACATATTAGGAGTACACACATCAACTATCACAGGAAAGTGAACAATTTGAACATTTTCACAACTTCTAAAAGTTGATGCGACTCTATTGGTGATGCAGGGACTTCCATATACACTGCTGCTCCCTATTGAAAGATAAATGAATTGTAGTCCTGCAAGGTGGAATTATAAGTTTACATTTTGTCAATAGTTTCTGAAAACTTCTAAATCACAATGTGTACATTGTCATATTTGAAATCAGTCTCTCAACAATACACCTTTCAAATTATATTCAGATAAGATTTGTATTTTTAGTTCATGAAGAGAGTGACATGGTTGTTTATGGTTTAGTTGTACTGATGTGTGTGTAGAGAGTACGTGGTGAGGACTGACAGTCATTGCTGGGGGTTAGAGATGAGTTTAGCTGAGTGTTAAATCTATTTAGAGTATTCAGAACACCACAGAGAGATGTGATACAGGATACAGTTAAATAAGAGTTTGAGACAAACTTAAACACCAGTCAATAAATGCATATTTACAGTGCATTATGCAACCAAAAAGAGCTGTGCTACATTCAGCATAAGTCATATATGTGAAACAGTATTGCTTCTGTCTCTCTCCTCACCCCTACCTGGGCTCGGACCAGGGACCCTCTGCACACAGAGTGAACAGCCACCCTCCAAGCATCGTTACCCATCGCGCCACAAAAGCCACGGCCCTTGCAGAGCAAGGGGAACAACTACTTCAAGGGCTCAGAGCGAGTGACGTCACCTATTGAAAAGCTATTAGCGCGCAAGCTAGCTAGCTATTTCACATCGGTTACATTGCCAGATGAATATCATGACAACAACAGGTTGTGGTCTGCATATAAATGTAATGTGTGTATGATTCAGATAGAGGTTTTGGTGCAGAGGGTGAGGGTGGAGACCTTGGTTGCTTCCAAAATGGCACCTTGTTCCCAATATAGTGCACTACCTTTGACCAGATGCACTTCTTTTGACCAGGGCCCATAGGGTGCCATTTCAGAAGCAAACTTGTAATTTGGTTGACAACGGTTTTGTTATCTATAAGTAAACAGAGTGCATGGCCCTACCTACCTGAAAAGTGTGAAAACTATGGTCTGAAAGTGTTGGACCTGAGGGTTGGTTATCAACCTCCTCAGAATCCCTCTGTCCAGCAGAAATAGTGAAATTGAAAAAGTTTTATGACAGGCCTTAGAAACACAGTGAGTCAAAGTATCTGCATGCAAATCAAACTACGCTGGTAGCAAACCATAACAAACCCTTAATGTCACATTAACAGAGGCGAGAACTCAAAAGTACCTAAGAAAAAAAAAGTTAATGCCAAATGTCGAAAGCATGATGTCAGTTTCTTTAGTTGTTGAGTGGAAATGTTGGACCACAGAGATCTTTGTATGAGGTGTGTTTTTTCCATCCGTGTTCACGCCAGCGAGGTGACACTGACCACAGGCCGAGGATGTTGCTTCTGCAGTGAATGTATCAGATGAGAGTCTGCAGAGAGCATTGACACCTGCCTGTACACTCAACAATAGAGCAGTAGGTTTTTGTTATGGATGAATTCACTTTGCATGCAAATACATCACGAATGCGCTATGACTGAAGTAGGCCAACAAGTGCTCAAAGTGTTAAAGCTGTTCAATAGAACACATTTATGGTCTTTTTGTTATTGTTCTAAAAAGCAGATGGTGGTGTGGAGGTGTCCCAAACCCCAGGTGTCCAACATACAGTATCATTGTACTTCATGCATTCAATTAAATTCAACTGTATTATGATAACAACAGTAGATAAGTGTTTGTCTTTGTTTGTACTCCTCCCACGTTGTGCACAAATCTAGTCTAGAGCCTGGGCTAGTTTGGTTTTGGTTTTGGTCAGGTATTTATAGTCTGGCGGTATGGATGGAAAGAGATGTGGGGCCTGATTGGTGAGAAGAGATTGTGTGGTTAGATGCAGAGAGAGAGAGAGTGAGACTGAGTGAGAGACTGAGTGAGAGCGAGATCGGTTCTGCTTCGTCTGGCTGTGAATCAGAGAATATCTCTTAATTGACTCTGAGATCAGACTGGGTCAAAGGGCATTTCTTTGGCAGGGGGAGTTGTTGGTTTTGGACCACAATGTCAATTTTGCAGAATGCAGAATATACACTCTTACAGAGGTTTTATGTGGAATGTGTATGTCAAAATTGATATTGGTGACTTACAGTAAAACAGCCCATAGCGTTTGACATGTTTGGGGAAGTGTTTGTGTTCGGTTGACTTCATAGGTGACCACAAGGCCATTCTCGGGGTTACTGCTGCTGGTAATGCTTTATTTGGAGAAGTGGTTTATAGATGTTCAACTAATTATGCGCTAACCCCAGCACTATCCATAACCCTAGCCCTACCCCTAGCCTAAATCTAGCCCTAGCCTTAACCCAAGTCCTTACCCTAAGGCTAACCCTATAGCCCTAGTCCTAACCCTAAAGCTAACCCTATAGCCCTAGTCCTAACCCTAAAGCTAACCCTATAGCCCTAGTCCTAACCCTAAAGCTAACCCTATAGACCTAGTCCTAACCCTAAAGCTAACCCTATAGCCCTAGTCCTAACCCTAAAGCTAACCCTAGCCCAGCTGTAGCTACAGCTACAAAGGTAGACAGATCTTTTCAGAGACAGGCCTTATAGCTCATGATCAAATCCTGCAGCTTCGTCTGGGTGTCAGAGCTACTAACCAATAATATCAGGTCATCTCTGGCTCCAGACTTGTAGTTCCTGTCACCGTATCACACTGTGGTTGATGCTCTTGTCATCTTTCTAATGTCAGTTAGACCATGAAGAACAAACCATAGGACATTTTATTCACACGAGTTTCAGTCAAACTCTAATACGACAACATATTACAGTTGAAGACCACACATAGGTCTATTCATAATGGACTTCAAGGACGTAATGGAGAAATGGACAAGTAAATATTACTATTCTATTTCATTTAACTTCAATCGATGGCAGGTAGCCAAGTGGTTAGAGCATTGGGCCAGTAACTGAAAGGTTGCTAGATCGAATCTCTGAGCTGACAAGGTAAAAATCTGTCCTTCTGCCCCTGAACAAGGCAGTTAACCCACTGTTCCCCAACTCTATTAATTTGAGCAGGTAAGGTGTTATACTATTTGGACTATATCGTGCATATTTAAGATTGAGATACATTTTGTTCCTCACAGAGTTCTTACAGTACATGCATGAGCAAGAATTATATGAGAATTATTTTAATATACATTTTTATATTTTTCAGCTTTGTCTCTTGGTGCCGTGATTCAGTCTCATGTCCTGAAGACTCCTGCCTGGACACAGAGTTAATTTGGAATGCCTCATGTCAGAACAAGATGGCAACTACTACAACTGGATCAAGATAATAATAGGACAAGCCCCAGTATTGATGCTGTCTCTTTACACTCTCTCCAACACTGCAACGTTCTTTGGAGAGTTTCATTAACAACAACGCCCAGTTAACAAAAATGAAGAGTGGAACCAGTTATGTGCTGACTATTTCAGATGCTAGACCATCAGATATGAGGATGTATTACTGTGCTGCACGCGATTGTGATGCCATGATCTTCAGGAAGGGTGTGTTTCTGATGCATGGGGGTAAGTAACATATATACAAAACAATAGGAACATCTTTCTAATATTGAGTTACACCCACTTTTGCCTTCAGAAGAGTGGCGCAGCGGTCTAACGCACTGCATCTCAGTGTTTGAGGTGTCACTACAAACACCCTGGTTTGATTCCAGCATGTATGATTGGGAGTCCCATAGGGCGGTGCACAATTGGCCAAGCGTCGTCCGGGATGGAAGGTGTAGGCCGTATTGTAAATAAGAATTTGTTCGTACCTGACTTGCCTAGCTAAATAAAGGTTATATAAAAATAAAAAATGTGTGGAAAGCTTTCCACAGGGATGCTGGCCCATGTTGACTCCAATGATTCCCACAGTTGTGTCAAGTTGGCTGGATGTCCTTTGGGTGGTGGACCGTTCTTGATACACACGGGAAACTGTTGAGCATGAAAAACCCAGCAACGTTGCCGTTCTTGACACACTCAAACAGATGTGCCTGGCACCTACTACCATACCCCATTCAGAGGCCCTTACATCTTTTGTCTTGTCCATTCACCCTCTGAATGGCACACACACACAATCCATGTTTCAAGGCATAAAAATACTTCTTTAACCTGTCTCCTCCGCTTCATCTACTTCGATTGAAGTGGATTTAACAGGTGAAATCAATAAGGGTGTCAAGGTTTGTGCGCTACTGTTACGAAGTGGCAAAAGCACAAAAGACAGACACAACTGCGTCCAAAATCCTCCAGCCACAAGTAAAAGTCAATAAGCGCGAAAACACTCACAAATATACAAATTATGACAAATACATACAATGGGTAAAAAATACGATACCTGGGGGAAAAACCAGTCTGGCGCATCACGCCGCCCAAACAAGGAGAGGAGCCGACTTTGGTGGAAGTCGTGACAGTAACCCCCCCCCCCCCTTGATGCGCGTCTCCAGCGGCTCACCGACACCGGCCTCGGGGACGACCCGGAGGGCGAGGCGCAGGGCAATCCGGTCGTCGACAGTGGAACTCCCGCAGCAATTCAGGGTCCAACACATCCGCCACCGGCACCCAGCAACTCTCCTCTGGACCGTACCCCTCCCACTCCACGAGGTACTGAAGGCCCCCCGACCGACGCATCGAATCCAGGATGGAACGAACGGAGTACGCTGGGGCCCCCTCGATGTCCAGAGGGGATAGAGGAACCTCCCGTACCTCAGATTCCTGGAGCGGACCAACCACCACCAGCCTGAGGAGAGACACATGGAACTAGGGGTTAATACGGTAATCGGGGGGAAGCTGTAACCTGTAACACACCTCGTTCACTCTCCTCAGGACTTTGAATGGCCCCACAAACCGCGGGCCCAGCTTCCGGCAGGGCAGGCGGAGGGGCAGGTTGCGGGTCGTGAGCCAGACCCAGTCCCCCGGTGCGAACACCGGGGCCTCACTGTGGTGACGATCTGCACCCACTTTCTGCCGCAGCATGGCGCGCTAAAGGTGGACATGGGCGGCGTCCCATGTTTCCTCCGCGTGCCGGAACCAGTCGTCCACCGCAGGAGCCTCGGTCTGACTCTGATGCCAAGGAGCCAGAACCGGCTAATACCCCAATACACACTGGAAAGGGGTGAGGATAGTGGAGGAGTGGCGGAGCGAGTTCTGGGCCATCTCTGCCCAGGGAAAGAATGCTGCCCACTCCCCCGGCCGGTCCTGGCAATAGGGCCTCAGAGACCTACCCACATCCTGGTTCCCCTCGCCACCTGCCTGTTACACTCGGGGTGAAAACCTGAGGTGAGGCTGACCGAGACCCCCAGATGTTCCATGAACGCCTTCCAGACCCTCGATGTGAACTGGGGACCCCGATCAGACACTATATCCTCAGGCACCCTGTAGTGCCAGAAGACGTGTGTAAACAAAGCCTCCGCAGTCTGTAGGGCCGTAGGGAGACCGGGCAAAGGGAGGAGACGACAAGACTTAGAAAAACGATGCACAACAACCAGGATCGCGGTGTTACCCCGTGAGGGAGGAAGATCGGTCAGGAAATCTACCGACAGGTGCGACAACGGCCATTGTGGAACGAGTAAGGGTTGTAACTTACCTCTGGGCAGGTGCCTAGGAGCCTTACACTGGGCGCACACCGAGTAGGAGGAAACATAAACCCTCACGTCCTTAGCCAAAGTGGGCCACCAGTTCTTCCCAGTCAGACAGCGCACCGTCCGACCGATCCCTGCATGACCAGAGGAGGGTGACGTGTGGGCCCAGGAGGCCGGGAGTCTGATCCATGGGCCGCTCCTCTGTGTCATACAGCCGGGACAGTGTGTCTGCCTTCATATTCTGGGAACCTGGTCTCTAGGACAGGGTAAACACAAAATGGGTAAAGAACATGGCCCACCTTGCCCGATGAGGATTCAGTCTCCTCGCTGCCCGGATGTACTCCAGATTGCGGTGGTCAGTCCAGATGAGAAAAGGGTGTTTAGCCCCCTCAAGCCAATGTCGCCATGCCTTCAAAGCTTTAACCTGTTAGGGCTAGGGGGCAGTATTGACACGGCTGGATAAAAAACATACCCGATTTAATCTGGTTACCACTCCTACCCAGTAACTAGAATATGCATATACTTATTACATATGGATAGAAAACACCCTAACGTTTCTAAAACTGTTTGAATGGTGTCTGTGAGTATAACAGAACTCAAATGACAGGTCAAAACCTGAGAGATTCCTTTACAGGAAGTGGCCTGTCTGACCATTTCTTGAACTTCTTTTCCATCTCTATCTTTTACTAAGGATCTCTGCTCTAACGTGACACTTCCCACGTCGTCCATAGGCGCTCAGAGCCCGGGAAAAAACAGAATGTCGTCATTCCAGCCCCAGGCTGAAACACATTATCGCCTTTCTCAAGTGGCCGATCAAGGGACTCTGGGCTTATGCGCGTGACCCGACCGCCCCTGCCTTTGTGATTTTTTCCTCTGTTTGCCGAAAAGGAGATTCCCTGTCGGAATATTATCGCTTTTCTACGAGAAAAATGGCGTAAAAATTGATTTTAAACAGCGGTTGACATGCTTCGAAGTACAGTAATGGAATATTTCTAATTTTATTGTCACGAATTGCGCCATGCGCGCGACACTTCTTTACCATTTCGGATAGTGTCTGGAACGCACGAACAAAACGCCGCTATTCGGATATAACGATGGATTATTTTGGACCAAACCAACATTTGTTATTGAAGTAGACGTCCTGGGAGTGCATTCTGACGAAGACAACAAAAGGTAATCAAACTTTTATAACAGTAAATATGATTATGGTGAGTGCTAAACTTGCCGGGTGTCTAAATAGCGAGCCCGTGATGCCTGGGCTATGTACTTAGAATATTGCAAAATGTGCTTTCACCAAAAAGCTATTTTAAAATCGGACATATCGAGTGCATAGAGGAGGTCTGTATCTATAATTCTTAAAATAATTGTTATGCTTTTTGTGAACGTTTATCGTGAGTAATTT
The DNA here is from genome assembly GCF_965601325.2 of Salmo salar. NCBI lineage: Eukaryota > Metazoa > Chordata > Actinopteri > Salmoniformes > Salmonidae > Salmo > Salmo salar. Next base: position 78,219,442 of record NC_138308.1, read on the forward strand.
AGTAAAATGTTAGCAAATTCCCCGGAAGTTTGCGGGGGGTATGCTAGTTCTGAACGTCACATGCTAATGTAAAAAGCTGGTTTTTGATATAAATATGAACTTGATTGAACAAAACATGCATGTATTGTATAACATAATGTCCTAGGGTTGTCATCTGATGAAGATCATCAAAGGTGAGTGCTGCATTTAGCTGTCTTCTGGGTTTTGGTGACATTATATGCTGGCTTGAAAAATGGGTGTCTGATTATTTCTGGCTTGGTACTCTGCTGACATAATCTAATGTTTTGCTTTCGTTGTAAAGCCTTTTTGAAATCGGACAGTGTGGTTAGATTAACGAGAGTCTTGTCTTTAAATAGCTGTAAAATAGTCATATGTTTGAGAAATTGAAGTAATAGGATTTTTAACGTTTTGAAAATCGCGCCACAGGCTGCCAGTGGCTGTTACGTAGGCGCAAGCGTCCCACCTAGCCCATAGAGGTTAACTCCACACGCAGAAAAGCGTACAAAGCTCTCCCTCACCCTCCATTTGGCAAATCTGACCGTAATTCTATCCTCCTGATTCCTGCTTAAAAGCACAAACTAAAGCAGGAAGTGCCAGTGACTGGTCAGATGACGCGGATGCTACGCTACAGGACTGTTTTGCTAGCACAGACCAAAAATGTTCAGGCATTCATCCAATGACAGTGATTAGTATATCACCTCAGTTACCGGCTTCATCAATACGTGCATCGTCAACGATGTCCCCACAGTAACCGTACGTACATATCCCAATCAGAAGCAATGGATTACAGGAAACATCCGCAACAAGCTAAAGAGCTGCCACTTTCTAGGAGCGGGACACTAATCCGGTCGCTTATAAGAAATCCCGTTATGCCCTCAGACGAACCATAAAACAGGCAAAGCATCAATAAAGGACGAAGATTAAATCCTACTACACCGGCTCTGATGCTCTGTAGCGAGCTGCCCAGTGATGCAAACCTACCAAACGGGCTAAATGCCTTTTATGCTCCCTTTGAGGCAAGCAACACTGAATCATGTATGAGAGCACCAGCTGTTCCGGATGACTGTGTGATCACGCTCTCCATTGGTCAACATTCAATATGCTGCAGTGCCAGACGGATTACCAAGATGTGTACTCAGAGCACGTGCGGACCAACTGGCAAGTGTCTTCACTGACATTTTCAACCTCTCCCTGACCGTGTCTGTAGTACCTACATGTTTCAAGCAGACAACCATAGACCCTGTGCCCAAGAAAGCTAAGGTAACCTGCCAAAACGACTACCTCACCGTAGCACTCACATCAGTAGCCATGAAGTGCTTTGAAAGGCTGATCATGGCTCACATCAACATCATAATCTTGGAAATTCTAGATCCACTCCAATTGGCGTACCGACCAACAGATCCACAGATGACGCAATCTCAAGCACACTCCGCTTCCCTACCTGGATAAAAGGAACACCTATGTGAGAATGCTGTTCATTGACTACAGCTCAGCATTCAACACCATAGTTCCCACAAAGCTCATCACTAAGCTAAGGACCCTGGGACTAAACTCCTCCCTATGCAACTGGATCCTGGACTTCCTGACGTGCTGCCCCCAGGTGGTAAGGGTAGGCAACAACATGTCTGCTATGCAGATCCTCAACACAGGGGCCCCTCAGGTGTGTGTGCTTAGTCCCCTCCTGTACTCCCTGTTCACCCATGACTGCGTGGCCAACCATGACTCCAATACCATCATTGTTTGCTGACGACACAACAGTGGTAGGCCTGATCACCGACAACGATGAGACAGCCTATAGGGAGGAGATCAGAAACCTGGCAGTGTGGTCCCAGGACAACAACCTCTCCCTCAACGTCAGCAAGACAAAGGAGATGATCATGGACTACAGGAAAAGTAGGGCAGAACACGCCCCCATTCACATCGACAAGGCTGTGGTGGAGCCGGTCGAGAGTTTCAAGTTCCTTGGTGTCCACATCACCAAGAAGCTTTCATGGTCCAAGAACACCAAGAAATGTGTGATAATGGCACGATAACACCCCCTCAGGAGACTGAAAAGATTTGGCATGGGTTCCCAAATCCTCAAAACGTTCTACAGTTGCACCATCGAGAGCATCTTGAACGGTTGCATCACCGCCTGGTATGGCAACTGCTCGACATCCGATCATAATGGCGCTGCAGAGGGTAGTGCGTACGGCCCAGTTCATCACTGGGGCTAAGCTTCCTGCCATCCACGACCTATATAAAAAGACTCCAGTCACCCAAGTCAGTGTTCTCTCTGCTACTGCACGGCAAGAAGTAACAGAGTCTAGGTCCAAAATACTTCTTAACTTCTTCTACCCCAAGCCATAAGACTGCTGAACAATTAATCAAATCCCCCCACCCCCCCCCCCCACTGCTGATACTCGCTGTTTATTATTTATACATGGTCACTTTACCCAAACCTAAATCTACAAATTACCTCGACTAACCTGTACCCCGCACAAAGACTCTGTACCGGTACACCCTGTATATAGACTCATTATTGTTATTTTATAGTGTGTTATTTTTCTTTTTAATACGGCATTGTTGGTTAAGGGCTTGTAAGTAAGCATTTCACAGTAAGGTCTACAGCTGTTGTATTCAGTGCATGTGATAAATACAACTTGATTTGATTATGTGACTGCTTCACCAGTAGAGTCGCAGCAACTTTTAAAAGTTGTGAAAATGTTCAAATTGTTCACTAATTTGATAAAGAATCGTAGAAAATGGACTTTCCTGTGATAGTTGATGTGTGTAGTCATAATATCTCTCAATATAGGCCCAACAAAGACAATGTGTGGATGTTAAGATTCTACAACAAGGTAATTTAGGATACAAGGATACAGGGATACATTTATTACTTACATATTAGACATCTGTATCATGTTATAAATCAATTTCAGAATCATAGCGTCACATGCATCAAACAGGCTAGGTAATCATCATCACTGGATCATTACTACTAACATCAAGTAAGATACTATAAAGTGTAGATTAGATACCAGGAGGAGCCACGCAATCAATCAAAATAAAATGGGTCGCAGAATGATCTCTATATGATGAAGACAATGACTCGTCTTTGTGTGAAGTTTTGTATTGAGTTCCAGGAGTTGTTGAATAGGTATGTGAGACAACCTATTCATTCATGTCCTCTCTCTGCAATGTGTTGTCCTCTTTTAGTTCTGTTGATAGCATGTCACTAACACCCACCCCCACACAGTGAACAAATTCACAGGTACTCTGCATTCTTCTGTAAGCCGAAGAAGAGAATCTACGCTTTGGTCAGGTAGGCCTGCTGGCTTTGTGCACACAGGACCTTCCTACCTGCTCTATGTGTCTCTGTGTCTCTATGTGGTTTTCAGCAGGATGTCTATGTGGTGTCACTGTTGTTCTCACTGTCTTTACTTGTTGTTCATGTTGCCCATGATAGCTTACAGCCACAACAAAACAGCTTTTCATCAAATTGACTGTAATATATTTTTAGTTATCTGAAATCAGTTACAAACCACAAATAACTGCCAATTAACCCTATTTGAACCCTCTGAGTTAAGCACCTCATGTGTGGTACAGCACCATCTATTCTAACTTGTGGTCCAGGGGGGAGGGGCCATTTGGTGCTAACGGCATGTGAGAACGTTCAGTACATTCTCAAACAGACATGTCTTGTGAAGCACAAAAACTACTGCAGTTTCCTCTGTCAGAATGAGACCAATAGAGGAGGAGGAGGATCCTCCTTCTGATAGATTCATTTTAGAACCACACTAACCACAGACAAATACAGACTTCTTGAACCGATCACTGCCCACACCTGCCCACCCGTCCAGCATCACTACTCTGGATGGTTCTGATTTAGAATATGTGGACAACTACACATACCTAGGTGTCTGGCTAGACTGTAAACTCTCCTTCCAGACTCACATTAAGCATCTTCCTATTTCGCAACAAAGAATCCTTCACACATGCTGCCAAACATACCCTCGTAAAACTGACCATCCTACCAATCCTCGACTTCGGCGATGTCATCTATAAAATAGCCTCCAACACTACTCAACAAATTGGATGCAGTCTATCACAGTGCCATCCGTTTTGTCACCAAAGCCCCATATATTACCCACCACTGCGACCTGTACGCTCAGCTGGCCATCGCTTCATACTCGTCGCCAAACCCATTGGCTCCAGGTCATCTAAAAGTCTCTGCTAGGTAAAGCCCCGCCTTATCTCAGCTCACTGGTCACCATAGCAGCACCCACCCGTAGCACGTACTCCAGCAGGTATATCTCACTGGTCACCCCTAAAGCCAATTCCTTCTTTGTCTGCCTTTCCTTCCAGTTCTCTTCTGCCAATGACTGGAACGAACTGCAAAAATCACTGAAGCTGGAGACCCATATCTCCCTCACTAGCTTTAAGCACCAGCTTTCATAGCAGCTCACAGATCACTGCACCTGTACATAGCACATCTGTAAACAGCCCATCCAACTACCTCATCCCATACTGTATTTTTTTATTTATCTTGCTCCTTTGTACCCCAGTATCTTTACTTGCACGTTCATCTTTTGCACATCTACCATTCTGGTGTCTAATTGCAATATTGTTGTTACTTCTCCACCATGGCCCATTTATTGCCTTACCGACCTTATCTTACCTCATTTGCACTCACTGTATATAGATTTTAATTTTTTCTACTGCATTATTGACTGTATGTTTGTTTATTCCATGTGTAACTCTGTGTTGTTGTGTGTGTCGAACTGCTGTGCTTTATCTTGGCCAAGTCGCAATTGTAAATGAGAACTTGTTCTCAACTAGCCTACCTGGTTAAATAAAGGTAAAAAAGAGACTAAAACAGACTAGATAAAGTGTTTCACATTAGTTGGTTTTCTGGGGTGTCCAATCAGGCACGCACTCTCAGGTGTTATACTTAGTGAATGTTTCTGTGAATGATATACTAGGAATGTAAGACTGACATAAAATGTACTTGTTTCATTGTGTAGGTGTTTACCCCACTCATTTTCAACCTTGTACATACTCTATATATACAAAAGTATGTGAACACCCCTTCAAATTAGTGGATTTGGCTGTTTCAGCCGTACATGTTGCTGACAGGTGTATAAAATCTAGCACACCACCATGCAATCTCCATAGACAAACATTGGCAGAGCTGCCCAGATCAACTATAAGTGCTGTTATTGTGAGGTTGAAACATCTAGGAGCAACAATGAGTCAGCCGAGAAATGATAGGCCCCACAAGCTCACAGAACGGGACCACTGAGTGCTGAAGATCATAGCGCATACAAATATTTTGTCTTCGGTTGCAACACTCCCTACCGAGTTCCAAAATGGCTCAGGAAGTAATGTCAGCACCCGACGTCAGCACAAGAACTGTTCGTCAGGACCATCATGAAATGGGTTTCCATGGCCGACCAGTAGCACACAAGCCTAAGATCACCATGCCCAATGCCAAGTGACAGCTGGAGTGGTGTAAAGCTCGATGCCGTTCTCTGGAGTGATTAATCACGCTTCACTATCCAGCAGTCCACCAGACGAATCTGTGTTTGGCGAATGTCAGAAAAACGCTACCTGCCCCAAATCATAGTGCAAACTGTAATGTTTTGTGGGGGAGGAATAATGGTCTGGGGCTGTTTTTCATGGTTCGGGCTAGGCCCCTTAGTTCTATTGAAGGGAAATCTTAAAGCTACATCATACAATGACATTCTAGAGGATTTTGTGCTTCCAACTTTGTGGCAACAGTTTGTGGAAGGCCCTTTTCTTTTTCAGCATGACAATTTTATTTTACCTTTATTTAACTAGGCAAGTCAGTTATGAACAAATTCTTATTTTCAATGACGGCCTAGGAACAGTGGGTTAACTTCCTTGTTCATGGGCAGAACAACAGATGTGTACCTTGTCAGCTCAGGGATTCAATCTTGCAACCTTTCAGTTACTAGTCCAACGCTCTAACCACTAGGCTACGCTGCCGCCCCAATGTGCACAAAGCGAGGTCCATACAGAACATTTTTGTCGAGATCATTGTGGAAGAACTTGACTGCCCTGCCCAGAGTCCTGACCTCAACCCCATCGAACACCTTTGGGATGAATTTTAACGTTGACTGCGAGCCAGGCCTAATCGCCCAACATCAGTGCCCAACCTCGCGAATGCTCTTGTGGCTGAATGGAATCATGTCCCCGTACCAATTTCCAAACATCTAGTGGAAAGCCTTCACAGAAGAGTGGAGGCTGTTATAGCAGCAAACCAACTCCATATTAATGCCCATGATTTTGGAATGAGATGTTCGACAAGCAGGTGTCCACATACTTTTGGTCAAATATTGATTTGCGGTATCAACTAATGCCCACAGCAATATAGTGGAGTGATACGATATACACTGAGTATTCCAAATATTGGGAACACCTTCCTAATATTGAGTTGCACCCCCCACACCGTTTTGGCCCTCAGAACAGCATCAATTCATCTGTGCATGGACTCTACAAGGTGTCGAAAGCCTCCACAGGGATGCTGGCAGATGTTGACTCCAATTTTTACCACAGTTGTGTCAAGTTGGCTGGATGTCCTTTGGGTGGTGGACCATTCTTGATACACACAGGAAACTGTTAGACATGAAAAACCCAGCAGCATTGCAGTTCTTGACACAAACCGATGCGCCTGACACCTACTACCATACCCCATTCAAAGAACATACATCTTTTGTTTTTCCCATTCACCCTCTGAATCACACAATCCATGTCTCAGTTGTCTCAAGGTTTAAGAATCCTTATTTAACCTGTCTCCTCCCCTTCATCTACCCTGATTGAAGTGGATTTATTAGCAAGTGACATCAATAAGGGATCACAGCTTTCACCTGGTCAGCCTATGTGATGTTGATCCTCAGATGAGAATCCTGGTCTTTTCTCCATCACAAGAACTGGAATTCTTCTCTGCTATCTGATCATCTTAATCATCGTCTACATCACCAGGAAATAAATAAAGCTGAGACCAGTGTCAATAGAATAAAGTAGGAAATACTGTATCATCGCTATGCATTACAAATTATGATTTATTGAGATTGCTTTGTTGCTCGTGGTGCATTTGAAAAATATTAGCCTGCGACTTTTAATTAAATTGATCATCAGCATCCTTGCTTACGCTGTATGTGTTAATTGATTGAACTGAAATTCCTGTGTACAGAACGCATCTTCTTTTTGCATTAATAAATATCTATTTAACCTGTTATGGCTAGGGGGCAGTATTTTCACAGCCGGATAAAAAACGTACCCGATTTAATCTGATTATTACTCCTGCCCAGAAACTAGAATATGCATATAATTATTAGCTTTGGATAGAAAATACTCCAAAGTTTCTACAACTGTTTGAATGGTGTCTGTGAGTATAACAGAACTCATTTGGCAGGCCAAAACCTGAGAAGATTCCATGCAGGAAGTGCCCTGTCTGACAATTTCTTGCCCTTCTTGATTATCTCTATCCATTACAGAGGATCTCTGCTGTTACGTGACACTTCCTACGGCTCCCATGGGCTCTCAGAAGGCGGCAAAAAGCTGAATCGTGGCTTTGCAGGCTCTGGCTGAAAAAAAGTAGCGCGTTTGGGTAGTGGCTGGTCACAGTACTGTGAGACTCAGGCTCGTGCCAGCGTCGACCCCATGCTTTGTTTTCTTTCGTCTGTTTACCTAAACGCAGATTCCCGGTCGGAATATTATCGCTTTTTTACGAGAAAAATGGCATAAAAATGGATTTTAAACAGCGGTTGACATGCTTCGAAGTACGGTAATGGAATATTTAGAAATCTTTTGTCACGAAATGCGCCATGCTCGTGACCCTTATTTACACTTCGGATAGTGTCTTGAACGCACGAACAAAACGCCGCTGTTTGAACATAACTATGGATTATTTTGAACCAAACCAATATTTGTTATTGAAGTAGCAGTCCTGGGAGTGCATTCTGACGAAGAACACCAAAGGTAATCAAACTTTTGTAATAGTAAATCGGAGTTTGGTCAGGGCTAAACTTGGTGGGTGTCTAAATAGCTAGCCGTGATGGCTGGGCTATCTACTCAGAATATTGCAAAATGTGCTTTCACCGAAAAGTTATTTTAAAATCGGACACCTCGATTGCACAAAGGAGTTCTGTATCTATAATTCTTAAAATAATTGTTATGTTTTTTTGAACGTTTATCGTGAGTAATTTAGTAAATTCACCGGAAGTTTGTGGGGGGTATGCTAGTTCTGAACGTCACATGCTAATGTAAAAAGCTGGTTTTTGATATAAATATGAACTTGATTGAACAAAACATGCATGTATTGTATAAAATAATGTCCTAGGTGTGTCATCTGATGAAGATCATCAAAGGTTAGTGCTGCATTTAGCTGTGGTTTTGTTTTTTGTGACATTATATGCTAGCTTGAAAAATAGGTGTCTGATTATTTCTGGCTTGGTACTCTGCTGACATAATCTAATGTTTTGCTTTCGCTGTAAAGCCTTTTTGAAATCGAACAGTGTGGTTAGATAAAGGAGAGTCTTGTCTTTAAAATGCTGTGAAATAGTCATATGTTTGAAAAATTGAAGTTTTTGTATTTTTGAGGAATTTGTAATTCGCGCCACGCTCTATCATTGGATATTGGAGCAGGTGTTCCGCTAGCGGAACGTCTAGATGTAAGAGGTTAACTGATATGGAAAAAAACGTCTTCCATCTCTTGGGTTTTGTGCATAAAGTGTGCCTGTATGAATGTTTGTCAAGAGGGTTTCTGCAGAGACAACCTACCGTTTCCATGCTAAACACACCCTCACATCATGCACTCATTGAGCTGTTCACATGTACCTGAACACTTTGATCTGTTCTGAGCTCAAGACAAGGCCGTCTCTTTGCTTTGTATAGGCCTGGTTGGCCTTTCACTCACTATGTGGTTCCAGAAGGATGTCTATGTGGTGTCAGTCAGTTACTCTCTTTAGTCGTTGTTCACGCCCATCACAATTAGAAACACAGCTCTACTGACATACTGCATGCCATGTAGACTAACACAGTATCTTATCACTTACAAGATCATAGGTTTTATACTTTTTTTAACTGTAATCATTAGTTTACAGAGTGTAGAGTAGAAGGTGTATCCAGGCTACAGCCAAGAGCCCTACCCACCCAGGTACAAACCCTGACTCCTACTAAACTCTCAGGTGTTACACTTCATGTTTCTGTGAATAATAGTGAAAGTAACACTGACCAAGATTATTCACCCAGTGGGTCAAACAGCTGCAAAGACAAAGACATGTTTCCACCAGCACAAGTATTTATACCCCCCTTTAGGTGGAGTCTCATCTTTTTCTCTAAACACCACATCTTTGTTGCTAGGCAGGAAGTTGTGATGTTGGTAATAAACTGTTACTTCTCTCTTCATGTGACCTGACCTGACCTCGGTCCACATTCTTCACTAATCCACAGCTATCCACCCTTATCAGTGACCGCAACCATTTGATTGCCTTTTCCCTTACTTAGTAACTTTTCAGGCCCATGTCACTTATCTACCCTCAATTGACCGCACCATATACATTCCTCCTACATATAACCATTACCTTCTAGTGCCTCCTACATATAACCATTACCTTCTGGTGCCTCCTACATATAACCATTACCTTCTGGTGCCTCCTACCTATAACCATTACCTTCTGGTGCCTCCTACATATAACCATTACCTTCTGGTGCCTCCTACATATAACCATTACCTTCTGGTGTAGCAAGAATTTCAAATTACAACCCAACATAAGACACCCAGGTACTTAATTGATACAATTCATGCTTGTCTTTGTGTGTATTCCAGCTGCGGTACAATCCTCAGTCATGCGCCTTGCGTCCTCAATGATTTTAACCTGTTTGGGCTAGGGGGCAGTATTGAGAATTTTGGAAAAAAGGTTTTGATAGAAAACACCCTAAAGTTTCTAAAACTGTTTGAATGGTGTCTGTGAGTATAACAGAACTCCTATGGCAGGCAAAAACCTGACAAGGTTTCATGCAGGAAGTGGCCTGTTTGACAAGGAGTCGTGCGTCTTGCATCTGTTTATTGAAGAGTAAGGATCTTAGCTGTAACGTGACAATTCCCAGGGCTCCAATAGGCTCTCAGGACCCGGGAAAATCATGAAGGTTGACGAGGCAGCCTCAGGCTGAAACAGATTATCACCTTATCCAAGTGTCCCATTAGGTGACAATGGAATGAGGCGCGTGCGCGATTAGCCCCCGTGGAGTATTTTAATTCGGCTGTTTAGTTTATTGCAGATTCCCGGTCGGAATATTATCGCTTTTCTACGAGATAAATGGCATAAAAATTGGTTTTAAACAGTGGTTGACATGCTTCGAAGTACGGTAATGGAATATTTAGACATTTTTTGTCACGCCATGCGCCATGCGCACGACCGTGGATTACCATTCGTATAGTGTCTAGAACGCACGAACAAAACGACGCTATTTGGATATAACTATGGATTATTTGGGACCAAACCTACATTTGTTATTGAAGTAGAAGTCCTGGGAGTGCATTCTGACGAAGAACAGGAAAGGTAAGAACATTTTTCTTATAGGAAATGTTATTATGGTGAAGGCTAATCTTGCCGGGTGTCTAAATAGCTAGCCGTGATGGCTGGGCTATGTACTTAGAATATTGCAAAATGTGCTTCATCCGAAAAGCTATTTTAAAATCGGACATATCGAGTGCATAGAGGAGTAATGTATCTATAATTCTTAAAATAATTGTTATGCTTTTTGTGAACGTTTATCTTGAGTAATTTAGCAAACTGTTAGTAAATTCCCCGGAAGTTTGCGGGGGGTATGCTTTTTCTGAACGTCACATGCTAATGTAAAAAGCTGTTTTTTGATATAAATATGAACTTGATTGAACAGACATGCATGTATTGTATAACATAATGTCCTAGGTGTGTCATCTGATGAAGATCATAAAAGGTTAGTGCTGCATTTAGCTGTGGTTTGGGTTTTTGGTGACATTATATGCTAGCTTGAAAAATGGGTGTCTGATTATTTCTGGCTGGGCACTCTCCTGACATAATCTAATGTTTTGCTTTCGTTGTAAAGCCTTTTTGAAATCGGACAGTGTGGTTAGATAAACGAGAGTCTTGTCTTTAAATAGCTGTAAAATAGTCATATGTTTGAGAAATTGAAGTAATAGTATTTCAAACGATTCAAAAATCGCGCCACTGGATTAGACTGGCTGTTACGTAGGTGGGACGAATTCGTCCCGCCTAGCCCATAGAGGTTAAAGACAACCCTCGCTTCTCAGTGCAAATTGGCAGAGGAATAAAACAACTAATGATCTCAGACATGCAGCTCTCAGATTCAGCAACATATTAATGAGGGAGTTCTTATTCCAGCAAGGTGGAATTTGGAGATGGAGACATTCTCATTATTAAAGGTACACAATCTGAATTTAGAGAGCAAACAAATTGAAACTAATGTTCTGCAACTATAATCTATAATCATTTTTGCACTTTACGTTTTGGATATACTTACAATGTCTTAATAAAATTTGAGGTATTTGCAAAATCAGAAATTGCTGCAGCTTAAGTTTTCAACAAATGTTCAGTTAGCACACAAAATAGCAAACATTACTGACATGAAAACCTTTTTATCAGGTTCAGCATCCAGAAACATAATTGTTGTATAGCAGTCTATGTCTGAGTCAGTCCAGCCAGGAGAATCTGTGACTCTGAACTGTAGAATATACACTGAGACCTGTGCAGGAGAACACAGTGTCTATTGGTTCAGACATGGCTCAGAAGAATCCCACTCAGGAATCATTTACACCCATGGAGACAGGAGTGATCAGTGTGAGAAGAGCCCTGAGGCTGGGTCTCCTACACAGAGTTGTGTCTACAACCTCCCCAAGAGGAACCTTAGCCTCTCTGATGCTGGGACTTATTACTTTGCTGTGGTCTTATGAGGGCAGATACTGTTGGAAATGGGACCAAGTTGAAGATCAAGTGCAGGTGAAACAACTTACATTTTTGTTTATATCTATTGTATAATCTACTGTGTAAAACTGTACATAGTACTAGTTATTTAGATCACATAAGAAATTGTGCAATCATTTTCCCAAACAATGGCGCAGAACCTATTCTCTTGGTGTACTGCCTAAGTGCAGCATTGGGTCTCTCATTTATCCTGATCATTGTCCTTGGTAGCATCATGTACAAGATGAACAAGAGAAAGTGTCTGCAGTGTAGAGGTAAGTGAAGTCCATATAAAAAAATGAATGATGTATGTAACAGGTATAATCCTTCATAGAAGTTGCTCTTCTTTGATATCACCAGATGTATCTGTAATGGAAGAAGCAGTTGTATCTTTATATTTTCAGTCTTTCTTTTCAGGACCTGTCTCTCAGACAAGAGGTCAAGCAGTCTCTTCTTCAGATGCAGCGGTAAATAGAATTCCTGATGTTGTATTACCATATAAATAAGTGTGAAAGGGGTTACAATAAAAACATATAGTAAAATTCTCCTCCATTATATAATTGTTCTTCAGAGGCCCAAGATGCAGACAGTCTCCATTATGTAGCTCTGAATCTGAGAAACAAGAAGAACAGGTCTAGAAGACAGAGAAGCAACATGTAGGATGAGATGATGTACTCTGGGATCAGACAGTGGAACTGGATGAATGATACAGCCTTAATTGCTAACTTTGTTAGCTGTAACTGTAATGAATTAGGTTCATTGCTTCTTTGACACACTCATTTAACAATTACTTACTTGTGATAAGATAAATTAAGCGTTTAACAATAATCAAGACAAAGGAAGTTGAATGTATTTATGTAGGCCATATTCAGGCATCTTTATGCTGCAGTGATGAACAGTTGTTTCTCTTCTCATGCCACTAGCACCACCTCACACACACAGCAACCTATTTACAGGTACTCTGATGTCATTTCTTAATTCAGAAGAAAATAAGACATGGTAGTACGCCTTTTGAGAAGAGGTTTCAAGTATTTTGCATGTTATGTAATTTGTCTTTTAGTGGGGACCCCTTCTCCTCAAAGCCAGTATGGGAATCCTCATGCCAACACGTCAGATCAACAGGTTAGCAGAATTGCTGTATCAAGAGTGAGACTGGATAAGAGTATTAAAGCAAAAGAGTACAGTATTAGTTTTGACCTAGAATCTGAACTGAGTGTGTGTTTCATCCTCATAGCTCCACGGAACAATGGTGCCCTGAACTATATTGGCATGAAGTTCACTGACAAGAAGAGTACCATACCCAGGAGACAGAGGAAAGAACAGAGAGAGGAAGAAATCTACTCTGGTCTGTCATAGAGACAGGATGTGACATGTGAGAGTCATCCAATAGGCATCATTCTAAGTTAAGACCCACCCCTCCTCTGAACTCCACATTGATCTTGACTGTTCCTGTCACATCCTGACCAGTGTAAGGGGTTATTGGTTATTGTAGTTTGGTCAGGACTTGGCAGGGGGTATTTGCTTTATGTGGTTCGGGGTTTAATGGGAGATGTATTTATGTAAGAGGGGTGTTTGATTTATGTGTTCCTGGGTTTTTGGGTATGTTCTTGTTTTGTATTTCTATGGTTTTCTATGTTGTGTATTTCTTTGTGTTGGCCTGGTATGGCTCTTAATCAGGAACAGCTGTACATCGTTGTTGCTGATTGAGAGTCATACTTAGGTAGCCCTGTTTCACCTGTCTGTTTGTGGGAAGTTGTATTCGTGCACTGCTATGTTTAGCCTGCAGAACTGTTAGCTGTCTTTTGTTTTTGTGTGGTGTTCGTAATAAAATAAATATGAGCAGTCACGTACCCGCTGCATTTTGGTCCACTTCCTACGACGACTGTTACAGTTCCAGTGTGACCTGGCGATTATATACATTTCTAACTTGCTGTAGGATGCCATTGCAGGGGCCAAGCTTCGCCTCATTTAATTGTAAAAACACTCAGATGCAGAGCATAATTTTTCAGCAAGTGTGAAAGCTGATGCTAGGATGGTTTCATGAGTCTCAAATCCTCACCAATAGTGGCTGAGGTTGACTGACTGGATACATTTGTTTTTGTAGAAGTGTACCACAAAATGTATATAATAATTTGGCATTTATCTGAACTTTTACTTTTGATGATAATAGTTGTAAAATGGACCTCTGGAACCTGCCTTTATGCCTGTGTGATATTTCAATGAACATATTTTTATTTCCTAAGTTTAATGACTTGCCTAATTCTTACCACTTACTTGCACGAGGTATCAAAGTATCGCATCTTTATTTTATTTTTAAAAGTTACCGAACTCATCGGAGTTCACTTCCTATGATGAAAAAATACAAACCAGTAACTCTGACAGTACACCGTTTGAAGGGCTGCTGTAACTATGGTATGCTACAGGGCACATGTTAGATTGTAGTTTTTATCACATGTTTTATGCCTGTTCAGACAGCCAATAATATCACTCAGTTCAGAGTTTCCGCCTACTTCATAATGATTAACCAATGAGTGTCATCATATAAAAGGTGCCCCGTTGTCAGACCCCACACTCTATACTGTTCAGAAAGGACATGATTATATATTGGACAATCTTTTTGTTTTATGCCAATTTTGGTAACTAAGAAATATTAATATGGTTCCTTTTATTTTGTATATCATAGTCTTTTGAATCAATTTTGATGACTATGTAGTCTGAATAATTTTTTACATTACATTTACATAATGATAATAATGTATATTTCTGTACTATAACTTTGTCTGATTTATTTAGTTTGTTTGCTTCACAGGTTGTGCACTTAACAAGGATGTAATCCAACCAGACCCTGTGATGGTTACACAACTGGGACAAAGTGTATCTCTCACTTGCTTTTGTCAATCTAATTTGATGGTCAGAATCGCTTGGTTCAAGCAAACTGTTGGAGAGAAGCATTTTCTCATGGCATCATCATATTATCACACTAAAAATATTTTTTATTACAACAACTTTAACAAAGACTTTACTGAGACTAAACGTTTGAGTGTGAAGAGAGGAGTTGACAGCTTTAACCTGACCATCTCCAAGACAGAGTCAGGGGACTCAGCTACATACTATTGTGTTGCTATGGTAGTGAGTGAATTCAAATTTGGAGAAGGAACTGTTTTAATTGTCAAAGGTAATATAAGTTGCTTTTGAAAAAGTTTGTAATGATGTGTCTTCATATAATGCTAAATTAACGTATCCAGCAGGAAAATAGAATGTACACACAATGATCTTACGCACTTTCTTCAAATTCAGGTTCCAACTGCATGTCTGTGCTCCAGCAACCTGTGTCTGAGTCAGTCCAACCAGGAGACTCTGTGACACTGAATTGTACAATAAACACTGAGACCTGTGCAGGAGAACACAGTGTCTATTGGTTCAGACATGGCTCAGGAGAATCCCATCCAGGAATCATTTATACCCATGGAGACAGGAGTGATCAGTGTGAGAAGAGCCCTGAGGCTGAGTCTCATACACAGAGCTGTGTCTACAACCTCCCCAAGAGGAACCTCAGCCTCTCTGATGCTGGGACTTACTACTGTATTGTGGCCTCATGTGGGGAGATACTGTTTGGGAACGGGACCAAGCTGGACATCGAAGGTAAGCTGTGCATAACCAAAATACCAAACATTTTCTCTCAAATGGTGGAAAATATCAATATTTAATTCCATGACTTTCAATTCGTATTAGATTTTAAATATAAATTGTATATCTAATTGTTATGCCAAAATCACTGAGGAATAAAGAATAATAGAAAATAATCAAGCCTTGTTTTTTAAGTTTCAGACATGTTGCGCGATCAGAGTAATCTTCTTTTCCGCATCAGTATATCTTGCCTGACAACTACTGTGATTCTGAGTGTGATTGTCAACGTTATCCTCTGTGTGAGAATGAAGAGGTCACGATGTGAACACTGTGCAGGTACAGTAAAAGTCTTCATACTAATAGTAATAGTAATAATAGTTACAGATCAAAAAGAGGAATGAAGGCTCGCCCTCCTTTTACCACTTCCCTCTCTGGCCTACTTCATTTTGAAGCAGAAAATATGACATTCACAGCAGTATGTGTTTTTATTTGTAAAGAAGAAAAGGTTTCCAATATATTGAATGTTTTTACATTTGCCTTTTAGTAGGGACCCCTTTTCAACAAAGCCACTATGGGAATCCTCATGCCAACACTTCAGAACAACAGGTTAGCAGGATCAATTGTACTGTATCAAGAGTGAGTCTGGAGAAGTTTGTTAAAGCACGAGATTACAGCACTAGATTTGACCCAGAGTCTGAAATGAGTAAATCTGTGTTTCATCCCAATAGCTCCACGGTGACGATGATGGCCTGAACTACGCTGGCCTAAAGTTCACTGATAGGAAGCCCAGGAAACAGAGGAGAGAACAGAGAGAGGAAGAAACCATCTACTCTGGTGTGAGTCATCAAGTCAGGATGTGACAGTCCTCCAATCAGCATCATATTAAGTTGAGCCCTACTGACCTCCTTTTTGAGCTTGACTGTGTCCGTGCGACTTGGCTATTTTGTACTTTCCTCATTTGTTGTAAAATGTAATATTTGGGTCTAGCTGAAGAGACTGTCACTGCATTGGCATACTCTCCCACTATCAATGTATAATCACTCAGATGCAGAGTATAATTGATCAGGAAGTGTGAACGCTGATACTAGATGGTTTCAGAACTCTCAAATCCTCAGCAATAGTGGTTGAGGTTGACTGACTGGATACATTTGCTTTTGTAAAAAGAAGTGTAGCACAAAATACTGTATGTTTAATGATTTAGCAAATGTCTGAATTCACGATAATGGTTGTAACATGGAACTCTGTAACCTGCCTTTATGCTTGTGTGATATTTCAATAAACATGTTTTTATTTCCTACGTTTATTGACTTATTTGAATGAGGTAATATTATGTTTGAATTTCTTCCACTTTCACATTAGTGTTTTGTGTACATCGTTGACAATTGTGTACAAATTACAATTAAATCAATTTTAATACCACTTTGTTACGCAATAAAAATGTCATCCAATGTTGGTGTAGACTTTCTATAGGCACTGTATGTGCCACCAGTCTCAGCAACCAACCAAAATGATGAAAAAATACAAACCAGTAACTCTGACTTTACACCATTTGAAGATGAATATCAGAACTCTTTGATAGCGGAAGCATTTTAAAAGAAACACACCATTGATTCATCAATGAATACAGACTGTATCTGTATGTAAGTTGGGAATCCTGTCTAAGAATCATTTACACCTATGGAGACACAGAGCTGTGTCTACAACCTCCCCAAGAGGAACCTCAGCCTCTCTGATGCTGGGCCTTACTACTGTGCTGTGTCCTCATGTGGGGATATAGTATTTGGGCATGGGACCAAGCTGGACATTGACCATAAGCGATATTTCTGACATTTCTGAAAATGTCTAACATACTTTCACGTTGCTGTGAACAAATTGTATGTCTGGTTTAACAAAATTTCCTGATTCTAATCTAATGATGAAGATGACACAAAGAGCCAACGCTACACCCAGACAGTACACCAAGAGAACCTGGTCCTCCTTACAACCATCTGTATTTCCACAGATGGTTGTAAGGAGGACCAGGTTCTCTTGGTGTACTGTCTGGGTGTAGCGTTGGCTCTTTGTGTCATCTTCATCATTGTCCTTGGTTGTGTTATTTAATAGATGACCAAGAAAACATCTCTGCTGTGCAGAGGTATGCGTTGTCATTGCCTACAATATATGTAGAATGGTGCCGGAGAGGATGGCTGACGTTTTACGTACTCCTAACCAACTGTGTTATTTTTTTCTTTTTCTATTGTTTATAACTTATTTTTTTACTTATTTTGTTCATAATGTTGCTGTTACCGTCTTTTCTGACCGAAAATAACTTCTGGACATTAGAACAGCGATTACTCACCACGAACTGGTAGAAGCTTTTTATTTTAACCTCTCTTGGGTAGGGGGCAGTATTTTGACGCCCAGATGAAAGGCGTGCCCGTAGTAAACTGCCTGCTACTCAGGCTAAGAAGGTAGGATATGCATAGTATTAGTAGATTTGGATAGAAAACACTCTGAAGTTCCTAAAACTATTTAAATGATGTCTGTGAGTATAACCTGTTTGGGATAGGGGGCAGTATTTTCACGGCCGGATAAAAAACGTACCCGATTAAATCTGGTTATTACTCCTGCCCAGAAACTAGAATATGCATATAATTAGTAGATCTGGATAGAAAACACTCTAAAGCTTCTAAAACTGTTTGAATGGTGTCTGTGAGTATAACAGAACTCATATGGCAGGCCAAAACCTGAGAAGATTCCATACAGGAAGTGCCCTGTCTGACAATTTGTTCTCCTTCTGTTGCATCTCTATCGAAAATACAGCAAAGGTAATCCAATTTTTCTTATAGAAAATCTGAGTTTGGTGAGGGCCAAACTTGGTGGGTGTCAATGATGGCCGGGCTATCTACTCAGAATATTGCAAAATGTGCTTTCACCGAAAAGCTATTTTAAAATCTGACACCGCGATTGCATTAAGGAGTTCTGTATCTATAATTCTTAAAAGAATTGTTATGTATTTTGTAAACGTTAATCGTGAGTAATTAAGTAAATTCACAGGAAGTTTGCGGTGGGTATGGTAGTTCTGAACATCACATGCTAATGTAAAAAGCTGGTTTTTGATATAAATATGAACTTGATTGAACAAAACATGCAAGTGTCCCACCTTGCGCAGGGAGGTTAACCTAGCAAAGACTTATAGATGACCTGGAGCCAGTGGGTCTGGCGACGAATATGTAGCGAGGGCCAGCTGACGAGAGCATACAGGTCGCAGTGGTTGGTAGTATATGGGGCTTTGGTGACAAAATGGATGGCACTGTGATAGACTACAACAAGTTTGCTGAGTAGAGTGTTGGAGGCTATGTTTGGCGGCATGAATGAAGGAGGCTTTGTTGCGAAATAGGAAGCTGATTCTAGATTTAAATTTGAATTTGAGATGTTTAATATGAGTCTGGAAGGAGAGTTTACAGTCTAGCCAGACACCTAGGTATTTGTAGTTGTCCACATATTCTAAGTCAGAACCGTCCAGAGTAGTGATGCTAGTCGAGCGGGCGGGTGCAGGCAACGATCGGTTGAAAAGCATGCATTTAGTTTTACTTGCGTGTAAGAGCAGTTGGAGGCCACGGAAGAAGTGTTGTATGGCATTGAAGCTTGTTTGGACGTTTGTTAACACTGTGTCCAGAGAAGGGCCAGATGTGTACAGAATGGTGTTGTCTGCACAGAGGTGGATCAGGGAATCACCCGCAACAAGAGCGATATCGTTGATATATACAGAGAAAAGAGTCGGCCCGAGAATTGAACCCTGTGGTACCAGGCCCTCCGATTTGACACACTGAACTCTATCTGAGAAGTAGTTGGTGAACCAGGCGAGGCAGTCATTTGAGAAACCAAGGCTGTTGAGTCTGCCGATAAGAATACTGTGATTGACAGAGTCGAAAGCCTTGGCCAGGTCGATGATGACGGCTGCACAATACTGTCTTTTATCGATGGCGGTTACGATATCGGGCGGTTACGATATCGTTTAGTACCTTGAGCGTGGCACAGCGGAGAAGGTTAGGTGAGATTCGAAATGGTTGGTGATCTGTTTGTTAACTTGGCTTTCGAGGAGCAGGATGGATATAGGTCTGTAACAGTTTGGGTCTAGAGTGTCACCCCCTTTGAAGAGGGGGATGACCGCGGCAGCTTTCCAATCTTTAGGGATCTCGGACAATACGAAAGAGAGGTTGAACAGACTGGTAATGGGGTTGCAACAATGGCGGCGGATAATTTTAGAAGGAGAGGGTCCAGATCGTCTAGCCCAGCTGATTTGTACGGGTCCAGGTTTTGCAGCTCTTTCAGAACATCTGCTATCTGGATTTGGGTGAAAGAGAAGCTGGGGAGGCTTGGGGAAGCATCTGCGAGGGGTGCGGAGCTATTGGCTGGGGTTGGGGTAGCCAGGAGGAAAGCATGGCCAGCCGTAGGGAAATGCTTCTTGAAATTCTCGATTATCGTGGATTTATCCATGGTGACCTTGTTTCCTAGCCTCAGTGCAGTGGGCAGCTGGGAGGAAGTGCTCTTCTTCTCCATGGACTTTACAGTGTCCCAAAACATTTAGGGATTTAGAGCTACAGGATGCAAATTTCTGGTTGAAAAAGCAAGCCTTTGCTTTCCTAACTGACTGCGTGTATTGGTTCCTGACTTCCCTAAAAATGTTCATAACACGGGGACTATCAGATGCAGGTGCAGTCAGTCACAGGATGTGCTTGTGCTGGTTGAGGGCAGTCAGGTCTGGAGTGAACCAAGGGCTATATCTGTTCTTAGTTCTACATTTTTTGAAAGGGGCATGCTTATTTAAGATGGTGAGGAAATTACTTTAAACTTCTATGGGAAACGTGGGACGTGAGCGTCCCACTCTATGCAACAGCCAGTGGAAGACTGTGGCGCGAAATACAAAACCTTAAATATGCTTTAACTTCAATTTCCCAAACATCTGACTATTTTACACCATTTGAAAGATAAGACTCTCGTTAATCCAACCACATTATCCGATTTCAAAAAGGCTTTACAGCGAAAGCAAAACATTAGATTATGTTAGGAGAGTACCCAGCCAGAAATAATCACACAGCCATTTTCAAAGCAAGCATATATGTCACAAAAAACAAAACCACAGCTAAATGCAGCACTAACCTTTGATGATCTTCATCAGATGACACTCCTAGGACATTATGTTATACAATACATGCATGTTTTGTTCAATCAAGTTCATATTTATATCAAAAACCAGCTTTTACATTAGCATGTGATGTTCAGAACTAGCATACACACCGAAAACTTCTGGTGAATTTACTAAATTACTCAGCATAAACGTTCACAAAATACATAACAATTATTTTAAGAATTATAGATACAGAACTCCTCTATGCAATCGCGGTGTCAGATTTTAAAATAGCTTTTCGGCAAAAGCACATTTTGCAATATTCTGAGTACATAGCTCGGCCATCACAGCTAGCTATTCAGACACTCGGCAACGTCGAGGCTCAGTAAACTCAGAATTACTATTAGAAAATTGGATTACCTTTGCTGTTCTTCATCAGAATGCACTCCCAGGACTTCTACTTCAACAAAAAATGTATTTTGGTTCCAAATAATCCATAGTTATATTCAAATAGCTCCGTTTTGTTCGTGCGTTCAGGTCACTATCCAAAGGGCGACACGCGGGCGCATTTTGTGACAAAAAATGTCAAAATATTCCTTTACCGTACTTAGAAGCATGTCAAACGCTGTTTAAAATCAATTTGTATGCAATTTTTCTCGTAAAATAGCGATAATATTCCAACCGGACAACTTTGTATTCATTCAAATAGAGAAAGAAAAACATGGTGGTCTCTCGTGACCTCGCATCTCCAGGCTCTGAGCCACCAGGCTGACCACTCACAAACAGAGCTCCTGAACCTTGCCCAGAGACAGCAGACGCCCCAATCCACTTTCTGGCGCCTTCTGAGAGCCAATGGAAGCCTTAGAACATGTCACGTAACAGCAAAGATACTGTAATTTCGATAGAGATAACCCAGAAGGAACACAAATTGTCAAACAGGCCACTTCCTGCTTGTAATCTTCTCAGGTTTTTGGCTGCCATATGAGTTCTGTTATACTCACAGACACCATTCAAACAGTTTTAGAAACTTTAGCGTTTCCTCTGTGAATCTGCCCCCTACATGAACATCCTTCAACTTCTTCTCTCTGGTCTGTAACAGAACAACTGAGATGAGGGTCAAGAGACAAAGTGAAGTGACAGCATCAGCAGAAATGTGAATCTACATGCACCACAGGAGGCACAACATTTAGGTTGGCTCCATTGGTTGTTTGAAGAGGAAGTGAGGTTGAGAAAATGTCCCACCTTACAGACAGATACAGTGTGTACTCATTGATGAATCACTGATGCGTCTCTCTAAAAATGCTTACACTATCAAGAAGGTGTATCTTCAAATGGTATAAAGTCAGAGTTACTGCTTGTATTTTTTCATAATTTGAGTTGGTTTCTGAGACTAGTAGCACATACAGTGCCTATAGAAAGTTTACACCAACATTGGATTTCTTCACATTTTATTGTGACACAAAGTGGGATTCAAATGGATTTAATTGTCATTTTTTTGTCAACGATGTACACAAAACACTCATGTCAAATTGGAAGAAATTCAAACATAAGATTAATGGTAAGAATTGGGCAAGTCATTAAACATATGAAATAAAATCATGTTTATTGAATTATTACACGCATATAGGCAGGTTACAGAGTTCCATGTTACAACTATTATCATCAAAGGGAAGAGTTCTGACATTTGCAAAATCATTATATATATTTTGTTGTACACTTCTACAAAAACAAATGTATCCAGTCAGTCAACCTCAGCCACTATTGCTGAGTATTTGAGACTTCTGAAACCATCCTAGTATCAGCTTTCACACTTGCTGGACACTTATGTTCTGCATCTGAGTGATTCTATGTCATTATTAGGAGAGTATGCCAATGCAGTGACTGTCTCTACAGCTACACTCGACTGTTACATGTACAAAACAGCCAAGTCACACGGACACAATAAAGCTCAAAAAGGAGGTCAGTGGGGCTCAACTTAAATAATGATGATGATTGGAGGACTATCACATCCTGTCTTGATGACTCACACCAGAGTATATGGTTTCTTCCTCTCTCTGTTCTCTCCTCTGTCTCCTGGGCTTGATACTCTTCTTGTCACTGAACTTCAGGGCAGTATAGTTCAGAGCATCATAATCACCGTGGAGCTGTGGGGATGAAACACAAACTCACTCAGTTCAGACTCTTGGTCATATCTAATGCTGTACTCTTTTGCTTATCCAGACCCACTCTTGATACAGTGGAACTGATCCAGCTAACCTGTTGGTCTGAGGTGTTGGCATGAGGATTCCCATAGTGGCTTTGCTGAAAAGGGGTCCCTGCTAAAAGACAAATGTCAAAACATTCAATATATTCTAAACCTTTTCTTGTTTACTAATTAAAAGACATACTACTGTTAATGTCATATTTTCTGCTTCAAAATGTAGTAGGCCAGAGAGGGAAGTGGTAAAAGGAGGGCGAGCCTTCACCCTACATTATGATCTATAACGATTATTACTATTACTATTAGTATGAAGACTTTTACTGTACCTGCACAGTGTTCACATCGTGACCTCTTCATTCTCACACAGAGGATAATGTTGACAATCACACTCAGAATCACAGTAGTTGTCAGGCAAGATATAATGGCAAGGAAAATTATATTACACTGATCACCCAACAGGTCTGAAACTAAAAAAACAAGGCTTAATTATTTTCTATTATTATTTATTCCTCAATGCATTTTACAAAAAAGTTAGCTATTAAAGTTATATCATTTGAAATATACTATATTTCAAACCATTTGAGAGAAAAGTAGTGCTGTATTTTGGTTATGCACAACTTACCTTCAACATCCAGCTTGGTCCCGTTCCCAAATAGTATTTCCCCACATGAGGCCACAGCACAGTAGTAAGTCCCAGCATCAGAGAGGCTGAGGTTCCTCTTGGGGAGGTTGTAGACACAACTCTGTGTAGGAGACTCAGCCTTAGGGCTCTTCTCACACTGATCACTCCTGTCTCCATGGGTGTAAATGATTCCTGGATGGGATTCTCCTGAGCCATGTCTGAACCAATAGACACTGTGTTCTCCTGCACGGGTCTCAGTGTGTATTGTACAGTTCAGAGTTACAGAGTCTCCTGCCTTGGCTGATTCGGACACAGGTTGCTGGTGCACAGACATGCAGTTGTTCCCTGAATCTGAAGAGAGTGAATAAGATCATGGTGTGTACATTCTTTCCTGATATATTAATACATTTAACATTATTTGAACGCACTTCAGTACCAACATTTCTAAAAACGTAAGATACCTTTGACAATTAAAACAGTTCCTTCTCCAAATGTGGCTTGCCTCGCTAACATACTAACACAGTAGTATGTAGCTGAGTCCCCTGACTCTGTCTTGGAGATGGTCAGGTTAAAGCTGTCAAATCCTCTCTTCACATTCAAACGTTTAGTCTCAGTAAAGTCCTCGGTAAAGTTGTTGAAATAAAAACTATTTTCAGTCCCATAATATGATGATGCCATGAGAAGAGGCTTCTGTCCAACAGTTTGCTTGTACCAAGAGACACTGATCAAATGAGATCGACAAAAGCAATTTACTGATACACTTCTTCCCAGTTGTGTAACTATCACAGGGTCTGGTTGGATTACATCCTTGTTAAGTGCACAACCTGTGAAGCAAACAAACTAAATAAATAAATCAGACAAAGGTATAGTACAGAATTATAAATTATTCAGACTACATAGTCATTCAAATGGATGAAAAAAGACTGACATAAAAAAGCAAAAGGAACCGTATTAATAAGTCTTACTTACCCAAATTGGCGTAAAACAAAACGATTGTCCAATATATAATCATAATTTCCTTTCTGAACTGTACAGTGTGTGGGTCTGACAACAGGGCACTTTTTATATGATGACACTCATTTGGTAATCATTATGAAGTAGGCGGAAACACTGAACTAAGTGATTTAATTGGCTGTCTGAACAGGCATAAAACATCTGATTAAAACTACAATCTAACATGTGTCCTGTAGCATACCATAGTTAGAACAGCCGTTCAAATGATGTAAGGTCAGAGTTACTGGTCTGTATTTTTCATCATTTCGGTTAGTGGCTGAGACTACTGGTACATATGTCCTCTTTGACATACACAGTGGGTTTACATTGTTTTTCTCACTACATGTCTGTAGATGGCAGTTTAAGCTTTCAGGAGGAAGTGAACTCTGGTGAGGTTGGCACTTTTTTGAGAAAATAAAGATGTGATCCTTTGATACCTGGTGCAAATAAGTGGTAAGAATTGGGAAAGTCATTCAATTAGGAAATAAAAACATGTTTATCAAAACTTCACACAGACATGAAGACAGGTTACAGAGTTCCATCAACTATTATCATCAAATGGAAGAATTCAGACATTTGCAAAATAATTATATATATTTTGTTGTACACTTCTACAAAAACAAATGTATCCAGTCAGTCAACCTCAGCCGATATTGCTAAGGATTGGAGAAATCTGAAACCATCCTAGTATCAGCTTTCACACTTGCTGGACAATTATGCTGTGCACCCGAATGTTTTTACATTTATATTAGGCGAAACTAAGCCCCTGCAATAGCATCCTACAATAAATGAGAAATGTATATAATAGTCAGTTCACACTGCCTCTGTCAGGATCAAAGTGGAGTTCAGAGGAGGGGTGGGGCTTAATTTAGAATGATGCTAATTGAAGGACCCTCATATGTCACATCTTGTCTTGATGACTCATACCAGAGTAGATAGTTTCTTCTTCTCTCTGTTCTCTCCTCTGTCTCCTGGGCTTGGTACCCTTCTTGTCGGTGAACTTCAGGGCAGTATAGTTCAGGGCATCATAATCATTTATCTGTAGGGATAAAGCAAGGACTCAGTAAATTCAGAGTATGGGACAAATCTAATGCTGTAAACTTTTGTTTTAATACTCTTTCCCTGTCTCATCCTTCTAACCTGTTGGTGTGACGTGTTGGCGAGAGGCATCATATTCTGGCTTTGCTGAGAAGGGGTCCCTGCTAAAAGAGAAATGTCAAAACATTTGAAACCTCTTCTTGTTTACTAATTAAAGGCATACTACCATGTCTAATGTTCTTCTTAATTAAGAAATGACACCAGAGTACATGTAAACAGGTTGCTGTGTGTGTGAGCAGATGTTAGTGGCATGAGAAGAGAAAAAAACGGTTCATCACTGCAACATAAAGATGCCTGAGTATGGCCTAAATAAATACCTTCCTTTTGTCATGTCTACTCTCGCCGGTTTAGGAACCACCGGTCCTGGCCTTCATCATTACGCGCACCTGGAATTTATCATTAGGCACACCTGGACTCCACTTCACTGATTACCTCCTCTATGTCTGACACTCCTTTAGTTCCATTCCACAGGCAGTTCTTTACTGACTTGCCTAGTTAACCTCTCTAGGGTAGGGGGCAGTATTTTCACGGCCGGATAAAAAACGTACCCGATTTAAACTGGTTACAACTCTTTTCCAGAAACGAGAATATGCATATAATTGATAGATTTGGATAGAAAACACTCTAAAGTTTATAAAACTGTTTGAATGGTGTCTGTGAGTATAACAGAACTCATATGGCAGGCCAAAACCTGAGAAGATTCCATACAGGAAGTGCCCTCTATGACCATTTCTTGTGCTTCTGTGGCATCTCTGTCGAAAATGT
This sequence comes from Salmo salar, assembly GCF_965601325.2. NCBI lineage: Eukaryota > Metazoa > Chordata > Actinopteri > Salmoniformes > Salmonidae > Salmo > Salmo salar. Next base: position 78,245,829 of record NC_138308.1, read on the forward strand.
AACGTGACAATTTCTAAGGCTCCCATAGGCTCTCTGAAGGCGCCAGAAAGTGGAATGAGATCTCTGCAGTCTCTGGGCTAGGTACAGGAGCGCTGTTTGTGAGTGGTCAGGCTGGTGGCTCAGAGACAGGAGATGCGCGGCCCCGAGAAGTGGCCATGTTTTTCTTTCAGCCTTTGAACGAAAACAACGTCGCCCGGTTGGAATATTATCGCTATTTTACGAGAAAAATAGCATAAACATTTATTTTAAACAGCGTTTGACATGCTTCTAAGTACGGTAATTGAATATTTTGAAATGTTTTGTCACGACATGCGTCCACGCGTCACCCTTCGGATAGGGACCTGAACGCACGAACAAAACGGAGGATATTTGAACATAACTATGGATTATTTTGAACCAAAACAACATTTGTGGTTGAATTAGAAGTCCTGGGAGTGCATTCTGACGAAGAACAGCAAAGGTAATCCAATTTTTCTACTAGTTATTCTGAGTTTACTGAGCCTCGATGTTGGCGAGTGTCTGTTTAGCTAGCCTTGATGGCCGAGCTATCTACTCAGAATATTGCAAAATGTGCTTTTGCCGAAAAGCTATTTTAAAATCTGACACCGCGATTACATAAAGGAGTTCTGTATCTATAATTCTTTAAATAATTGTTATGTATTTTGTGAACGTTTATCAAGAGTAATTTAGTAAATTCACCGGAAGTTTTCGGTGTGTATGCTAGTTCTGAACAAAACATGCTAATGTAAAAAGCTGTTTTTTGATATAAATATGAACTTGATTGAACAAAACATGCATGTATTGTATAACATAATGTCCTAGGAGTGTCATCTGATGAAGATCATCAAAAGTTAGTGCTGCATTTAGCTGTGGTTTTGGTTTTTGTGACATTATATGCTAGCTTGAAAAATGGCTGTGTGATTATTTCTGGCTGGGTACTCTCCTAACATAATCTAATGTTTTGATTTCGCTGTAAAGCCTTTTTGAAATTGGACAATGTGGTTAGATAAAGGAGAGTCTTGTCTTTAAAATGGTGTAAAATAGTCATATGTTTGAGAAATTGAAGTTATAGCATTTTTAAGGTATTTGTATTTCGCGCCACTCGATTCCACTGGCTGTTGACTAGGTGGGATGATTTCATTAAGTAAAGGTTAAATAAAATAAGTGTTGACTATGTGTTTCATGTCTATACGCTACTTGTGTTTGTTATATTGTTCTATGTTCCACTTATTATTAAACTCACCAGCTGCACTTCTTTTCCGACTCCCAGCGTCTACATTACAGAATACTGCCTAAAGAAATGGAAGCAGCAGGTAATCAACACATCTCCCAGAAGGTTGAAGAGAGTGAGCCAGCAACCAGCGAGCCAGCACACCAGTCCAATCAGCAGTAAACCCAAGTTAACCTCTTACATCTAGATGTTCCGCTAGCGGAACACCTGCTCCAATATCCAATCATGGGCGTGGCGCGAAATACAAATTCCTCTAAAATCCGAAAACTTCCATTTTTCAAACATATGACTATTTTACAGCATTTTAAAGACAAGACTCTCGTTAATCTAACCACACTGTCCGATTTCAAAAAGGCTTTACAGCGAAAGAAAAACATTAGATTATGTCAGCAGAGTACCCAGCCAGAAATAATCAGACTACCCATTCTTCGATCATCCACAGGAGGGAGTGCAGAGAGTGGGGTGAGCGCCTATTCCATCTGGGGCAGGATGACCAGACTGCTGCTGAGTACACGCTCACCTTCCGGACATTAGCAACATCCAGCTGATGGAATGAGCCGGCAGTTCGTACGCTATTCAGAAGAGGAATGCGCGAGGAGGTCCAGACGGAACTGGCATGTCGAGATGACAACCTCTCCTCGGACACACTCATCGCGATGGCCATTCTTCTGGATAACCTACTTCGGGAGCGTCGGTATGCTCATCGCTTCTCTCCCTCCCTCTGTGACCACTCTGTATCAGAGCCTGAGCCCATGGAGGTAGGGGTCACATGCCTCCCCGTAGCTGAACAATGTAGACGGAAACAGCTGGGGCTCTGTCCCTATTGTGGTCAAGGAGGGCTCCAGCTTCAGCAGTGTCTGGTACGTCCTCACTCGGGATCCACTAGAGCAGAGGGACAGTCATGTGACCTTCCACCCCCTGGGGCAGGTGTGAGTACCTCATCCTCATCATTTTCTGCCAGACACTTTTTAGTGTCTATCACACTAGCTGCCTGTCCCTCAGGTGCTGTTTCTACAGCGCTAGTGGATTCTGGTGGAACTTTATTGACCAGACCCTTGCCTCCTCTCTTAATATCACCTCATACCCATTCTCCTCTCCGTTTCCGGTCCAAGCCCTTGGTAATTGACCACTTGGATCCGGAACACATCACCACACCACTCACCCTCACTGTAGAGACCATTCATCAGGAGAATATTCCCTTCCTCATCACGAGTGCACCAGATCACAAGATCATCCTCAGCCTCCCATGGCTCCAACACCACACCCCCACCATCTTACGGTTAACCTGTTAGGGCTAGGGGGCATTATTGACACGGCCGGATAAAAACGTACCCGATTGAATCTGGTTACTACTCCTGCCCAGTAACTAGAATATGCATATAATTATTGGCTTTGGATAGAAAACACCCTAAAGTTTCTAAAACTGTTTGAATGGTGTCTGTGAGTATAACAGAACTCATATGGCAGGCCAAAACCTGAGAAGATTCCATGCAGGAAGTGGCCTGTCTGACAAGTTGTGTTTCATCTTGGCTCTTTTTATTGAAGACTGAGGAACTTTGCTATAACGTGACACTTTCTACGGATCCCATAGGCTCTCAGAGCCTGGGAAAAAGCTGAACGATATCGAGGCAGCCTCTGGCTGAAACACATTATCGCTTTTGGCAAGTGGCCGATCAGAGTACTATGAGCTTAGGCGCGTGCCCGAGTCGACCCCATGCTTTATTTTCTTTCGTCTGTTTACCTAAACGCAGATTCCCGGTCGGAATATTATCGCTTTTTTATGGCATAAAAATTGATTTTAAACAGCGGTTGACATGCTTCGAAGTACGGTAATGGAATATTTATAATTTTTTTGTCACGAATTGCGCCATGCTCGTCACCCTTATTTACCCTTTCGGGTAGTGTCTTGAACGCACTAACAAAACACCACTATTTGGATATAACAATGGATTATTTGGGACCAAACCAACATTTGTTATTGAAGTAGAAGCCCTGGGAGTGCATTCTGACGAAGACAGCAAAGGTAATAACATTTTTCTTATAGTAAATCTGACTTTGGTGAGTGCTAAACTTGCTGGGTGTCTAAATAGCTAGCCCTGGGATGCCGGGCTATCTACTGAGAATATTGCAAAATGTGCTTTCACCGAAAAGCTATTCTAAAATTGGACATATCGAGTGCATAGAGGAGTTCTGTATCTATAATTCTTCAAATAATTGTTATGCTTTTTGTGAACGTTTATCGTGTTATTCTGCTCAAATTAAGAAGCTAGGAGTCACGGTCAGCCTCACTTCCGGGTACCCGGCCTCAGTCCAACGGGCAGGTGGAGAGGATGAACCAGGAGCTGGGGAGGTTCCTGAGGAGTCACTGCCAGGACTGACAGGGGGAGTGGGCCCGATTCCTTCCCTGGGCAGAATACGACAAGAATTCATTACGTCACTCCTCCACCAGCTTTGTCCCTTCCCGTGTGTCCTGGGTTATCAGCCGGCCCTGGCTGCGTGGACTCTGAGCCAGACCGAGGCCCCTGCGGTGGATGAATGGTTCCGACGAGCAGAGGATGTGTGGAGTGATGCTCATGTGAGGCTCAAGCATGCCGTCCATTGCCAGTAGGAGCAGGCGGATCGCCACCACAGTGAGGTGCCCATGTTCCATCCTGTTGATCGCGTCTGGCTCTCCACCAGGACAATCCCACTCCGTATGCCCTGCTAGAAGTTGAGCCCCTGGTTTGTGGGGCCGTTCAAGGTTCCCCGGAAGGTCAATGAGGTGATGTATAGGTTATAGCTTCCCAGTGACTACCGTATCTAACCTTCGTTTCATGTCTTCCTTCTCAGGCCGTCCAGGGAGGTCCCATCTATACCGTCAGGTCCCTACTGGAATCCCGACGTCGTGGGGATTGGCTCAAGTATCTGGTGGACTGGGAGCGGTATGGCACAGAGCAGTGGTGTTGGGTTCTGTTGGAGGACATTCTGGACCCCAACATCGTCCGTGACTTCCAACTTTGCCGACTGGCCCCCTCCTCGTCCTCAGGGCCGTCTCTCTGGCTGGCATCGTCCTGCGGTTGGAGCCATGCTTCGGGGGGGGGGAGGGGTACTCCCGCACCTCCCCTCCAGCGTTCGACATTGCCGGTTTACCAACCACCGGTCATGGCATTCATCATTGCTCTCACCTGGCATTCATCATCATGTGCACCTGCAATTCATCGTTAGGCTAACCTGGAGTCCATCATTTCACTGGTTACATCCCTTATATCTGTCACCTCCTTAGTTCCATTCCCCAGGCAATATTGACTGTGTGTTTCATGTCTGTTTGCTACCTGTGTTTGTTATATTGTTCAATGTTCCGTTTCTTATTAAACTCACAAACTGCACTAGCTTTCAGACTCCCAGCATGTACATAGACCTTTGTCTTGATTATTGTTAAATGCTTCATTTATCTTCTTACAAGAAAGTCATTGTCAAATGAGTTTGGCAGAGAAGCAATGCACTTAATTCATTACAGTTAAAGCCAATAAAGTTAACAATTAAGCCTGTATCATTCATCCATTTCTACTGTCTGTTCCCAGAGTACACCGTCTCTTCATCCATGTTGCTTCTCTGTCTTCTAGACCTGTTCTTCTGGTTTCTCAGATTCAGAGCTACATAATGAAAACTGCATCTCAGGAATTCTGCTTACCACTGCATCTGAAGAAGAGACTGCTGGACCTCTTGTCTGAGAGACGGGTCCTGAAAAAAAAGACAGAAAATATGAAGATACAACTGTTTCTTCCATTACAGATACATCTGGTGATATGAAAGAAGAGCAAGTTCTAAAAAGGAATTTACTTGCTAGATACAATATTAATTTATTTGTTATGGACTTCACTTACCTCAACACTGCAGACACTTTCATCTTGTACATGATGTAGCCAAGGAAAATTATCAGGATAAACGAGAGAACCAATGCTGAGCTCAGGCAGTACACCAAGAGAAGAGTCTGCGCTATTGTCTGTGAAAATAAATGATGATTGAAGTATACTAACTATATAGAGGATTGCACGTTTTCTTATGTGATCTAAATAACTAGTACTGTATACAGTTGGATTACGCAATAGTTATGAACAAAACTGTAAAATGTATCACGTACCCTTAATGTCCAGCCTAGTCGCGTTCCAGAACTGTATCTCCCCACGAGGCCACAGCACAGTAGTAAGTCCCAGCATCAGAGAGGCTGAGGTTCCTCTTGGGGAGGTTGTAGACACAGCTCTGTGTTGGAGACCCAGCCTCAGGGCTCTTCTCACATTTATCACTCCTGTCTCCATGGGTGTAAATGATTCCTAGATGGGATGGGATTCTTCTGAGCCATGTCTGAACCAACAGACACTGTGCTCTCCTGCACAGGTCTCATAGTGTATTCCGTTTTGATGTTGTGCCTAAGGATGGTAGAGCACAAAAAAGCATGGTTACAGAACATGACTAATAAAATATAAATAATATTAAAAAGTAGAATATTTGTAATATTTTCACTTGTCAGCATTAACATGGTTCCATCATCAAAGAGCATGTGATTCAAGAAAATCTTCCCACAATGGTAGGTCCCAAGGTCCCTTTGTGGCAGAAATGGTAGGGTGAAATGTGTTTTTTCTTGCAATCACAGTCAATCAGCCATCAAATTAATTGTTGAATAGGACATCACTCAGGTACTTCAAAGATTTAGTGATGTACTGAAGCACTGATGTTGTACCATACCATGTAGTTTATGTTCTCACTTGTCATGTGGCGTTCAATAGTCACATTACCTCCCAGCTTTGCTTTCTGGGAAGAAGTGGGCTGAACAAGAACTGGTGTTTGAGATGCACCTGTAAAAAACACTATATTTACTGCATTTATTGCATTTATTACATTTAACAAACGCCTATAGTAAGCACTTTAAATGTATAGAGAACATGTATAAAATTAGTCAATTGAGCTAGATGTTACTGTCATGCTTTCCAAATCAAAAGAAATGTGAGTAGTATATTCATCTTGGTGGCTCCTTCACTGGACAAGACTGACCTGTGTAAAATGCAGTCTCTCTTCAGAAAAGAATGGAAACTTGCGTCTGTGTTGTACAACTTTATAACATGGCAAGTTTGAATATGTCGATGTTCAGTTTTGTTAATTTTTTAAAATGTGACTACTGTGGATTTATAATGTATTAGTTATTAGTTATTAGTTATTATCATACTGTCTACAATACTATGTACTGCAGCTAGCCAACAGAGGGCTTGTCCACCCAAAGTAAGAGACACAACAGCAAGAGGCAATTGATCCTTTACTTAATGTTTTTCTTCCATTGTGGTCCATGGGAGTCATACAGTAGACCTGGTTGTCCACATGTTATAACACTGACATCCTCTAGGGCCTCTATGAGTTCCATACAGTCACTTTATAATAGAGACACAGAAAACATAATAGTCTTTACTTAACCAGCAGTATCTCATATACTATTTATTCTTATAAGGGCACAAGGCGAGACCCATATGCAGACACAGGAGGCAGATGGTTAGAGTCCAAGATGTTTATTAACAATCCAAAAGGGGTAGGCAAGAGAATGGTCATGGACAGGCAAAAGGTCAAAACCAGTTCAGAGATCCAGAGGTAAAGAATGGCAGGAGGGCTCGAGGTCAGGGCAGGCAGAATGGTCAGGCAGGCGTGAATGGAGTGTAGAAAACAGGCAAAGGTCGAAACCGGGAGGACTAGTAGAAGAGCATAGAAAAGTAGGATCACGGGGAAAAACATGCTGGTTGACTTGAACATACAAGACAAACTGGCACTGAGAGACAGGAAACACAGGGATAAATACACCAGGGAAAATAAGCTACACCTGGAGGGGTTGGAGACAATCACAAGGACAGGTGAAACAGATCAGGGTGTGACAATTATTTAATGTATTGATGGATAAAAGCCCTCCCATTATATAGTTAGAAGGAGGCTCTTCTTCTTCTTGGCCCAGATGATGATGATACTTTACATCACACTTCAAACCATGCTTTGTGTTTAGCTACGGACTTCTGATGTCTAGGTCAAATTACCTAATAAATAGTTAATTGTGTTTTTACACAGATTTCAGTCGACTATGTATAGTTAACTCGATGCCTCATAAAAATAGTGTTCTATTGTTGATAAAAAGGGCAACATGAAGAGTGAAAGAGTATGTCATACAACTGACTGACACCACTGAGATCCTGCTGAAACCACATGAAGAGAGACAGAAAGAGACAGAAAGAGACAGAGACAGAGAGTGTCATGTGCAGAAGGCCAACAGGCCTTACCAAAGTGTAGATAGGTACAGCCTCGTGTTTTGTTCATAGCAGACCACAGAGTACATGTAAATATGTTGCTGTGTATGTGAGGGGGTGTGTGGCATGCAATCAGTAGGCATATGTCTTAAATAGAAAACAACTACAACTGGCCTGTCCTCCTGTGGTGGTGGCTGTTGTGCCACTTTCACTGTGAGTAATTATGTTGAAAGAGGCCTACGTTATATACTGTAACATGATGCAAGGGAATACCTGACTTCACATAAATGAGAAGACGTTGACCTTTACATTGTAAGCACTGTGTTTAGAGAACATTGTTGCACTAAGGGGTATGAACTGGCCTGGCCCTGAGAGGAAAAGTAAAGTACAGTGTGTTGCAGCAGGTCTGTCTTCCTGTGTTAAATGACTATGAAAGGTTAGTTTCCAATGGTGGAAAGTCACTGTAACACCCTCCACTATGACCACAGAGGTGTGTGAACAGAATGCAACTTATTCAACTTATTCAAATTAATTTGGTTTAACAGTTGGAAATGCTTTATTTTTCTATTTGTACTTTGTTATACACTTGAAAATACTATGACCACAAATGTCATCACATTTTACTGAAGCATTCATATAAAGCTAATAAAGTTAGAGCTAGTTAAAGAGCTATCTGATATGAAAGGACAACTGTTTCATTCATCAAATTCTACTGTCTGATCCCAGAGTACACCGTCTCTTCCTCCATGTTGCTTCTCTGTCTTCTAGACCTGTTCTTCTTGTTGCTCAGATTCAGAGCTACATAATGGAGGCTGTCTGCATCTTGGGCCTGTGAAGAACAATAATAAAATGGAGGGAGAATATGACTACACGTTATTTTTAAATATATATATTTTTACATAGTAGTGGTGTGGGGGCTGTGGTTTGGCAAAGTGGGTGGGGTTATATCCTGCCTGTTTGGCCCTGTCCGGGGGTATCATCGGATGGGGCCACAGTGTCTCCTGACCCCTCCTGTCTCAGTCTCCAGTATTTATGCTGCAGTAGTTTATGTGTCGGGGGCTAGGGTCAGACTGGCTAGGGTCAGGACCATGCCTCAGGACTACCTGGCATGATGACCCCTTGCTGTCCCCAGGTCACCTGGCCGTGCTGCTGCTCCAGTTTCAACTGTTCTGCCTGCTGCTATAGAACCCTGACCTGTTCACCGGACGTGTTACCTGTCCCAGACCTGCTGTTGTCAACTCTCTAGAGACAGCAGGAGCGGTGGAGATACTCTCAATGATCGGCTATGAAAAAGCCAACTGACACTTACTCTTGAGTTGCTGACTTGTTGCACCCTCGACAACTACTATCATTATTATTATTTGACCATGCTGGTCATTTATGAACATTTGAACATCTTGGCCATGTTCTGTTATAACCTACACCCGGCACAGCCAGAAGAGGACTGGCCACCCCTCATAGCCTGGTTCCTCTCTAGGTTTCTTCCTAGGTTTTGGCCTTTCTAGGGAGTTTTTCCTAGCCACCGTGCTTCTACACCTGCATTGCTTGCTGTTTGGGGTTTTAGGCTGGGTTTCTGTACAGCACTTTGAGATATCAGCTGATGTAAGAAGGGCTATATAAATACATTTGATTTGATTTGATTAGTAAGAGAAAATAGAATGATTTTTACTTACCCCTGTATCTGAATAAGAGATTGCTCGACCTCTTTTCTGAGAGACGGGTCCTGAAAAGAAAGACAGAAAATCTAAAGATACAACTCTTTCTTCCATTACAGATACATCTGGTGATGTGAAAGAAGAGCAACTTCTATGAAGGACTTTACCTGCTACAGTGATCGAAAAAAGTATTTGATCCACTGCAGATTTTGTACGTTTGCCCACTGACAAAGAAATTATCAGTCTATAACGTTAATGGTAAGTTTATTTGAACTGTGAGAGACAGAATAACAACAACAAAAATCCAGAAAAACGCATGTCAAAAATGTTAGAAATTGATTTGCGTTTCTCAACCAGAAAGATTTCTGGCTCCCAGGTGTCTTTTATACAGGTAACAAGCTGAGATTAGGAGCACACTCTTAAAGGGAGTGCTCCTAATCTCAGTTTGTTACCTGTATAAAAGACAGCTGTCCACAGAAGCAATAAGTCAATCAGATTCCAAACTCTCCACCATGGCCAAGACCAAAGAGCTCTCCAAGGATGTCATGGACAAGGTTGTAGACCTACACAAGGCTGGAATGGGCTACAAGACCATCGCCAAGCAGCTTGGTGAGAAGGTGACAACAGTTGGTGCGATTATTCGCAAATGGAAGAAACACAAAAGAACTGTCTATCTCCCTCGGCCTGGGGCTCCATGCAAGATCTCACCTCGTGGTGTTGCAATGATCATGAGAACGTTGAGGAATCCTCCCAGAACTACACGGGAGGATCTTGTCAATGATCTCAAGGCAGCTGGGACCATAGTAACCAAGAAAACAATTGGTAACACACTACGCCATGAAGGACTGAAATCCTGCAGCACCCGCAAGGTCCCCCTACTCAAGAAAGCACATATACATGCCAGTCTGAAGTTTGCCAATGAACATCTGAATTATTCAGAGGACAACTGGGTGAAAGTGTTGTGGTCAGATGAGACCAAAATGGAGCTCTTTGGCATCAACTCAACTCGCCGTGTTTTGAGGAGGAGGAATGCTGCCTATGACCCCAAGAACACCATCCCCACCGTCAAACATGGAGGTGGAAACATTATGCTTTGGGGGTGTTTTTCTGCTAAGGGGACAGGACAACTTCACCGCATCAAAGGGACGATGGACGGGGCCATGTACCGTCAAATCTTGGGTGAGAACCTCCTTCCCTCAGCCAGGGCATTGAAAATGGGTTGTGGATGGATATTCCAGCATGACAATGACCCAAAACATACGGCCAAGGCAACAAAGGAGTGGCTCAAGAAGAAGCACAACCTCTTCACTATAGGGGGCAGTATTTTCATGGCCGGATGAAAAACATACTCAAATTAAACTGCTTCCTACTCAGACTCAGAAGGTAGGATATGCATATTATTAGTAGATTTGGATAGAAAACATTCTGAACTCATATGGCAGGCAAAAACCTGAGAAAAATCCAACCAGGAAGTTGGACCTCAGAGGGTTGTGGTCATTTCAAATGAAGTTCTATCTAAAATACAGTGTCTGTGATGTCATATTGCACTTCCTAAGGCTTCCACTAGATGTCAACAGTCATTAGAACCTTGTTTGAGGCTTCTAGAATGCAATTTGATAGAATAACACCCGGAACAGTAAGTGTTCTCACTGGGGTCACTGGCTTACCTCGCGCGCACTCACAAAGGATTAGCCATTTTTATTTTTATTCTGTAATGAATCTGCTATTGTCCGGTTGGATTATAACACCCTAAAGATTGATTGTGAACATGGTTTGACATGTTTCTACAAACGCTGAGGGAACTTTATAACTTTTCGTCGACGGTGGATAGATACATTTTGGAATGGGGATCTGGACGCGCCATCAAAACTGATTTATTTCGACATAAATTATGGACTTTATCGAACAAATGAACATTTCTTGTGGAAGTGGGAGACCTTCCGAGTGCATTCAGCTGAAGATCAGCAAAGGTAAGATAATATTTTTAACATATTTCAGCGTTTTGTGGATGCCGTGGCTGGACGGCTAACTGAATAGCATGGTGCTCAGTACTCAGAATATTGAACAATGTGCATTCTACGTAAAGTTATTTGAAATCTGACACAGCGGGTGCATAAAAGAGTACTGTATCTATAATTCTTAAAATAATTGTTGTGTGTTTTGTCAACGTTTATGATGAGTATTTTTGTAAATTCACCGGACATTTTGGGGTGTATACATTTTCTGAACGTCACACGCCAATGTAAATTTTTTTTTTATATATAAATATGAACTTGATGGATATCTTTAAAATGGTGTAAAATAGTTGATTGTTTGAGAAAATTGAATTGTGGTATTTTAGTTGCTTTTGTATTTCGCGCCATGCGATCCCATTGGCTGTTGGCTAGGGGTCCCGCTGGCAGATCGGGGTGCTGCTAGCTGCTAGATGTAAGTGCTTTTAAGGTCCTGGAGTGGCCTAGCCAGTCTTCAGACCTTAATCCCATAGAAAATCTGTGGAGGGAGCTGAAGGTTCGAGTTGCCAAACGTCAGCCTCGAAACCTTAATGACTTCGAGAAGATCTGCAAAGAGGAGTGGGACAAAATCCCTCCTGAGATGTAATAAGGCCACTCTGGGCCAGAGTAGGAACCTGTTTAAATTGGGTACGTTTTTCATCCGGCCGTGCAAATACTGCCCCCTACACCCCAACAGGTTAACTTGTTATGGATAGGGGGCAGTATTTGCACAGCCGTCATGAAAGTTAGAGGCATAATCATCCAGAATTTTGCCAGCCCGGGCCGCGCATTCGATATGCAGATAAAATTTAGGGAGTCTTGTTTTCAGATTAGCCTTGTTAAAATCGCCAGCTACAATAAATGCAGCCTTAGGATAAGTGGTTTCCAGTTTACATAGAGTCCAATGAAGTTCTTTCAGGGCCATCGAGGTGTCTGCTTGGTGGGGATATACATGACTGTGATTATAATCGAAGAGAATTCTCTTGGTAGATAACACGGTCGGCATTTGTTTGTAAGGAATTCTAGGTCAGGTGAACAAAAGGACTTGAGTTCCTGTATGTTGTAATGATCACACCACGACTCATTAATCATAAGGCATACACCCCCGTCCTTCTTCTTACCAGAGAGATGTTTGTTTCTGTCGTTGCGATGCGTGAAGAAACCAGGTGGCTGTACCGACTCTAATAACGTATCCCGAGTGAGCCATGTTTCTGTGAAACAGAGAATGTTACAATCTCTGATGTCTCTCTGGAAGGCAACCCTTGCTCGATTTTGTCTACCTTGTTGTCAAGAGACTGGACATTGGCGAGTAGTATACTCGGGAGTGGTGGGCGATTTGCCTGTCTACGGAGCCTGACCAGAAGAGCGCTCTGTCTGCCCCTTCTGCGGCGCCGTTGTTTTGGGTTGCCTGCTGGGATCCGAGCCATTGTCCTGGGTGGTGGACCAAACAGCGGATACGCTTCGAGAAAGTGGTATTCCTGGTCATAATGTTGGTAAGTTGGCGTTGCTCTTTTATCCAATAGTTCCTCCCGGCTGTATGTAATAAGACTTAAGATTTCCAGGGGTAACGGTGTAAGAAATAATACATAAAATATTGCATAGTTTCCTTAGAACGCGAAGCGAGGGGGCCTTTTCTGTCGGCGCACATATAGCACATATACATATCGTCACCTTGTTCTCATATAGAACATACATATTGTCATCTTGTTCTGATGAATTCAAGATGACCATTGAAGGCCCTCTTCAACAGGGGGAGGCTTGCTCTATACGTTCTCAAACCTACTTTCACTAACTATCTGGAAGGGTCTCAGAAAGAGCTTGCATCTACAGTGCCTTCGGAAAGTGTTCAGACCCCTTGACTTTTTCCACATTGTGTTATCTTTATTCTAAAATTGATTTTTTTTAAACTAGCATTTTACACACAATACCCAATAAGGACAAAGCAAAAAATATTTTATTTTTATTTTTGCAAATGTATTCAAAATAAAAAACAGAAATATCTTATTTACATAAGTATTCAGACCCTTTGCTATGAGACTCGAAATTGAGCTCAGGTGCATCCTGTTTCATTGATCATCATTGAGAGGTTTCTACAACTTGATTGGAGTCCACCTGTGGTAAATTCAATTGATTGAACATGATTTGGAAAGTCACACACCTGTCTATATCAGATTCAACAGTTGGCAGTGAATATCAGAGCAAAAACTAAGCCATGAGGTCAAAGGAATTGTCCGTAGAGCTTCGAGACAGGATTGTGTTGAGGCACAGATCTGGGGAAGGGTACCAAACTATTTCTGCAGCATTGAAGTTCCCCAAGTACAGTGGTCACCATCATTCTTAAATGGAAGAAGTTTGGAACCATCAAGACACTTCCTAGAGCTAGCCGCCCGGCCAAACTGAGCAATCGGGGGGAGAAGGGCCTTGGTCAGGGAGTTCACCAAGAACCCGATGGTCACTCTGACATAGTGCTAGAGTTGACCTTCTGGAGAACCTGGTTGACCTTTTGGAGAACCTTCCAGAAGTACAACCATCTCTGCAGCACTCCACCAATCAGGCCTTTATGGTAGAGTGGCCTGACGGAAGCCACTCCTCAGTAAAAGGCACATGACAGCCCGCTTGGAGTTTGCCAAAAGGCACTTAAAGACTCTCAGACCATAAGAAACAAGATTCTGTGGTCTGATGAAAGCAGAGATCCTTGATGAAAACCTGCTCCAGAGTGCTCAGGACGTCAAACTTGGGTGAAGGTTCACCTTCTAACAGGACAAACGACCCTAAGTACACGGCCAAGAAAATGCAGGAGTGGCTTCGGGACAAGTCTCTGAATCTCCTTGAGTGGCCCAGCCTGAGCCCGGATTTGAACCCGATCTAACATCTCTCGAGAGACCTGAAAATAGCCTTGCAGCAACACTCCCCATCCAACCTGATAGAGCTTGAGAGGATCTGCAAAGAAGAATGGGAGAAACTCCAAAAATACTGGTGTGTCAAGCTTGTAGTGTCACACCCAAGAAGACTCGTTGCTGTAATCGCTGCCAAAGGTGCTTCAACAAAGTACTGAGTAAAGGGTCCGAATACTTATGTAATTGTGATATTTCACAACAACAACAACAAATTACCTGCTTTTGCTTTGTCATTATGGGGTATTGTGTGTAGATTGATAAGGGAAAATATGTATATCCATTTTAGAATAAAGCTGTAAAGCAACGAAATGTGGAAACATTCAAGGGGTCTGAATACTTTCCGAAGGCACTGTATATAGACATCTCCTTCATTTTTGTATCCTGTCAATACTTTCTCAAGTTATTGAAAGCATTCTGATATTTGTCAGACATCACGTGATTAAAGTCCCTGTTTAGGGGCCCTGCTTGGTCTGTTCCTGGTTCCGACCAACATTTTTGCTTAAAAATCTATCGGTGGACACCGTAGATCAACATTTCTTCCATTGAGCAATAGCCCTGGTTCCCACGGACACAGTAGTATATTTTTGTGTGATGTAGGATGTGAAAACTGAAACCACTTAAAGCTGGGATGTCCCTCCCACCATTTAATTCGCTCTTCCGACTGTCAATCAATTCGTGGCTGAACCCTACATAACAGCGCAGCAGGAGAGAGTGGTTTCATCGCTATAGCACATTAAGAGATCGATTTATAGCCATTCATCTAAAATAATTAATAGATTTTAAACAAAAAACACTTTCTGTTTGTCATAGATGGACAAGATTAGTATGAGATGAAAGACGAGTTCCTAAAGAGTTCACTAAACATACAGATATGCATTTTACAGTTATAAGGAAGTTTAAATCTATAGTTAGGTGTTTTATAATTTAATTATACTATATTTAGAAAGTGTTTTCAAGCCTTATTCATACAGTTTTGTTGAATAGAAAATATGTCATGCAATATTACATATTTAAAAAAAAACATTGTACTGTGTACTTGTTCTTTTGTCCTCAGTCCTAAGCAATTTATAACTATTTTTACCAGAAAGGTGAGATTTGAAACTTGGAGAATGCAGCATTACTACTTATTCTTTATGGCCGTCTCATGATAAATTATTACTTTTGGGGATTACATAGATTACATTTTAAATTATATTTTAAATTACATTGAGGAGGTTAAAGTATTTTGTTAACATTGTCAGATGAATATCATGACAACAACAGGTTGTGGTCTGCATATAAATGTAATGTGTGTATGATTCAGACAGGGTTTGGTGCAGAGGGTGAGGACGGAGACCTTGGTTGCATCCAAAATGGCACCTTGTTCCCAATATAGTGCACTACCTTTGACCAGAGGCACTTCTTTTGACCAGGGACCATAGGGTGCCATTTCAGAAGCACACTTGTCATTTGGTTGGTAACGGTTTTGTTATCTATAAGTAAACAGAGTGCATGGCCCTACCTACCTGAAAAGTGTGAAAACTATGGTCTGAAAGTGTTGGACCTGAGGGTTGGTTATCAACCTCCTCAGAATCCCTCTGTCCAGCATAAATAGTGATAAGGCTTATCACAGGCCTTAGAAACACAGTGAGACAAAGTATATGCATGCAAATCAAACTGCATTGGTAGCAAACCATAACAAACCCTTCATGTCACAGTAACAGACATGAAGACATGATGTCAGTTTGTTTAGTTGTTGAGTGGAAACGTTGGACCACAGAGATCTTTGTATGAGGTGTGTTTTTTCCATCCGTGTTCACGCCAGCGAGGTGACACTGACTACAGATCGAGGATGTTGCGTCTGCAGTGAATGCATCAGATGAGAGTCTGCAGAGAGCATTGACACCTGCCTCTGTACGCTCAACAATAGAGCAGTAGTTTTTTTGTTTATGGATGAATTCACTGTGCATGCAAATACATCATGGATGCACTATGACTGAAGTAGGCCTACAAGTGCTCAAAGTGTTCAAGATGTTGCATACAACACATTTATGGTCTTTTTGAACATAGGACACTAAAGTATGGTTATTGTACTAAAAAGCAGATGGCGGTGTGCAGGTGTCCCAAACCTCAGGTGTCCAACATACAGTATCATTGTACGTGATGCATTCAATTAAATTCAATTGTATTATGATAACAACAGTAGATAAGTGTTTGTCTTATCTACTGAGAGAGAGAGAGAGAGAGAGAGAGAGAGAGAGAGAGAGAGAACTTCTGTGAGTGTAATATTTACTGTTCATTTTTATTGTTTATTTCACTTTTGATTATTATCTACTTCACTTGCTTTGGCAATGTTAACATATGTTTCCCATGCCAGTAAAGCCCTTGAATTTAATTTAATTGAATTGAGACGGAGAGAGAGTGGTGTGAAGAGATGAGAGAGAGAAAGAGAGAGCGAGAGAGAGAGAGAGAGGTGTGAAGAGAGAGAGAGAGAGAGAGAGACCAAACCTGAAACACAGATAATATACATTAAAGGGGGAATCAGCAGTTGCTACATCCATTTTCGGACTTATAAATTCATGATATGTACCCATTGATCTTCAAGAATATAACTTATAACTGCCTCATGAGTTTAGTTCAACTGTCGTACTCCACCCAAAATATAAGCTTGTTTTACTCGAACATTTGGAAACAAAGAAAGTGTAAACAAACACTTTACAGGCTCAAAACATGGTTAAAACTATAAGTTTGATATCATGGATCGTCAGTCTTTGCAGCCATAGTTATGTCTATGAATTTGAGAGTGGTTACAATTATCCAGCCCTATCCCTCAGCTTTTTCTGTTGTTCTTGTTTCTACTGCTAATAAATTTGCTAAATTTACATTTACATTTAAGTCATTTAGCAGACGCTCTTATCCAGAGCGACTTACAAATTGGTGCATTCACCTTATGATATCCAGTGGAACAACCACTTTACAATAGTGCATCTAAATCTTTTAAGGGGGGGGGGGGGGGGTTAGAAGGATTACTTTATCCTATCCCAGGTATTCCTTAAAGAGGTGGGGTTTCAGGTGTCTCCGGAAGGTGGTGATTGACTCCGCTGTCCTGGCGTCGTGAGGGAGCTTGTTCCACCATTGGGGTGCCAGAGCAGTGAACAGTTTTGACTGGGCTGAGCGGGAACTGTGCTTCCTCAGAGGTAGGGGGGCCAGCAGGCCAGAGGTGGATGAACGCAGTGCCCTTGTTTGTGTGTAGGGCCTGATCAGAGCCTGAAGGTATGGAGGTGCCGTTCCCTTCACAGCTCCGTAGGCAAGCACCATGGTCTTGTAGCGGATGCGAGCTTCAACTGGAAGCCAGTGGAGAGAGCGGAGGAGCGGGGTGACGTGAGAGAACTTGGGAAGGTTGAACACCAGATGGGCTGCGGCGTTCTGGATGAGTTGTAGGGGTTTAATGGCACAGGCAGGGAGCCCAGCCAACAGCGAGTTGCAGTAATCCAGACGGGAGATGACAAGTGCCTGGATTAGGACCTGCGCCGCTTCCTGTGTGAGGCAGGGTCGTACTCTGCGAATGTTGTAGAGCATGAACCTACAGGATCGGGTCACCGCCTTGATGTTAGTGGAGAACGACAGGGTGTTGTCCAGGATCACGCCAAGGTTCTTAGCACTCTGGGAGGAGGACACAAGGGAGTTGTCAACCGTGATGGCGAGATCATGGAACGGGCAGTCCTTCCCCGGGAGGAAGAGCAGCTCCGTCTTGCCGAGGTTCAGCTTGAGGTGGTGATCCGTCATCCACACTGATATGTCTGACAGACATGCAGAGATGCGATTCGCCGCCTGGTTATCAGAAGGGGGAAAGGAGAAGATTAATTGTGTGTCGTCTGCATAGCAATGATAGGAGAGACCATGTGAGGGTATGACAGAGCCAAGTGACTTGGTGTATAGCGAGAATAGGAGAGGGCCTAGAACAGAGCCCTGGGGGACACCAGTGGTGAGAGCGCGTGGTGCGGAGACAGATTCTCGCCACGCCACCTGGTAGGAGCGACCTGTCAGGTAGGACGCAATCCAAGCGTGGGCCGCGCCGGAGATGCCCAACTCGGAGAGGGTGGAGAGGAGGATCTGATGGTTCACAGTATCAAAGGCAGCAGATAGGTCTAGAAGGATGAGAGCAGAGGAGAGAGAGTTAGCTTTAGCAGTGCGGAGAGCCTCCGTGACACAGAGAAGAGCAGTCTCAGTTGAATGCCCAGTCTTGAAACCTGACTGATTAGGATCAAGAAGGTCATTCTGAGAGAGATAGCAGGAGAGCTGGCCAAGGAGAGAAAAGAAAGAAGGGATACTGGTCTGTAGTTGTTGACATCGGAGGGATCGAGTGTAGGTTTTTTCAGAAGGGGTGCAACTCTCGCTCTCTTGAAGACGGAAGGGACGTAGCCAGCGGTCAAGGATGAGTTGATGAGCGAGGTGAGGTAGGGGAGAAGGTCTCCGGAAATGGTCTGGAGAAGAGAGGAGGGGATAGGGTCAAGTGGGGAGGTTGTTGGGCGGCCGGCCGTCACAAGACGCGAGATTTCATCTGGAGAGAGAGGGGAGAAAGAGGTCAAAGCACAGGGTAGGGCAGTGTGAGCAGGACCAGCGGTGTCGTTTGACTTAGCAAACGAGGATCGGATATCGTCAACCTTCTTTTCAAAATGGTTGACGAAGTCATCCGCAGAGAGGGAGGAGGGGGGGGAGGGGGAGGAGGATTCAGGAGGGAGGAGAAGGTATCAAAGAGCTTCCTAGGGTTAGAGGCAGATGCTTGGAATTTAGAGTGGTAGAAAGTGGCTTTAGCAGCAGAGACAGAAGAGGAGAATGTAGAGAGGAGGGAGTGAAAGGATGCCAGGTCCACAGGGAGGCGAGTTTTCCTCCATTTCCGCTCGGCTGCCCGGAGCACTGTTCTGTGAGCTCGTAGTGAGTCGTCGAGCCACGGAGCAGGAGGGGAGGACCGAGCCGGCCTGGAGGATAGGGGACAGAGAAAATCAAAGGATGCAGAAAGGGAGGAGAGGAGGGTTGAGGAGGCAAAATCAGGAGATAGGTTGGAGAAGGTTTGAGCAGAAGAGATGATAGGATGGAAGAGGAGAAAGTAGCGGGAGAGAGAGAGCGAAGGTTGGGACGGCGCAATACCATCCGAGAGGGAAAAGGATACAAGGTAGTGGTCGGAGATTTGGAGGGGAGTTGCAATGAGATTAGTGGAAGAACAGCATCTAGTAAAGATGAGGTCAAGTGTATTGCCTGCCTTGTGAGTAGGGGGGGAAGGTGAGAGGGTGAGGTCAAAAGAGGAGAGGAGTGGAAAGAAGGAGGCAGAGAGGAATGAGTCAAAGGTAGACGTGGGGAGGTTAAAGTCACCCAGAACTGTGAGAGGTGAGCCATCCTCAGGAAAGGAACTTATCAAGGCGTCAAGCTCATTGATGAACTCTCCAAGGGAACCTGGAGGGCGATAAATGATAAGGATGTTAAGCTTGAAAGGGCTGGTAACTGTGACAGCATGGAATTCAAAGGAGGAGATAGACAGATGGGTCAGGGGAGAAAGAATGTCCACTTAGGAGAGATGAGGATTCCAGTGCCACCACCCCGCTGGCTCGATGCTCTAGGGGTATGCGAGAACACGTGGGCAGACGAGGAGAGAGCAGTAGGAGTAGCAGTGTTATCTGTGGTAATCCATGTTTCCGTCAGCGCCAGGAAGTCTAGGGAATGGAGGGTAGCATAGGCTGAGATGAACTCAGCCTTGTTGGCCGCAGACCGGCAGTTCCAGAGGCTGCCGGAGACCTGGAACTCCACGTGGGTCGTGCGCGCTGGGACCACCAGGTTAGAGTGGCAGCGGCCACGCGGTGTGAAGCGTTTGTATGGCCTGTGCAGAGGGGAGAGAACAGGGATAGACAGACACATAGTTGACAAGCTACAGAAGTGTTGTTTCTTGTATTATTGTATCTTATGTCTTTAGAGAACTGTTTCACTTTGATATCCTTTTTCTTCTGTCCTGATTTTCTCTTTCTTTTCTTCTGTTAACTAGATATTCTTTGTTGTTCTTCATTAGCTAGCTAGCTTCTTCCAAAAGAGTCCCTAGCAACTGCTTAGCAACTGGTAAACAATTCAGCTAGCTAAGATAACTACAATTTTATGAAAAATAGTTATTTTTCAAAAGCCTATCTTCTTTGTTTGTTGCTTGTTTTTTCTCCTATTCAGTCTTGCAGTTTTCTTTAGCTTTTTTCCGATGTACTTCACTCTAAAAACCATGTAAATTTCAATATTTGTAGGAGCTCATTTTTCAGCTGCTGCTGCTCAAATTGGAGTTCCGGAATAAATGAAATGTATATTTAGCAAATGAGCTAAGATACTGTGCTTACCATTCTGTTGGCATATACTCTGTCCTCATATTAGATTCTAGGATGGATGATGCAGTCAATCTTATTTTCTATGTTAGGTTTAACAGTAGCCTACTTACTCAATACATAGACCAGTAGAGCTGGAATATAGGTTCTCAACATTATGTGTTTAGATCTGTCCTGCCTCATCTGGCTATGAATCAGAGAATATCTCTTAATTCACTCTGAGATCAGACTGGGTCAAAGGGCATTTCATTGGCAGAGGGAGCTGTTGTTGGTTTTGGACCACAATGTCAATTTACAGAAAGCAGAATATACACTCTTACAGAGGTTTTATGTGGAATGTGTATATCAAAATGGATATTGGTGAGTTACAGTAAAACAGCCCATAGCGTTTGACATGTTTGGGGAAGTGTTTGTGTTCGGTTGAGTTCATAGGTGACCACAAGGCCATTCTCGGGGTTACTGCTGCTGGTAATGCTTTATTTGGAGAGATGGTTTATAGATGTTCAACTAATTATGCGCTAACCCCAGCACTATCCATAACCCTAGCCATACCCCTAGCCTAAGTCTAGCTCTAGCCTTAACCCTAGTCCTATAGCCCTAGTCCTAACCCTAAAGCTAACCCTATAGCCCTAGTCCTAACCCTAAACCTAACCCTATTGCCCTAGTCCTAACCCTAAAGCTAACCCTATAGCCCTAGTCCTAACCCTAAAGCTAACCCTATAGCCCTAGTCCTAACCCTAAAGCTAACCATATCCCGGCTGTAGCTACAGCTACAAAGGTAGACAGGTATTTTCAGAGACAGGTCTTATAGCTCATCATCAAAGCCTGCAGTTCTGTCTGGGTGTCAGAGCTACTAACCAATAATATCAGGTCATCTCTGGCTCCAGACTTTTTGTTCCTGTCACCTCACACTGTGGTTGATGCTCTTGTCATCTTTCTAATGTCAGTTAGACCATGAAGAACAAACCATAGGACCTTTTATTCACATGAGTTTCAGTCAAACTCTAATACGACAACATATTACAGTTGAAGATCACACATAGGTCTATTCATAATGAACTTCATGGACGTCATGGAGAAATGGAAAAGTAAATATTAAAATTCTATTTCATTTAATAACTTGAATAAATGGTAGGTAGCCTAGTGGTTAGAGCCGTTGGACCAGTAACCAAAAGGTTGCTGGCTCAAATCCCCGAGCTGACAAGGTAAAAATCTGTTGTTCTGACCCTGAACAAGGCACTTTTAACCCACTTTTCCTCGGCCGCCGTGGACGTCGATTAAGGCAGCCCCCTGCACCTCTCTGATTCATAGGGGTTGGGTTTAATGCGGAAGACCCATTTCAGTTGAAGGCATTCAGTTGTACAACTGACTAGGTATCCCCCTTTCATTCATGTACGGGTACAGTGTAAAAATATGAAACAGAGAAAAATGTGATTACTTATAACTTTCATATAAGCAGAACAGTTGGTACAGCCAATCAGACCTGTGGACCATCACTCCAGCCATGTAAGACAGCCAACCCACTCACTCTCATCTGACAGAAAAGACAATTAGTAAACACATAAGGAAGAGGACAATGATGAAACTCTATTAATTTGAGCAGGTAAGGTGTCATACTATTTGGACTAAATCATGCATATTTAACCTCTTTGGGCTAGGGGGCAGTATTTTGACATTTGGATGACAAGCGTGCCCAAAGTAAACTGCCTGTTACTCAGGCCCAGAAGCTAGGATATGTATATAATTGGTATATTTGGATAGAAAACACTCTAACGTTTCTAAAACTGTTAAAATAATGTCTGTGAGTATAACAGAACTGATATGGCAGGTGGAAACACGAGGACAACAATTCAGACACTATCCGAAAGGGTAAATAAGGGTGACGAGCATGGCGCATTTCGTGACAAGAAATTTCTAAATATTCCATTACCGTACTTCGAAGCATGTCAACCGCTGTTTAAAATCCATTTTTATGCCATTTTTCTCGTAAAAAAGCGATAATATTCCGACCGGGAATCTGCGTTTAGGTAAAAAGAGGAAAGAAAATAAAGCACGGGGTCGACTCGCGCCTAAGCCCATAGTACTCTGATCGGCCACTTGCCAAACGCGATAATGTGTTTCAGCCAGAGGCTGCCTCGATATGATTCAGCTTTTTCCCGGGCTCTGAGAGCCTATTGGAGCCGTAGGAAGTGTCACGTTATAGCAAAGATCCTCAGTCTTCAATAAAAAGAGCCAAGATGAACAACAACTTGTCAGACAGGCCACTTCCTGCATGGAATCTTCTCAGGTTTTGGCCTGCCATATGAGTTCTGTTATACTCACAGACACCATTCAAACAGTTTTAGAAACTTTAGGGTGTTTTCTATCCAAAGCCAATAATTATATGCATATTCTAGTTACTGGGCAGGAGTAGTAACCAGATTCAATCGGGTACGTTTTTTATCCGGCCGTGTCAATACTGCCCCCTAGCCCTAACAGGTTAACGAGAGTCTTGTCTTTAAAATGGTGTAAAATAGTCATATGTTTGAGAAATTGAAGTAATAGCATTTCTAAGGTATTTGAATAACGCGCCACAGGATTCCACTGGCTGTTACGTAGGTGGGACGATTTCGTCCCACCGACCCTAGAGAGGTTAACAACACCCAGTTTACAACA
Organism: Salmo salar; assembly: GCF_965601325.2. NCBI lineage: Eukaryota > Metazoa > Chordata > Actinopteri > Salmoniformes > Salmonidae > Salmo > Salmo salar. Next base: position 78,268,844 of record NC_138308.1, read on the forward strand.
ACGAAGAGTGGAACCAGTTTTGTGCTGGCATATTCAGATGCTAGACCATCAGATATGGGGATGTATAACTGTGCTGCATGCGATTATGATGCCATGATCTTCGAGAAGGGTGTGTTTCTGATGCATGAGGGTAAGTAAAATATATACACTGAGTGTACAAAACATTAGGAACATCTTCCTAATAAGTGATGACATCTTCCTGATATTGCCTTCAGAAGAGTGGTGCAGCGGTCTAAGGCACTGCATCTCAGTGCTTGAGGTGTCACTACAAACACCCTGGTTCGATTTCAGGCTGTATCACAACTGGCTGTGATTGGGTGTCCCATAGGGCGGTGCACAATTGGCCCAGCGGGATAGACGGTGTAGGACGTCGGGATAGACGGTGTAGGCCGTCATTGTAAATAAGAATTTGTTCTTAACTGATTTGCCTAGTTAACCTGTTGGGGCTAGGGGGCAGTATTTTCACAGCTGGATAAAAAAACGTACCCGATTTAATCTGGTTACTAATCCTACCCAGTAACTAGAATATGCATATACTTATTATATATGGATAGAAAACACCCTAAAGTTTCTAAAACTGTTTGAATGGTGTCTGTGTATAACAGAACTCATTTGGCAGGCAAAACCCTGAGACAGATTCTGACAGGAAGTGGATACCTGATGTGTTGAATTACCTTTAAGCCTATGCCATTGAAACACACAGGGGCTTATTAATCTTTTGGCACTTCCTATTGCTTCCACTAGATGTCACCAGCCTTTACAAAGTGTTTTGAGTCTTCTACTGTGAGATCTGACTGAACAAGAGCCTTGGAACGGTGATGGCCGATTAGACTCTGGCGCGCGAGGTCATGTTGGGTACCCTCGTTCCAATACGTTTTAAAAGAGAATGCATTCGTCCACCTTGAATATTATTCATGTTCTGGTTAAAAAAGGCACTAATGATTTATGCTATACAACGTTTGACATGTTTGAACGAACGTAAATATATGTTTTCCCCTCGTTCATGAAGTGAAGTCCGGCGGGCTTAGATCATGTGCTAACAACACGGAGCTTTTTGGACATAAATGATGAGCTTTTTTGAACAAAACTACATTCGTTATGGACCTGGGATTCCTGGAAGTGACATCTGATGAAGAGAATCATAGGTAATGGATTATTTACATAGTATTTTCGATTTTAGATCTCTCCAACATGGCCGTTTGTCTGTATCGCAAAGCGTATTTTTCTGGGCGCAGTGCTCAGATTATTGCAAAGTGTGATTTCCCAGTAAGGTTATTTTTAAATCTGGCAAGTCGATTGCGTTCAAGAGATGTAAATCTATAATTCTTTAAATGACAATATAATATTTTACCAATGTTTTCTAATTTTAATTATTTAATTTGTGGTGCTGACTTGACTGCCAGTTATTGAAGGGAAACGATTTCCTGAACATCAACACCATAGTAAAACGCTGTTTTTGGATATAAATATGAACTTGATAGAACTAAAAATGCATGCATTGTCTAACATAATGTCCTAGGAGTGTCATCTGATGGAGATTGTCAAAGGTTTGTGCATCATTTTCGCTGGTTTTATGGTTTTGGTGACGCCTGTCTTTGAATTGACAAAACATTACACACAGCTATTGTCAATGTACTCTCCTAACATAATCTAACTTTATGCTTTCGCCGTAAAACCTTTTTGAAATCGGACAACGTGGTTAGATTAAGGAGATGTTTATCTTTCAAAGGGTGTAAGATAGTTGTATGTTTGAAAAATTTGAATTTTGACATTTATTTGGTTTCAAATTTGCCGCTCTTGAAATGCACCTGCTGTTGATAGGGTGCACCACGGGTGGCACGCTAGCGTCCCACATAGCCCCAAGAGGTTAAATAAAGGTTAAATAAAAATAAAACATGTGTTATAATTCGTAGGGCATGGACTACAATGTGTCGAAAGCATTCCACAGGGATGCTGGCCCATGTTGACTCCAATGCTTCCCACAGTTGTGTCAAGTTGGCTGGATGTTCTTTGGGTGTCGGACCGTTCTTGATACACACGGGAAACTGATGAGCATGAAAAACCCATGCAACATTGTCATTCTTGACACACTCAAACAGATGTTCCTGGCACCTACTAGAATTCCCCATTCAAAGGCACTTGCATCTTTTGTCTTGTCCATTCACCCTCTGAATGGCACACATACACAATCCATGTCTCAAGGCTTAAAAATCATTCTTTAACCTGTCTCCTCCCCTTCATCTACACCAACTGAATCCTACAGACGAAGAACCATATATGTGACATTTTTCAAAAAAAAGAGATATACATGAAAAATCGTTATTGGACACCCTTTTTCTATAGTGAACCGGTTTCACAAGCTTTCCACGCGCTAATTAACAATATTTTTAAATTTAAAGATAGGCTCTCGTGGAATAACCGTTTATGTGCACCACTCAGAATGGACGGACAAGCGCACAACTTTTCTGTTGCTGATGAAAATCGCCGAAATGTGGGAAAGAAACGTAAAACTAAACTAAAAGAATGGAAAGACAGGCAAAGGAAGATCTTACGGGATGCGGGAAAACCCTATACAAATCGTAAGGGTCAAGAAAAAACTGGAAAAAGCTGTCCAAAAGAGGTATGTGGAAGAACCGTATATCAAACAATCTAGCTAGCTAGCTATTGAGTACAGTAACTAACATGTATGTTCTGGGTTGTCTAATTTGTAACTATAGAGAAAACATATTAGCTAAAGTTCGTTGGCTACTAACTTATACATTATCGTTACAAATGTTATTGCTAGATTATAGAAGAAACATAGCTAGCTACTTTTTCTCCATCCACCGGATGATTCGACATGGCTACAGTAGCTAGCTAGTTATATGTAACGTTACACTGTATCCTGCAGGGAAGAGCGTGTTCCACTACGTGCAGAAAGGATTGTGGAAAGTTGACTGATGAGCGCAAGCTGCATCTGTTCAACACTTTCTACACTGTCCCATACGAGAAACAACAAGCGTTGATTCTCTCCGGCTTAGAACAGGTTAGAAATAGGACAAAACTCCTATTATTATAATAGCTATATTGAACACTTGCATAGTTTAACTTTGACAGTAATGATACGTACATTAACGTTAACTCTAAAAGTGCAGTGTTACACAATGGTGCAACACAAACTCATTCTGTGTATAGGTTGGGAGTGTGTGAAAGATGGAGGTCCTGATCAAGCAATACCCTGAATGTGCTACCGTATATTAAATTCTGAATTTATCATTGTCAATTTTTATTGCAGCATGAGGTGAAACGGAGACGTAAACCTGAGGATACAAAGGAGAACAAACGACGGAAACAAACCTTCAAATACCATGTACAGCAAGCAGGCCAGAGATTGAATGTGTGCAAGGTCACTTTCATGTCTGTGTTCCAGCTAACCAACAGCCGTCTTCAGGCAAGTGAAAATATGAATTAATGTCTATATGAATATCAATTACAAACATATTGTATTCTTTGTACTAGTTTTTTTAGAACCTGCTAATTGAAATGTAATTGTTTTGGTCAGGTTGTTCAGGAAAAGTTAGGAGTTGAAGCTGAGGCAGGTGAGGTTGCAGGGTCTCCAGATCAGGCTACTGAGGCTAGGTCTCCTTTAGAAGATGGAAGAGGGAAGCATAGCAATAGGTAATGCGCTATGGATTCCAGCCTGGATTATTTCACTATAGCAGTGCTCTAAACAATCTTCTAAACATTAACATAGAGTATCGAATGGATGAATAGCGAATTCTGAAACAAAAATATAAAAATGTTTATTACTTTTAAACAAAATGATGGTAATCTAGCTGTCCAACTACAACCTGAGCATTGAGGACTGAGTGCCGATTACCTTCCCCCTCCCACCGGACGGCACTGGCCTAATTCTCGCCGCCCTACAGGACCCCCCGGCCACAAACGGCAATGGCGTGACCGGGATTTGTACCCCGGTTATAGCGACACAGTTGCACTCTAAGGCAGGTCCCTAGACCATTGAGAGAATACAAGTTCAACAACATCTTGTTGTCTCCTTACAGGCCACATCGGATACATGCTACAGTGAAAGAGGGCATCAAGGAGCACATTTTATCTTTCCCAAGAACCCAGAACCACTACTCTCGGATGAAGGGGGATGTACACAGAGAATACCTCAGCCCTGATCTGAATTTGTTGCGAATGTACCGACTCTACAAAGAGAAGAATACCACATCATCTGCAAAATTCTGGGTTTATAGGGACATTTTCAAACAGCAGAGTCTCAATTTCGGCCAACCCAGGAGTGACACCTGTGGCAAATGTGACGCATTCTTCACTAAGATGTCAGCAGCAACATCTGAAGAGGAGAAGAGGAAGATTGCAGTTGAAAGTGAGTTGCACCATCGAAAAGCCGAAAAGGCCTACACACAGCTTCAAAGTGACACTGAGTGGGCTAAAGCCAATGCTGACTGCCATGTCATTTCTGTGGATCTACAGGGGGTGATGTACACCCCTAATCTGACCCACTCCAATGTCTACTACCAGCGGCAGCTGTCAAATTTTAACCTTTGCATCCAGGAACTTGGAAAAGAAGATCCTGCATACATGTGTGTTTGGCATGAGGGGATTGCACACCGAGGTTCCATTGAGGTAGCAAGCTGCATATTGAAGTGGGTGAAGACAAAATTCACGCCACTCCCCAAACCAGAGGTGTGCAAGTTGATCATCTTCAGTGACAGATGCTGTGGGCAGAATAACAACTGGCGGATGCTCAATCTGATGTCGATGCTCGTCTCTATGGGTAACTTTACCCAAGTTGAGCAGAAGTTCATGGTCTCTGGTCATTCTTTTCTTCCTTGTGATCGATCTTTTGCCACCATTGAGAAGAGGCGCAAGGTGTCAGTCCTTCATACACCTGATGATGTTTCAAAGATGATACTTGAAGCACAACCAGCAAAACCATTCAAGGTGATGAGGATGCAATGTGAAGACTTCAGGCACCTTCCAGATTCTGTCCTCAAGCGACCAGCTGGACTACAGATCACCTCAGTGAGGTGGTTAAAAGTCACAGGTATTGGGAAAGGAATCGATCACAAACATTGGCTCATTCTAAGATCCGATGACAGTATATCACAGGTATTGCACAGAGAATAGTTTACTAACATTCATCATCAACATGCAACATGTTGTTCTAACAATAAAATATCCTAGTGCTTGACTGTGAAAGTTGTTTATTGATGTCAGGAACTTAAATTTCAGTTGAGGATCCTTGGAATCTGTACGCCAGACAGAGCCACAGTCTATTTGAGGGATGGAAATCGTGGCTGATCTCCAAACCAAAACAAGGAGCTACACCTCAACCTCCCTATTTTGCAAGCCACTACCCTAGAGCATATGAGAGTCCTCTGCCCATCAAAAAAAACAAGTACCAAGATCTGATGACCATGCTCAACTACTTGCCAGCTGCTGCACGCTCTTTTTATAAATCACTGCAGAGTGAATAATTTGATGTTAAACCAAGCTACATAATTAACCGTTTTTTCTGTGAGTTTATGATCCCCTGAACCTGTATAGTATGTTGAATCTGAATACATTTCAGAAAACATGTCACCCCTATTGTAGGAATTTTCTATGTGAATCAATTTGTGTATGATTTCAACCAGCACAATATATTGAATTAATTTAATTTTAAGATGTTGTTCCTAGTGTAGAAAATGTTATGTACAATGTGTTCTGTTGAGAATGATTTTGTGTGTGATCATTTGAACCTTTTTTAAATCTGAATTAATTAAAAACAAACAAGTCATCACATACAGTATGTGAGTATTCATTTGATCTTGATTCCCTTTTGTTATTCATTACAATACACAGTACGTCTCTCTGTCACCACATTTAGCATCAACTCTAAGCAGTTAATACTTATTTACTGCTGTCACCTCAGTACAGGACATTTCTTGCCTTTAGCATGGGTTTAACGCAATTCAAAACTTAATTGCTGATCATAGTGTTAAACGCAAAGAGAATGGGTTTCTGAACGTTTTGTAATATTGACCTTAGGGACCTGCATATTGGCACATGACATTGATCCATATTTGATATGTAGAAGTTGTGCTTCTTTTGATTGAATTCTATTTTTGTAGTTATTCTATGGTATGTTCACATTGAGGGCTTCATTTTAAATGAGACTAAGATTTCATGACTCAACTTTTATGAAAAGTCATCAGTGCTAAAGTTGATAGACCACCTTTAAATGAACCTCCATACAAATGAATGAACTACATATTGCATTTAAGTTATTTACATGAAGGGCATCTGCACTTGAAAGTACTTAAAACATCATATCAGGTGTTAAAAAAGGACATCTTACAAGTGTCATGCAAAATGTCACATATACTGTTCTTCCACAAACTGAAATCATCACTGGAGATATACTGTTCTTCCACATTCTAAAAATTAAAACGGCAATAAAAAAAGTATTTTTTGAAATAACAAAAAAATATCAATTGTTGTTGGAAGATATGAGTATGGTGAATTATTTGTCAACCATAAAACACCTAATGTGGTACACACAATTAATAATATAAAAATAACTGATTATCTTAAAATGGAAAAATTGTCACATATATGGTTCTTCGTCTGTAGGATTCAATTGAAGTGGATTTAACAGGTGAAATCAATAAGGGATCATAGCTTTCACCTGGATTTACCTGGTCAGTCTATGTCATGGAAAAAGCAGGTGTTCTTAATGTTTTGTACACTCACTGTATATTTATTAACATGTGACTATCAGGATCTCCTAGTGGTTATATTGTAATATAACAAACATTTAGTAGAACCTTGGTTTTATTGTGTAAAAGGTGCAGATTCCAGGAGGCTAGCATCCCACATACCCCAAAGATGTTAAAACTGCATTGTTGGTTAAGGGCTTGTACGTAAGCATTTCACAGTAAGGTCTACAGCTGTTGTATTCAGTGCATGTGATAAATACAACTTGATTTGATTATGTGACTGCTTCACCACTAGAGTCGCAGCAACTTTTAAAAGTTGTGAAAATGCGTGTAGTCATAATACCTGTCAATAAAGACCCAACAAAGACACTGTGTGGCTGTTAAGAATCTATAACAAGGTAATATATACATTTATTACATACATATTAGATATCTGTATCATGTTATAAATCCATTTCAGAATCATAGAGTCACATGCATCAAACAGGCTAGGTAGTCATCATCACTGGATCATTACTACTAACATCAACTAAGTTACTATAAAGTGTAGCTTAGATACCAGGAGGAGCCACAGAATCACTCAAAATAAAATGGGTCGCAGAATGATCTCTATATGATGAAGACAATGACTCATGTGTTTGTGTGTAGTTTTGTATTAAATTCTAGGGAGTAGTTGAATAAGTATGGGAGAAAACCTTTTTATTCAAGTCCACTCTCTGCAATATGTTGTCCTCTTTTAGTTGTGTTGATAGCATGTCACTCACACCCACCCCCACACAGTGAACAGTTTCACAGGTACTCTGCAGTCTGCTGTAAGCCCAAGACGAGGCTGTATCTACTCTTTGGTCAGGTGGGCCTGCTGGTTTTGTGCACACAGGACCCTCCTACCTGCTCTCTGTGTCTCTGTGTCTCTATGTGGTTTTCAGCAGGATGTCTATGTGATGTCACTGTTGTTCTCACTATCTTTACTTGTTGTTCATGTTGCCCCTGACAGCTTACAACCACAACAAAACAGTTATTTATCAAATTGACTGTAATATATTTGTAGTTATCTGAAATCAGTTACAAACCACAAATAACTGCTAATGAACCCTATGTGAACCCTCTGAGTTAAGCATCTCATGTGTTATACAGCACCATCTATTCTAACTTGTGGTCCAGGGGGAGGGGCCATTTGGTGCTAATGGCATGTGAGAATGTTCATTACATTCTCAAACAGACATGTCTTTTGAAGCACAAAAACTACTACAGGTTTCTCTGTCAGAATGAGACCAATAGAGGAGGATCCTCCTTCTGATAGATTGCTTCCTTTTAGAACCACACTAACCACAGACTAAAACAGACTAGATAAAGTGTGTCATATTAGCTGGTTGTCTGGGGTATCCAATCAGGCATGCACTATCAGGTGTTACACTTAGTGAATATTTCTGTGAATGATATACTAGAAATGTAAGACTGATAAAAAATGTACTTGTTTCATTGTTTAGGTGTTTACCCCACTCATGTCCAAACTTGTACATATACTATATATACAAAAGTATGTGAACACCCCTTCAAATTAGTGGATTTAGCTGTTTCAGCCATACACGTTGCTGACAGGTTTATCAAATCTAGCACACAGCCATGCAATCTCCATAGACAAACATTGGCAGAGCTGCCTAGGTAAACTGTACGTGATGTTATTGTGAGGTTGGAACATCTAGGAGCAACAATGACTCAGCCGGGAAGTGGTAGGCCCCACAAGCTCACAGAACGAGACCACTGAGTGTTGAAGATCATAGCCCATAAAAATAGCTTGTCCTTGGTTGCAACACTCCCTACCGAGTTCCAAAATGGCTCTGGAAGCAATGTCAGCACCCGGCGTCAGCACAAGAACTGTTCGTCAAGACCATCATGAAATGGGTTTCCATGGCCGACCAGTAGCACACATGCCTAAGATCACCATGTGCAATGCCAAATGTCAGCTGGAGTGGTGTAAAGCTCAATGCCATTGGACTCTAGAGCAGTGGAAACGCGTTCTCTGGAGTGATTAATCACGCTTCACTATCTAGCAGTCCATCAGACAAATCTGGGTTTGGCGAATGTCAGAAAAATGCTACCTGCCCCAAATCATAGTGCCAACTGTAATGTTTGGTGGGGGAGGAATAATGGTCTGGGGCTGTTTTTCATGGTTCGGGCTAGACCCCTTAGTTCCAGTGAAGGGAAATCTTAAAGCTACATAATACAATGACATTCTAGAGGATTATGTGCTTCCAACTTTGTGGCAACAGTTTGTGGAAGGCCCTATCCTTTTTCAGCATGACAATGCCCATGTGCACAAAGCGAGGTCCATAGAAAAATTGTTTGTCGAGATCAGTGTGGAAGAACTTGACTGGCCTGCACAGAGCCCTGACCTCAACCACACCGAACACCTAATCGCCCAACATCAGTTCCCAACCTCACTAATACTATTGTGGCTGAATGGAAGCAAGTCCCCGTACCAACTTTCCAATCTAGTGGAAAGCCTTCACAGAAGAGTGGAGGCTGTTATAGCAGCAAAGGGGTGACCAACTCCATATTAATGCTCATGATTTTGGAATGAGATGTTCGACAAGCAGGTGTCCACATACTACTGGTCAATTATTGACTTACGGTATCAACTAATGCCTGTAGCAATATAGTGGAGTGATACGGTATACACTGAGTATACCAAATATTGGGAACACCTTCCTAATATTGAGTTGCACCCCCCACATCTTTTGCCCATCAGAACAGCCTCAATTCATCTGTGCATGGACTCTACAAGGTGTCGAAAGCATCCACAGGGATGCTGGCCCATGTTGACTCCAATTTTTCACACAGTTGTGTCAAGTTGGCTGAATGTCCTTTGGGTGGTGGACCATTCTTGATGCACACAGGAAACAGCAAGCATCCTTGCTTATGCCATATGTGTTAATTGATTGAATTGCTCTCCTGAAATCCCTGTGTACAGAACGCATCTTCTTTTTGCATTAATAAACATCTATTTAACTGATATGGATAAAAAAAATACTTTTTCCATCTCTTGGGTGTTGTACATAAAGTGTGCCTGTATGAATGTTTGTCCAGAGGGCTTCTGCAGAGACAACCTACTGTTACCATGGTAAACCCACCCACACATCATGCACTCATTGAGCTGTTCGCAGGTACCTGAACACTATGGTCTGTTTTGAGCTCAAGACAAGGCTGTGTCTTTGCTTTGGACAGGCCTGGTTGGCCTTTCACTCACTATGTGGTTCCAGAAGGATGTTTACATTTTATAAATTCTTGAACTGTAATCATTAGTTTACAGAGTGTACAGTAGAAGGTGTATCCAGGTTACAGCCAAGAGCCCTACCCACCCAGGTACAAACCCTGACTCCTACTAAACTCTCAGGTGTTACACTACCCAGACAATGATACTCTCTGTTATTATCAATACATAGTCACTTTAACCTCTATGGGCTAGGTGGGACGCTTGTCCCACCTACTCAACAGCCAGTGTAATCCCATAGCGCGTTATTCAAATTCCTCAAAAATGCAAAAACTTCAATTTTTCAAACATATGACTATTTTACACCATTTTAAAGACAAGACTCTCGTTAATCTAACCACACTGTCTGATTTCAAAAAGGCTTTACAACGAAAGCAAAACATTAGATTATGTCAGCAGAGTACCCAGCCAGAAATAATCAGACACCCATTTTTCAAGCTAGCATATAATGTCACATAAACCCAAACCACAGCTAAATGTAGCACTAACCTTTGATGATCTTCATCAGATGACAACCCTAGGACATTATGTTATACAATACATGCATGTTTTGTTCAATCAAGTTCATATTTATATCAAAAACCAGCTTTTTACATTAGCATGTGACTAGCATGTGACTAGCATTCCCACCGAACACTGCCGGTCACATCATTCTGATTACGGTAGTCATTTTGTCACCCTCATCATGGCAAAGACACGGAGAAATGCATATGATGCAGCTTTCAAGTTGAAGGCGATTGATCTGGCTGTTGGAAAAGGAAATAGAGCTGCTGCACGGGAGCTTGGTCTTAATGAGTTGATGATAAGACGTTGGAAACAGCAGCGTGAGGAATTGACTCAGTGCAAAAAGACAGCTAAAGCTTACTGCAAATGTTTTATTTTTTGTTACAAGCCGTGTTTCGTTAAAGTCTATTTATTTTTGTTACAAGCCGTGTTTTGTTTAAGCCTGTATAAAGTTAATTTGTTTCAATGTACCGGTAGGCACCTGCGGCTTATAGACATGTGCGGCTTATTTATGTTCAAAATAATATATATTTTTTAAATTCAGTGGGTGCGGCTTATATTCAGGTGCGCTTAATAGTCCGGAAATTACGGTACTTCCATTACCTCGACTAACCGGTGCCGCCGCACATTGACTCTGTACCAGTACCCCCAGTATATAGCCTCGTTATTATTATTTTACTCCTGCTCTTTATTAATTTGTTACTGATATTTGTTATTCTTATTGGTATTTTTTTATGTTATTTTTTAAACTGCATTGTTGGTTAGATTCCTTGTTATTATTCAGGGCATGTGACAGATATCATTTGATTTGATTTGATATTTGATATGCTTAAACTGTTGGTGCAGTATACATTAAATGTTTTAGTCATGAAAATGGGTTAATTCATTTTATGATGATGATGATGATGACATAACACTTGTCCAGCTGTTGCTGATTCAACATGTTTTTTTCATTCAAATACGAAAATAAGCATTTACCTATAGGTGTTGTTTCACTATAAATATTTGAGTCTAATGAACACTTATTTTTGCTATTCCTCTCAGGATCAAGATGCTGGAAACTCCATGACGCCGCTCTGAACAACATCCACAAGAAAGTAAACTCCGGGAGACAGAGGGTTGCCATGGAGAGAGATTGTTTACTCGGATGAGATGACAAAATATGGACAGAAATGTAGACCTTTGCTCTTTAATAACTTGCCTTGATTTTGTTTTCTACACTATATGTATAACTATGGCTTTTTCATTGTGTGTTACAATTACTTTCTGTTAATCTCCTTTTAACATTGATACTGTTGTGTATTTTAATTCAAATAAAGCATTCAAATGCTTTCATATAGAGATATTGTTTGATTTGATATTTTTCCTCTGTCCTTAAATTTCATCCACAAATTCAGTGTGCAACAACTATATTAGGCTGATGCTCAATGTAACAAAGCAATTTTTGGTTGCATAATGCACTGTGAATATGCATCTATTGACTGGTGTTTTAGTTTGTCTCAAACTATTTTTTAACTGTATCCTGAAAACGTCTCTGTGGTGTTCTGAATACCCTAAATAGATTTAACACTCAGCTAAACTCATCTCTAACCCCCAGCAATGACTGTCAGTCCTCACCACGTGCTCTCTACACACACCTCATTGCATCTAAACCACAATCAACCATGTCACTAAGAGCACAACTCACTCTTTTCATGAGAATAGCCTTGAAGTAAAAATAAACATCTTAGGTGAATATACTTTGAACAGAATTTATATTGTTGAGACTGACTTCAGATATGACAATGTACACATTGTGACAGCAGTTTCCACAAACTATTGACAAAACGTGAACGTATAAGTGCACCTTGCAGGATTGCAATTCATGTATCTTTCAATAGGGAGCAGCAGTGTGTATGAAGGTCCTTGTGACTGCTTCAAATCAAATCAAGTGAATGGCGCCAGAGGGGATGGCTGCTGTTTTACGGGCTCCTAACTAATTGTGCTATTTTAAATTGTTTGTAACTTATTTTGTACAAAATGTTGCTGCCACCGTCTCTTATGACCGAAAAGAGCTTCTGGATATCAGAACAGCGATTACTCACCTCGAACTGGACAAAGATTTTTTATTTAATGAGTCTGACACGTAGGATATAATGTTGCTCCCGGACAAGGCCCAAATCCCCATTATTCACATGAAGAAAATAAGGAAATACAGGGGGCGCAGATCAGGGTGCCTTGTGAGAATTCGTCAGCGAGTGGGTAACCCGCCTCTACCATCCATTCTATTGGCCAACGTGCAATCACTGGAGAATTAACTCAATGAGCATAGTGACTTTACAAATGACCTCGACTAACCTGTAAGACCGCACATTGACTCAGTACCTGTACCCCATGGATATATCCTCCTTACTGTTATGTAATTTTCTTGTGTTCTTTTTTTTATTACATTTTTTTACTTTAGTGTTGTAATAAATATTTTCTTAACTCTATTTCTTGAACTGCTTTGTTGGTTAAGGGCTTTTAAGTAAGCATTTCACAGTAAGGTTGTATTCGATGCATGTGACAAATACAATTTGATTTGATTTTAGACTATCCTACCAACGGGACATTAAAAACTGTAATATCTTATGTTTCACTGAGTCGTGGCTGAACCCGACACAGATAATGTACAGTTGGTTGGGTTTTCCGTGCATCGGCAGGACAGAACAGCTACATCCGGAAAGACAATGGGTGGGGGGTTGTGTCTATTTGTCAATAACAGCTGGTGCGCGATGTCTAATATTAAGGTAGTCTCGAGGTATTACTAGCCTTAGATAGAGTACCTCTTGATAAGCTGTAGACCACACTATCTATATTTTTCGTAACCGTCTATTTACCACCACAAACCGACGCTGGCACTAAGACCCCACTCAACAAGCTGTATTAGGCCATAAGCAAACAAGAATATGCTCATCCAGAAGCAGTGCTCCTAGTAGCTGGGGACTTTAATGCAGGCAAACCTAAATCCGTTTTACCTCATTTCTACCAGCATTTCACATGTGCCACCAGAGGGAAAAAACTCTACACCACCTTGAACTCCATTTGGTAAATATGACCGCATTTCTATCCTCCTGATTCCTGCTTACAAGCAAAACCTAAAGCAGGAAGTACCAGTGATTCACTCAATATGGAAGTGGTCATATGACGCGGATGCTATGCTACAGGACTGTTTTGGTAGCACAGACTGGATTATGTTCCGGGATTCATCCAATGGCACTGAGGAGTAAACCACCTCAGTCATCGGCTTCATCAATAAGTGCATCAACAACATCGACCATACGTACATATCCCCACCAGAAGCCATAGATTACAGACAATGCCAGCATCAAGCTAAAGGCCAAAGCTGCCGCTTTCAAGGACCGGGACACTAATCTGGACGCTTATAAGAAATCCCAACATGCCCTCAGACAAACCATCAAACAAGCAAAGTGTCAATACAGGATTAAGATTGAATACTACTACACTGGCTCTGATGCTCGTCAGATGTGGCAGGACTTGAAAACTATTACAGATTACAAAGGGAAACCCAGCTGCGAGCTTCCCAGTGACGTGAGCCTACCAGTCGAGCTAAATGCCTTTTATGCTCGCTTCGAGGCAAGCATCACTGAAGCATGCAGGAGAGCACCAGCTGTTCTGGACAACTGTGTGATAACACTCTCGGTAGCCAATGTGAGCAAGACATTAAAACATGTCAACATTCACAAAGCCGTGGGGCAAGACAGATTACAAGGATGTGTACTCCTAGCATGTGCGGACCAACTGGCAAGTGTCTTCATTGACATTTTCAACCTCTCCCTGACCGAGTTTGTAATACCTACATGTTTCAAGCAGAACACCATAGTCGCTGTGCCCAGGGAAGCGAAGATAACCTGCCTAAATAATTATCGCCCCGTAGCAATCACATCGATAGCTATAAAGTGCTTTGAAAGGCTGGTCATGGCTCACATCAACAGCATTCTTCCGGATAACCTAGACCCACTCCAATTCTCATAACGCCCCAACATATCCTAAGATGACGCAATCTCAATCGCACTCCACACTGCCCTTTCTCACCTGGACAAAAGGAACACCTATGTGAGAATGCTGTTCTTTAACTACAGTGCAGCGTTCAACAACATAGTGCCCACATAGCTCATCACTAAGTTAAGGACCCTTGGACTAAACACCTCCCACTGAAACTGGATCCTGAAATTCCTGACGGGCCGCCCCCAGGTGGTAAGGGTAGGCAGCAACACGTCTGCTACTCTGATCCTCAACACTGGGGCCCTTCAAGGGTGTGTGCTTAGTCTCTTCCTGCCATCCAGGACCTATATACTAGACGGTGTCAGATGAAAGACCAAAAAAAGACACCAGTCACCCAAGTCCTACACTGTTTTTTCTGCTACCGCACGGCAAGCGGTACCAGAGTGCAAAGTCTAGGACCAAAAGGCTCCTTAACAGCTTCTACCCCCAAGCCATAAGACTGATAAACAATTAACCAAATGGCCACCGGATTATTTACATTGACACCCCCTCCCTCCATTTGCTTTTTACACTGCTGCAACTCGCTGCTTATTATCTATGCATAGTCACTTCACCCCTACCTGCATGTACAAATTACCTCAACTAATCTGTACCCCTGCACATTCACTCGCTACCGGTACCCCCTGTAAATAGCCTCGTTATTGTTATTTTATTGTGTTACTTTTTATTATTTTTCACTTTAGTTTATTTGGTCAATATTTTCTTAACTCTTTCTTATACTGCACTGTTGGGGGCTTATAAGTAAGCATTTTACGGTAAGGTCTACACCTGTTGTATTTGGCACATGTGACAAATAAAGTTTGATTTTATTTTGATCATTACAACACCTGACACCATCGTTATGCACACCTGCGCCTCATTATGAGTCTCACCTGGTCTCCATCACTTCACTGATTACCTCCCCTATACTGTATCTGTCACTCCTTTAGGTTCACTCCCCAGGCAATAATAGTCATGTGCTTCATGTCCAGATGCTACTCTTGTTTTGTATCGTTCCATATTTCTTGTATTATTAAACTCACCCCCTACAGCTGCTTCTCGACTCCCAGCGTCTCCGTTACACTTGTACAGCTTTATTCTGCTTTGCACAACTTTATCACACAGCAAGTTTGATTTGTTTAAACAATGTGATTACTGTGGACTTATCCTTTATTAGGCCTAACTGCAGCTCACACTGTCTACAATACTATGTACTGCAGCTAGCTAACAGAGGGCTTGTCCATCCAAAGTAAGAGACACAACAGCAAGAGTCAGTGGATCCCTTTACTTTATGTTTTTCTTCCATTGTGGTCCATGGGAATCATTAAGTAGACCTGGTTGGCCACATGTTATAACACTGTCATCCTCTAGGGCAGTGGTTCCCAAACTTATAATAGTCCCGTGCTCCTTCAAACATTCAACCTCTAGCTGCGTACCCCCTCTAGCACCAGGGTCAGCGCACTCTCAAATGTTGTTTTTTGCCATCATTGTAAGCCTGACACACAGACACTGTACGATACATGTATTAATAAAAAGAAGAATGAGTGTGGGTTTTTATCACAACCCGGCTCGTGGGAAGTGACAACGAGCTCTTATAGGATCAGGGCACAAATAATAAATACTATAATAATCTTGTCTCTTTATTTAGCCATCTTACATATAAAACCTTATTTGTTCATCAAAAATTGTGAATAACTCACCACAGGATAAGGAGAAGGGTGTGCTTGAATGGATGCACATACAGTTGTTCCTCCATTAAAAGTTGTGAGCTTACACAGAGGTACCCAGTGTCACGGCTTCATTGCTCCAGACCACCACAAGGGGGAGTTAGAGCACTCATTATGCATGACCAATCATATCAAGTGGTTCCAATGACGAATTTGACGCGAGCCTCCGCTTCTGGTGACTTTCTTTAGCAAAGGTGGCTGACAAAACATTACAGGAGAAGCAAATGTAAGTAAATATAACGTCATAACGAGTCAAGCTAAAAATGTAAAATTGAGAGTAATATGTTAGTTAACCTCTCTAGGGTATGTGGGACGAAATCGTCCCACCTACTCAACAGCCAGTGGAATCCCGTGGCGCGATATTCAAATACCTTAGAAATGCTATTACTTCAATTTCTCAAACATATGACTATTTTACACCATTTTAAAGACAAGACTCTCGTTAATCTAACCACACTGTCCGATTTCAAAAAGGCTTTACAATGAAAGCAAAACATTAGATTATGTCAGCAGAGTACCCAGCCAGAAATAATCAGACACCCATTTTTCAAGCTAGCATATAATGTCACAAAAACCCAAACCACAGCTAAATGCAGCACTAACCTTTGATGATCTTCATCAGATGACACTCCTAGGACATTATGTTATACAATACATGCATGTTTTGTTCAATCAAGTTCATATTTATATCAAAAACCAGCTTTTTACATTAGCATGTGACGTTCAGAACTAGCATACCCACCGCAAACGATAAACATTCACAAAAAACATCACAATTATTTTAAGAATTATAGATACAGAACTCCTTTATGCAATCGCGGTGTCCGATTTTAAAATAGCTTTTCAGCAAAAGCACATTTTGCAATATTCTGAGTACATAGCTCGCCATCACGGGCTAGCTATTTTGACACCCACCAAGTTTGGCACTCACCAAACTCAGATTTACTATAAGAAAAATTGGATTACCTTTGCTGTTCTTCGTCAGAATGCACTCCCAGGACTTCTACTTCATCCACAAACGTTGTTTTGGTTCAAAATAATCCATAGTTATGTTCAAATATCCTCTGTTTTGTTCTTGCGTTCAAGACACTATCCGAAGGGTGACGCACGGACGCGTATCGTGACAAACAAATTCTAAATATTCCATTACCGTACTTCGAAGCATGTCAAACGCTGTTTAAAATAAAAATTTTATGCGATTTTTCTCATAAAAAAGCGATAATATTCCGACTCAAAGTTGAAAATGGCCTCTTCACGTGCACGCGCCCGTCTCATTGTTCTCAGATCGACCACTTACCAAATGCGCTACTGTTTTTCAGCCATGGGCTGCAAAGTCATCATTCAACGTTCTGCCGCCTTCTGAGAGCCTATGGGAGCCGTAGGAAGTGTCACGTTACAGCAGAGATCCTCAGTTTTCAATAAAGAGAGTGTAGAAGGCCAAGAAATGGTCAGAGAGGGCACTTCCTGTACAGAATCTTCTCAGGTTTTTGCCTGCCATATGAGTTCTGTTATACTCACAGACACCATTCAAACAGTTTCAGAAACTTTAGGGTGTTTTCTATCCAAATCAAACAATTATATGCATATTCTAGTTTCTGGGCTGTAGTAATAACCAGATGAAATCGGGTACGTTTTTTATCCGGATGTGAAAATACTGCCCCCTACCCTAGAGAGGTTAACATAGAGACAAACGATTGTGCATATTTATTTGTCATAAAGTTAATTTACGAAAATCGCGATTTAGCAAGATAACGTACTAATATTATCCAGCTAGCTAGCTGGTGTTATGACTTGAGTATGAAAATGTAATTCGTGTTGTTTCATGTTTTAAGGACTCCTGAGAAAACCAGCAAACCAGGCTGTCGTCTTGGGAAGCAGTGGATGTAAGGAATCTAGCTAGCTAAAGCATTTACTGCAAATTGAATATACAATTGTGTAAGCTGCCTTGCAATGCAGCTGAAGTAACATAGCTAGCTAACTATTTACTTGCTTATTGTGTAATGGAGGATAAAAATAACTGTATGCCTATGGATGTGTGAACCTCAGCTATCATAGTTGTTGTATCAACTTCCAAGTCTGAATGGCATTAATGAAGCCAATCGATTGAGTAAAATATAATAACTTAATTGTGCCAAGGATGCAAGTCCTATATACATGTACTGTAGTTATTACCACACATGAGATCCCCAAATTGTAGCCTGTACAGTTGAAGTCTGAAGTTTACATACACCTTAGCCAAATACATTTAAACTCCGTTTTTCATAATTCCTGGTATTTAATCCTAGTAAAAATTCCCTGTCTTAAATCAGTTAGGATCACCACTTTACTTTTAAGAATGAGAATAATTTATTTCAGCTTTTATTTCTTTCATCACATTCCCAGTGGGTCAGAAGTTTACATACACTCCATTAGTATTTGGTAGCATTGCTTTTAAATTGTTTAACTTGGGTTAAACGTTTCAGGTATCCGTCCACAAGCTTCCCACAACAAGTTGGGTGAATTTTGGCCCATTCCTCCTGACAGAGCTGGTGTAACTGAGCCAGGTTGGTAGGCCTCCTTGCTCACACACGCATTTTCAGTTCTGCCCCCAATTTTCTATTGGATTGAGGTCAGGGCTTTGTGATGGCCACTCCAATACCTTGACTTTGTTCTCCTTAAGACATTTTGCTACAACTTTGGAAGTATGCTTGGGGTCATTGTCCATTTGGAAGACCCATTTGCGACCAAGCTTTAACTTCCTGACTGATGTCTTGAGATGTTGCTTCAATATATCCACATCATTTTCCTGCCTCATGTTACCATCTATTTTATGAAGTGCACCAGTCCCTCCTGCAGCAAAGCACCCCCACAACATGATGCTTCCACCCCCGTGCTTCACGGTTGGGATGGTGTTCTTCGGCTTGCAAGTCTCCCCCTTTTTCCTCCAAACATAACAATGGTCATTATGGCCAAACAGTTATATTTTTCTTTCATCAGACCAGAGGACATTTCTCCAAAAAGTACGATCTTTGTCCCCATGTGCAGATGCAAAGCGTAGTCTGGCTTTTTTATGGCGGTTTTGGAGCAGTGGCTTCTTCCTTGCTGAGCGGCCTTTCAGGTTATGTTGATATAGGACTCGTTTTACTGTGAATATAGATACTTTTGTACCTGTTTCCTCCAGCATCTTCACAAGGTCCGTTGCTGTTGTTCTGGGATTGATTTGCACTTTCGCACCAAAGTACGTTCATCTCTAGGAGACAGAACTCGCCTCCTTCCTGAGCGGTTTGACAACTGTGTGGTCCCATGGTGTTTATCCTTGCGTACTATTGTTTGTACAGATGAACGTGGTAACTTCAGGCATTTGGAAATTGTTCCCAAGGATGAACCAGACTTGTGGAGGTCTACAATTTTTTTTATGAGGTCTTGGCTGATTTATTTTCATTTTCCCATGATGTCAAGCAAAGAGGCACTGAGTTTGAAGGTAGGCCTTGATATACATCCACAGTTGGGGCTAGGGGGCAGTATTGAGAATTTTGAAAAAAATATGTGCCCATTTTTAACTGCCTCCTACACCAACTCAGAAGCTAGAATATGCATATTATTAACAGATTTGGATAGCAAACACTCTGAACTTTCTACAACTGTTTGAATGGTGTCTGTAAGTATAACAAAACTCATATGGCAGGCAAGAACCTGAGAAAAATACAAGCAGGAAATGAGAATTTTGTGGCTGTACTATTTTTGAGTCATTGCTAATAGATCACACAGTGACAAAGGATTCATTTCGCACTTCCTACGGCTTCCACTAGATGTCAACGATCTTTATAAAGTTGTTTGAAGCGTCTATGATGAACAGAGAACGAATGACAAGGAAGATAAGTTGACGTCCCTGGGATGTCGTCACTTCATTATTGCGCGCACCTGCGCGTTCATGTGAGGCGAGACATTTTTCAAAACGTTTTTCAAGACACAGGAGAGGTCGGGTTGAAATATTACTGATGTTTCACGTTAAAAATGGCCCTAAAGATTGATGCTAAACAACGTTTGACATGTTTGAACGAACGTAAATAGATTTTTTTTTTTACTTTTCGGCGTGTCTCTCCCCCCCCCCCCCCGCCCTACATTTTGAGGATCCTACTGAACGCGCTAACAACATGGAACAACTTGGCGTTATTTGGACATAAATTATGAACTTTGTCGAAAGAAACCACATTTGTTGTGGACCTGGGATTCCTGGAAGTGCCTTCTGATGAAGATAATCAAAGGTAAGGGATTATTTACATAGTATTATTGATATTAGATGGTTACAAGATGGTGCTAACCTGTATATCCTAGCCTATTGTTCTTAGCATAGCACCCCGTTTATTGCAAAGTGTGATTTCCCAGTAAAGTTCTTTTGAAATCTGGCAATCTGGCAATGTGGTAGCATTTACGAGATGTTAATCTATAATTCTTTGAATGACAATATTATAATTTACCAATGTTTTCGAATAGTAATTTTGTAAATTGTAACGCTGATTCACCGGAAGCATTTGAGGGGGAAAAAAATCAGAATTTCACCGCCACTGTAAAATGCTCTTTTTGGATATAAATATGAACTTGATGGAACAAAAAATGCATGTATTGTATAACATAATGTCCTAGGAGTGTCATCTGATGAAGATTGTCAAAGGTTAGTGCATAATTTTAGCTGGTTTTCTGCTTTTGGTGACGCCTGTCTTTGAATTGACAAAACATTATACACAGCTATTTTCAATGTACTCTCCTAACATAACCTAACTTTATGCTTTCGCTGTAAAGCCTCTTTGAAATCGGACAATGTGGTTGGATTTAGGAGATGTTTATCTTTCAAATGGTGAAAAATAGTTGATTGTTTGAGAAATTGAAATTATTAGATTCTTGCAGTTTTGAATTTCCCGCCATGGTATCTTGTCAATAAATCCCGTTACCGGGATCAGAGCGGGAAGGGGTCCTCTAGAGGTTAAAGGCACATTCAACTTAGTGTTTATAAACTTATGACCCACTAGAATTGGATACAGTGAATTATACGTGAAATAATCTGTCTGTAAACAATTGTTGGAAAAAATGACTTGTGTCATGTACAAAGTAGATGTCCGAACTAGCTTGTTAACCTCTATGGGCTAGGTGGGACGCTAGCGTGCCACCCGTGGTGCACTCCATCAACAGCAGGTGCATTTCAAGAGCGGCAAATTTGAATCCAAATAAATGTCAAAATTCAAATTTTTCAAACATACAACTATTTTACACCCTTTGAAAGATAAACATCTCCTTAATCTAACCACGTTTTACGATTTCAAAAAGGTTTTACGGCGAAAGCATAAATTTAGAGTATGTTAGGACAGTACATTTACAAGAGTTGTGTGTAATGTTTTGTCAAGTCAAAGACAGGGTCACCAAAACCATAAAACCAGCTAAAATGATGCACTAACCTTTTACAATCTCCATCAGATGACACTCCTAGGACATTATGTTAGACAATGCATGCATTTTTAGTTCTATCAAGTTCATATTTATATCCAAAAACAGCGTTTTACTATGGCATTGATGTTGAGGAAATCGTTTCCCTCCAATAACCGGCAGTCAAGTCAGCGTCACAAATTAAATAATTAAAATTAGAAAACATTGGTAAAATATTATATTGTCATTTAAAGAATTATAGATTTACATCTCTTGAACGCAATCAACTTGCCAGATTTAAAAATAACCTTACTGGGAAATCACACTTTGCAATAATCTGAGCACTGCGCCCAGAAAAATACGCGTTGCGATACAGACTAGACGTCATGTTGGGGAGATCTAAAATCGAAAATACTATGTAAATAATCCATTACCTTTGATTCTCTTCATCAGATGTCACTTCCAGGTATCACAGGTCCATAACGAATGTAGTTTTGTTCAAAAAAGCTCATCATTTATGTCCAAAAATCTCCGTCTTGTTAGCACATGATCTAAGCCAGCCGGACTTCTCGTCATGAACGAGGGGAAAAAATATATTTACGTTCGTTCAAACATGTCAAACGTTGTATAGCATAAATCATTAGGGCCTTTTTTAACCAGAACATGAATAATATTCAAGGTGGACGAATGCATACTCTTTTATAACGTATTGGAACGAGGGTACCCAACATGAACTCGCGCGCCAGGTGTCTAATGGGACATCATCGTTCCATGGCTCTTGTTCGGTCAGATCTCCCTCCAGAAGACTCAAAACACTTTGTAAAGGCTGGTGACATCTAGTGGAAGCAATAGGAAGTGCCAAAATATTCCTCAGCCCCTGTGTTTTTCAATGGGATAGGTTTAAAGGTAATACAACACATCAGGTATCCACTTCCTGTCAGAAAATGTCTCAGGGTTTTGCCTGCCAAATGAGTTCTGTTATACTCACAGACACCATTCAAACAGTTTTAGAAACTTTAGAGTGTTTTCTATCCATATATAATAAGTATATGCATATTCTAGTTACTGGGTAGGATTAGTAACCAGATTAAATCGGGTACATTTTATTTATCCAGACGTGCAAATGCTGCCCCCTAGCCCTAACAGGTTAACAAGACATTTGTGGAGTGGTTGAAAAACAAGTATTAATGACTCCAACCTAAGTGTATGTAAACTTCCGACTTCAACTGTATATCGACTATGAAACAAATAGGACATGGCCTGCTTATGAGTTGCCATGAAAAAAAAGCTAGATTAATTCAACTGAGAATGGCGAGAACAGGTATTCGTAGTTAAATTCTTTTAGTTCACCTAAGAATAATAATTGCGTGATTTATCATTCTACGTTATGTAATATAGTAGAATGTTATGAACCGACACTGAATCGTAGGAGCTAACTACTAGCTATGTAAAAGTTGAACAGAAGAACGCCCAGTGCTGCTTACCTGAGATGCCATCATCACACAGTCCTTCTTCGTAGGTGTCCGCTATGACTTCCTTTGTGTCGGAAAAAAGTTGTTTTCAGAACAATTACTTTGATTGAAAGTAAAAAAGTTTTACTCTCGACAAAAAGACACAAATTTACCTCCATAGCAAAAACTATTTGCCTGTGAATAACCACACCTTCATACAAACTTCCTTCTGTATGCAGAATTCTTGACGCACAACCGAAGGTGCTGCCATATCCTGCCAGCACCTCCACTAGCGAGCCACTCTGGTGCAGAATAATGACGCGTGGAAGAGGTTGCAAGTCGGGGAGTGGGGTTAATAGCTGAACAGTAGACTATTCAACCTTTACTAAAGAATAGTCTAATAGCTGAGCTAGGTGTGAAACCCCCCCCTCCTACCACAGACCAGATTTGCCCTAACGATCAAGGGGTAGCTTGCTGCTCAATGTAATAAAGTAATGACTTTTCAAATAAATTACCTTACACGTTATGTTGGCTGACAATTTGTTAACTACGCTGTCCTTACGAACCACATAGCATATCATTACAGCAGTATGTACCGGTATGTTAGCTAGCTACCTAACGTTAATAATAGTTGTACATCAAACTTGCCAGTATGTTAACTAAAGGCTATCTAACTACGGAACATTTATTGATTTGATTATTCCCATCATGTTTACCTTAGCTAAATGGTATAGTCATTGTGCGTTCTCAATGGTCATTCGGATGCTTTCGTAAATTCGCTCTGGCTATCTACACCGATTTCAGAACACTCTCGTCTGAGTGTACCAGAGTGAAGAATAATGAATTTAGTGTACCAGAGCACAGAATAATGAATTTACGAGCTCTCAACACCCGTTGAATATGGCCGGTGTCAGTAAACGTTGGCAAAAAAGCGTCATTAAATTGTTTCCAGCAGAATAGTTACAGTCACCAACAATCTGGCTAACACGAAAACTGCCTAACCAGCTCTGCTTGGGCGAGTAAAATGGTCAGAGGGGTCTTATTTGTGTCTGGAAGTAGCTAGCAAGCTAACCAACTTTAGCTTGGGTGCTTGACTTTAGTTGCAAGGCCGTTGCAATTTATGAGCGTCCCGTTGTACAGCGCCATATTTTCTGTTCCATTCAAACGGAAACCCAGAAGGAAACCCAGAACTAGATAACAGGGACTAGAGAGAAAAGAAGTATGGGAAAAAACACGCTGGTAGGCTTGATGAGATAAGACGAACTGGCAACAGACAAACAGAAAACACAGGTATAAATGCAGATGGGAAAATGGGGAAAATGGGTGACACCTGGAGGGGGGTGGACACAAGCACAAGACAGGTGAAACAGATCAGGGTGTGACAAGCATCTTCTATGAATAAGTCACTTACCTCGAACAGCAGACATGCTCTCTTGTGTCACATCCTGAACCTTGTAAGAGTTAATTTTCTATAGTAGATGGGTCAGGGCGTGACAGGGGGTGTTTGGCTGGTTTTCTTGTTTTCTATTTCTATGTTTTGTGTTCTAGGTTTTCTATTTCTATGTTGTTGTTTTTTTGGGTTGATCTCCAATTGGAGGCAGCTGGTTCTCGTTGCCTCTGATTGGAGATCATATTTAAGTAGGGCGTTTTTCCTTTTGGGTTTGTGGGTTGTTAATTTTGAGTAGTGTGTTATCCTCTCTGCGTCACGGTTTGTTGTTTTTTGTATTTCTAGTATTTGGTGTATTGCAACGTTTCACTATAAATAAAAAGATGTGGAACTACAACCATCCTGTGCGTTGGTCCGATCATTCTGACAGCCGTGACATTTTGTTCATATTGTAAATGACGCAAGTCAGGACAATGATCAGGATGAGAGAAAGCCAATGCTACTCCCAGGCAGTAGACCAAGAAAAGAGGGTCTGCTCCATTGTCTGTGAAAATAAATATGGGGATATAAGTATAGTACTGTATGGATAATTTTCTTATGTGATCTAAATAACTAGTACTGTGTACAGTTTTACACAGCAGAGTATCCAATAGATATAAACAAAAATGTAAGATATATCACCTACCCTTGATGTCCAGTATCTCCCCACATGAGGCCACAGCACAGTAATAAGTCTTGACAACAGAGAGGCTGAGGTTCCTCTTGGGGAGGTTGTAGACACAGCTCTGTGTAGGAGTCCCAGCCTCAGGGCTCTTCTCACACTGATCATTCCTGTCTGGGTGTAAATAATTCCTGAATGGGATTCTCCTGAGCCATGTCTGAACCAATAGACACTGTGTTCTCCTGCACAGGTCTCAGTGTGTATTGTACAGTTCAGAGTCATAGAGTCTCCTGGCTGGACTGAATCAGACACAAGCTGCTGGAGCACAGACATGCAGTTGGACCCAGAATCTGAAGAGCGTGAATAAGATCATGGTTTGTACATTCTATTTTCCTGCTAGATTAATTAATTTAGCATTATATGAATGCACTTCAGAACCAACATTTTTAAAAACAACTTAAGTTACCTTTGACAATTACAACAGCTCCTTCCCCAAATGTGGCTTCCCTCGCTAACATACTAACACAGTAGTATGTAGCTGAGTCCCCTGACTCTGTCTTGGAGATGGTTAGCTGTCAAATCCTCTCTCACATTCAAATGTTTAGTCTCGGTAAAGTCCTCGGTAAAGTTGTTGAAATAAATACTATTTTCAGTCCAATAATATGATGATGCCATGAGAAGAGGCTTCTGTCCAATAGTTTGCTTGTACTAAGAGACTCTGAACAATTGAGATCGACAAAAGCAAGTGAGAGATACACTTTGTCCCAGTTGTGTAACTATCACAGGGTCTGGTTGGATTACATCCGTATTAAGTGCACAACCTGTGAAGCAAACAAACTAAATAAATCAGACGAAGGTATAGTACAGAATTTAAAATTATTATTGTTATTCAGACTACATAGTCATTCAAATGGATGAGAAAAGACTGACAAAAAAGTAAAAGTATCCGTATTAAGTCTTACTTACCCAAATTGGCACAAAACAAAAAGATTGTCCAATATATAATCATCATTTCCTTTCTGAACTGTATAGTGTGTGGGTCTGACAACGGGGCAGCTTTTACATGATGACACTAATCGGGTAATCATTATGATGTAGGAGGAAACTCTGAACTAAGTGGTATTATTGGCTGTCTGAACAGGCATAAAGCATGTGATAAAAACTACAATCTAACATGTGTCCTGTGGCATTCCATAGTTAGAGCAGCCCTTCAAATGATGTAAAGTCAGAGTTACTGGTTTGTATTTTTTCATCATTTGGGTCAGTGTCTGAGACTACTGGTACATATGTCCTTTTTTACATACACAGGGGGTTTACATTGTTTTTCTCACTTCATGTCTGTAGAAGGCAGTTCAAGCTTCAGGAGGAAGTGAACTCTGGTGAGGTTGGCACCTTTTTTTACAAAATTAAGATGTGATCCTTTGATACCTGGTGCAAATAAGTGGTAAGAATTGGGCAAGTCATTAAACTAGGAAATAAAAATAAGTTTATTGAAATATCACACAACCATAAAGGCAGGTTGCAGAGTACCATATTACAACTATTATCATAAAAAGGAAGAATTCAAACATTTGCAAAATCATTATATACATTTTGTTGTACACTTTTACAAAAACAAATGTATGCTGTCAGTCAACCTCAGCCACTAGTGCTAAAGTTTTGAGTCTTCTGAAACCATCCCGTTATCAGCTCTCACACTTGCTGTACAATTATGCTCTGCACCTGAGAGTTTTTAGATTTATATTAGGCGAAGCTTGGCCCCTGCAATAGCATCCAACAATAAATGAGAAATGTATATAATAGACAGTTCACGCTGGCTCAGTCACGATCTGTAACAGCGCCTCTCGTAGGAGGGGGGTGTGTAGGAAATCAGGAGCAGGAGAGCAGATAAGTTCCAGTGTAATTCAACGTTTATTCAGGCAGTCCCGAAAGCACAACACAAACACAATGGGAATAAGCGCACTAACGTCGTCGCCACCCACAGGGAAGGAATTTCGCACACGGAGGAGAAACCTCGACTCCTCAAACTAAAGCACAAAATGCACACGGTAAACATATACCGTAAGAAACAAATTAAATCCTGTGGTGCAGGCACACACCCCTTACAAGCACAATACAAAGCAATAATCCCGCACACAGCCTAGCCTGCAGCGGGGTGTAATAAACCGACCGAAATCAACTTAATTAAACACAGGTGTGAAAAACAGACAGAACTAATCGAAAAGGAAAATGGGATCGGTGGCAGCTAGTAGGCCGGCGACGACGATCGCCGAGCACCGCCCGAACAGGGAGAGGAGCCACCTTCGGTGGAAGTTGTGACGGGATCAAAGTGGAGTTCAGAGGAGGGGTGGGGCTTAACTTAGAATGATGCTGATTGAATGACCCTCATATGTCACATCCTGTCTTGATTACTCACACCAGAGTAGATGGTTTCTTCTTCTCTCTGTTCTCTCCTCTGTCTCCTGGGCTTGGTACTCTTCTTGTCACTGAACAGCAGGGCAGTATAGTTCAGAGCATCATAATCACCGTTTAGCTATGGGGATGAAACAAGGACTCAGTAAATTCAGAGTATGGGTCAAGTCTAATGCTTTAGTCTTTTACTTTAATACTCTTTCCCTGTCTCATCCTGCTAACCTTTTGTTCTGACGTGTTGGCATGAGGGTTTCCATACTGGTGTCATGACTGTCCTGATCAGGTCAGGGTACAGAAGACCACCACCCTACAGATTATCTCCCAAAACCCCAACAGAGGAGGAGAGATTTAGGGGTCTGAAGATGTGGGGGTTTTATGACCCCTCACGCCATAATAAACCTTAAGCCACAGAGAAATTCCTTTGTCCTCACAATGGAATTCTGGCCTCAGAACATTAAACATGCAATAAAGGGACTTTGGAACAATGGTTTCCGTCAGCCACAACGGTGGTCATGACGAGAGGTGGAATATGAAAAGGTATGTAACTTTTGAATTGTTATTAAAGGTTAAGAGATGACGTTATTATGAAAACATTGTACCTTTAAGAGTTTTCCCAGTATATGCCTGATGTTTATACATTGTACGTTGTGTGGAAAATATCCAAATCAAAGAGAATGTTTTGGTAAAGATGAGATGTGAAGGTAGTGTCTAAAATAGGATTTTAGTCAAATCTAGGCCTTGCCCCTTAACTTGGTCCGCCCAGAGAATTGCCCTAAAGGCGGTTACCCCCACTTCTGACCCAAGGGTATAAGACAGGAGAGTGAAGAATTAACATAGGAGACTAATTGACCCCAAGCTGCAGCGAAGGTCTAACAAAGTCAACGAACCCCAAAACGAAACACAAGGTTGAAGACAAAGAAATCTTTTTCTACACGAGCTATGGACGAGTAGCTGTGTCTAAGCAGGTGAATTCAAGCCTAACCACACTCTCCATTGAATCGTGGTATATACACCGTTCGAGTCCGAAGCTGTGAGCTCTGAGCTACAGAGCTGTCTGTCCTCAGAAGACCCCTTTCAGATCAAGGGCGAGGGATCAGACCACTTAGCCAAGAAGGACACTGACATCGTGAGGACAACCAGAGAGTTGCGCCGGAGAAGTGCATCATTGAGAAGCCTAAACGACACACACGGAGCTTCCCACCTGAGACCTCCAACACGTAATTACATCATTATATTCTGACCCATAAGAGCGGCAGTTCGGGGCAAGGCTAGGTTTAAATAAGCATGGCTGACAAATGAACCCAAATGTATATTTCTCTCGTGTACTTTCTTGATTTCTCTCTCTTTTAAATCCTAATCAATAACTAGACTGTGTTTTGTGTATGTGTATTTTTATCATCATTTTAGCTTGCTAGTAAATAAATAATCAACTAAGATTGGTGTGGTAAACTCATTGGTGAAGCCCGGGTCCGTGCAGATTCCCGGATTATGCGACGTTCAGAATGAGACTGTAGAGGAAATTGATTAATTTAGCGACTGTTGTAAAATCGATATTCTGATATCCTTTGAGTTAATTTGGGAAATAGAAACTCAATCAAAATACTGTTCCCATGGTGCCCCAGGTTGATGAGTTAATAATTGCTTGATTCATTGCTTAATTCATGTAATCACGCAATTATAAACCGTTAATCATTCGATGAGCAACAGTCGTCACATTAACTAATACAACGTCACGACACTGGCTTTGCTGAGAAGGGGTCCCCGCTAAAAGAAAAATGACACAACATTTAAAACACTTGAAACCTCTTCTTGTCTACATGTCAAACACTTGAAACCTCTTCTTGTTTACTAATTAAATGGCATACTACCATGTCTTGTGTTCTTCTTAATTAAGAAATGACATCAGAGTACCTGTAAATAGGTTGCTGTGTGTTTGAGCGGGTGTTAGTGGCATGAGAAGAGAAAAATACTGTTCATCACTGGAACATAAAAATGCCTGAGTATGGCCTAAATGAATACCCTCCCTTTGTCATGTCTACTCCCGCTCCTCACCTCCATTGTTCGACGTCGCCAGTTTGGTAACCACCAGTCCTGGCATTCAACATTAGGCACACCTGGACTCCATCACTTCACTGATTACCTCCCCTATATCTGTCACTCCCCTAGTTCCCGTCCCCAGGCAGTACTTAACTGACTTGCCTCGTTAAATAAAGGTTAAATAAAATAAAGGTTTTGACTAAGTGTTTCATGTCTATACGTTACTTGTGTTTGTTATATTGTTCTATGTTCCGTTTATTATTAAACTCACCAGCTGCACTTGTTTTCCAACTCCCAGCATATACATTACAGAATACTGCCTCAACAAATGGAAGCAGCAGGTAATCAGAACATCTCCCAGATGGTTGAAGAACAGGGATACCTACTTCATCAACACAACAACCAGATGGTGGAACTGGGAAAGGCTATGGAAGAGGTTCTTTGCAGTCTTCAACGTCTGGAACATTCCCAAGTAGCGTTGCCTTCATCTAGCAGAGGATACTCTGCCAACAGTCGACCCAGTGAGACAGCACACCATTCCACTCAGCAGTCCACCCATGTTAGCGATGACCGTCTGTCCTTCCCGGATAAATGTGATGGAACCCCATCTAAGTGCCGTGGCTTCCTACTCCAGTGCTCCCTCTATTTTGTGCACCAGATGGGAGTTCCCAGCACTGAGAGGTCCAAGGCTGCCACAGTTATTTCTCTGCTGACTGGGCAAGCATTGAAGTGGGCTACGGCCATTTGGGAGAGAGG
Organism: Salmo salar; assembly: GCF_965601325.2. Taxonomy (NCBI): domain Eukaryota; kingdom Metazoa; phylum Chordata; class Actinopteri; order Salmoniformes; family Salmonidae; genus Salmo; species Salmo salar. The sequence goes on from NC_138308.1 coordinate 78,299,180, forward strand.
AGAGGAGGAGATGGATTCTATTCAGAGGTATCTTCGATCAAATCAAAGTTTATTTGTCACGTGCGCCGAATACAACAGGTGTAGACCTTACAGTGAAATGCTTACTTACAGGCTCAAACCAATAGTGTGAAAAAGGTATGTGTGTGTGTGTGTGTGTGTGTGTGTGTGTGTGTGTGTGTGTGTGTGTGTGTGTGTGTGTGTGTGTGTGTGTGTGTGAGTGTGTGTGTGTGTGTGTGTGTGTGTGTGTGGGTAAGTAAAGAAATAAAATAACAGTGAAAAGACATTTGAAAGTAAGAGCAGCAAGGCTATATATAGACACTGGTTAGTCAGGCTTATTGAGGTAGTATGTACATGTAGGTATGGTTATTAAACTAAGTCCCCCCGGCACGCTCCAGCAGGGAAGCTCCTTCCCCTTCCCGTGCCTCAGCATACCTGGTCTCATCTGTCCATTGACTTTGTTACTTTGGTGGTTGTGGACAGATTTTCAAAATCATGCCGGTTTATTCCTCTCTCTGGTCTCCCCACAGCGCTCCAGGTTGCTGAGGCACTGTTCCAGCAGGTCTTCCGGCACTATAGCCTTACGGAAGATATCATTTGTGACCGTGGCCCCCAATTCACTTCACGGGTATGGAGGGCATAAATGGAGAAACTACGGGTCACGGTCAGCCTCTCTTCCGGGTACCGGCCTCAGTCCAATGGGCAGGTGGAGAGGATGAACCAGGAGCTGGGGAGGTTCCTGAGGAGTCATTGCCAGGACCAACAGGGGGAGTGGGCTAGATTTCTTCCCTGGGCTTAGTCCCTTCCAATGTGTCCTGTGTTTTCAGCCGGCCCTGGCTCTGTGGACTCCGAGCCAGACCGAGATCCCTGTGGTGGACAACTGGTTCCGGTGCGCAGAGGATGTTTGGAGTGATGCTCATGTGAGGCTCCAGCATGCCATCCGTCGCCAGAAGGAGCAGGCGGATCGCCACCGCAGTAAGGTGCTCGTGTTCCATCCTGGTGATCGCGTCTGGGTCACCACCAGGACCCTCCCACTCCACATGCCCTGCAAGATGCGGAACCCACGGTTTGTGGGGCCGTTCAAGGATCTCCGGAAAGTCAACGAGGTGACGTATAGGTTACAGCTTCCCAGTGACTACCGTGTCTCAGCTCATTTCATGTCTTCCTTTTCAGGCCGGTGTTTCCTGGTCCCTTGGCTGATGCTGTCCCCCACGACACCCCTCCGTCAAAAACTGGTGTTTGAGATGCACCTGAAAAAAAACACAACATTTACTGCATTTATTACATTTACCAAATGCCTATAGTAAGCACTTTAAATCTATAAAGAACATGTATAACGTTAGTCAATTGAGCTAGATGTTACTGACATGCTTTCCAGATCAAAGAAAGGTGAGGAGTTTATTCATCCTGGTTGCTCCTTCACTGGACGAGACTGACCTGTGTAAAATGCAGTCTCTCTTCAGAAAAGAATGGAAACTTGCATTTACGTTCATTGGTTCATCTCAGGTACCGTCTGATTTTGATGGTCAAATTTGATTGACTGAACACTCGATAGGCCGCCCAGTAGACCATGAATAGAACAAACACTGTCCTTTCATGTTGTTGTACAGCTTGATTCTGTAATGCACAACTTTATCACGTAGCAAGTTTGAATATGTCAATGTTCAGTTTTATAATTGTTTGTTAATGTCACTACCGTGGATTTATCCTTTGTTAGGCCTAACTATGCTCACACTGTCTACAATACTATGTACTGCAGCTGGCCAACAGAGGGCTTGTCCACCCAAAGAGACACAACAGCAAGAGTCAATGGATCCTTTACTTAATGTTTGTCATGCCATTGTGGTCCATGGGAGTCATACAGTAGTTGGGACCTGGTTGGCCACATGTTATGACTCTGTCATCCTCTAGGGCCTCTATGACTTCCACACAGTCACTTCATAACACAGAGAAACAGAAAACATGACAATAGTCTTTGCTTAACCAACAATATCTCATATACTATTTATTCTTTAACGTATTGACAGATTAAATCCCTCCCATGATATAATTAGGAGGCTCTTTCTTCCTGGCCCAGATGATGATACTCTACATCCCACTTCAAACAATGCTTTGTGTTTAACTAAGGACTTCAGATCTCTAGGTCAAATGACCTAATAAATAGTTAATTGTGTTTTTACACAGATTTCAGTCGACTATATATAGATAACTAGATGCCTCATAAAAATAGTGTTCTGTTGTTGATAAAAAGGGCAACATGAAGAGCAAAAGAGTATGTGATACAACTGAATGACACCGCTGAGACATCCTGCTGAAACCACATAGAGAGAGACAGAGAGAGAAAGATAGAGAGAAAGAGACATGGAGGGTCCTGTGCAGAAGGCCAACTGGCCTTAACAAAGTGTAGATAGCTACAGCCTTGTGTATTTTTCATAGCAGACTGCAGAAAACCTGTAAATATGTTGCTGTGTATGTGAGGGGGTGTGTGGTATGCAATCTGTAGGCCTATGTCTTAATGAGAAAACAAAGAAGACCTCCCATACTATAACTGGCCTGTCCTCCTTTTGTGGAGGTGGCTGTTGTGCCACTTTCACTATGAGTAATTATGTTGAAAGGGGCCTATGTTATTTACTGTAACATGATGCAAGGGACTACCTGACTTCACATAAATGAGAAGACATTGACCTTTACATTGTAAGCACTGTGTTTAGAGAACATTGTTGCACTAAGGGGTGTGAACAGTACGGTGGCCCTGAGAGGAAAAGTAGAGTGCAGTGTGTTGCTGCAGGTCAGTCTTCCTGTGTTAAAGGTGACCACAGAGGTGTGTGAACAAAATACATTGAGTTCAACTTATTCAAATGAATTAGTTTTAACCGTCGGAAATGCTTTCTTTTTCTTGACAAATGCAAATCAAACGTAAAATAAGCTTGACAGAGAAGCAATGCATGAAATTATGTATACATTGTATTACATTTAAAAAAGCTTTAACAACTGCTTTCATCCCATTTTTTCTGCATATCCATTCATAGAAATAGCTAATGAAGCTAGAGCTAGTTAAAGAGCTATCTAGTATGAAGGGGAAAGTATTTCATTCATCCAGTTCTACTGTCTAATTCCAGAGTACATGACCACTGTCTCTTCCTCCATGTTTCCTCTCTGTCTTCTAGACCTGTTCGTCTTGTTGCTCAGATTCAGAGCTACATAATGGAGACTGTCTGCATCTTGGCTCTGTGAAGAACAAAATAGTTTTGTTGCCATTAAAATGTATTACTTCTTGCACAATTTGGTTTTGCAAGCCAAGTCTGAAAGTTTGTATAAGACATGCAATATAAAAGTATTTCTGCTTACACTTGCATCTGACCGGGAAACTGTAGGACCTCTTGTCTGAGAGACCAGTTCTGAGAACAAAGACAGAAAACGCTATAGATACTGCCACGTCTTCCAGTTTATCTACTTATAGAGATGGTGACATCAAAGAATAGCAACTTTCAATCACTTACCACTGCACTGCAGACATGTTATCTTCTTCATCTTGTAAATGATGCAAGCAAGGAGAATGATCAAGATGAACGCAAAGGCCAATGCTACGGCCAGGCAGTATACAAAGAGAAGAGGGTCTATACTCTCGTCTGCTGAAATTTGAGCAATAATAGAAGAAACTCAGAATAGCAAGCATATGTATAGTAGATATAAACAACAATGAAAGCTATTTAACCTACCCTCAATGTTCAGCTTGGTCCCGTTCCCGAACAGTATCTCCCCACATGAGGCCACAGCACAGTAGTAAGTCCCAGCATCAGAGAGGCTGAGGTTCCTCTTGGGGAGGTTGTAGACACAGCTCTGTGTAGGAGACCCAGCCTCAGGGCTCTTCTCACACTGATCACTCCTGTCTCCATGGGTGTAAATGATTCCTGGGTGGGATTCTCCTGAGCCATGTCTGAACCAATATACACTGTGGTCTCCTGCACAGGTCTCAGTGTGTATTGTACAGTTCAGAGTCACAGACTCTCCTGGCTGGACTGACTCAGACACAAGCTGATGTATAACAGGCATATTTCTGGACCCTGAAAATAAACCAATTTCATCTCTCTAGAATATCACTGTAGCAAGTTTTGTAAATCAAAATTTATTAAATCAAGATTTTGTTTGATTAAGAAAATACATCATATCTGTATATTCAGATTTACAAAAAATAAATCATAATAATAACTTTCTCTTTACCTTTTATGATGAGAACGACTCCTTGTCCAAACTCCACATTGATTCCATAAGCACTTCCACAGTAGTATGTGCCTGAATCAGAGAGTTCCACATCTGCGATCATTAGGTGATTTTTTCCTTGTCCACCTTCCACTGAGAAGCGAGGGTTGTCCTTAAACTCATGGTAAAATGTTGCATTCCTGTCATACTTATAAATGGTTGAGATGAGCTGAGGAATATTTCCAAAACTTTGCTTGTACCAGGAGAACATTATTCCCATGTCGCCTGAATTGAAGCAATGCAAAACTACTGTGTCTCCAACGTTGGCTGACATGAGACCAATCTTCTGACGCATGGATGAGGATTCAGTCCCAGCTAGCACATGAACTAGAGAACATGAAAATATATTAGCTGTTACATATCTCAATTACAACTTTGGATTGTCAAAGTGTCTGTAAAACGATAATGGGATACCTTGTGTCTTCAAATCAAGATTGGACATCACATAAGCAGAGAAATATAAAAGATTGACTTACCCCTCTCTACAAGAAGTGGAAATATCAGACACAGTGCGGTCATCTTCAAAGTTGTCAGCTCTTCACAACTCGGTCTTGAGTGGAAAGAGTCCACCTATGTAGACAACACTTCAGCAATGGAGTTACAGGTGATTGGTCGAACTACACAACATCATTTTTGTTGACACCTCATTCAGGCACAACTGTGGTCTTTACGTGTATCTTGTACAGTTTCGAATCACAGAATTGTCGTAAAGGTAGTATCTCATAGTTTGGATTTATACAAATGTTTTATGTACGGTTTCCCTTATTCTTTATCACTGCAGCTGATGTTGTCTAAGAGACTCAAATGTGCGACCTTTTTGGAACATGCATGCTATGACACTGTCATCCACGAGGGCTTCTATCACCACACAGTCACTTCACCTCACTAAAACCATCTATGGAGAAAACACAGCAAACACAATACCGTAGTCTTCTTTTAGTGATCTCTCATTCAGAATTTACACTCAGTACAATAGATGGATAGAATGCCCTCCCATGATATAGTTACTGAGTAGGTCCATGGTTCTAGAGGCCTAACATCACACTGATTGAGAATACCCTACTGGTCTCTACATCAAATACATAATACGTAGCTCACAGATTTCAGTTGACTTGGTATAGATAAACTGTCTCATCAAAATAGATGGTTTATTGTTGCAAAAATTGTACATTTCAATAGGAAGTAGTATAACCTACAGTATGAGAGAACTAAGAGTTCTGAGACATCTGGCTGAAAACCACAGAAATAGAGAAACAGAGAGAGAGAGAGAGAGAGAGAGAGAGAGACATAGAGACATAGAGAGACACATAGAGAGACACATAGAGAGAAAGAGAGTGGGAGAGAGAGAGAGTGAAAGGAGCAGAGAGACAACGGTCTTGTGTGCCTGAGGCCAGCAGGCCCTAACAATGCGTAGAGACATCCTTATCTTGTGTTCATCACAGACCACAGAGTAACTGTCAATCAGTTGCTTTGTGTGTGAGGGGGTATAAGTGGCATGAGAAGAGAAAACTATTTTCAACACTACAACTTCAAGATGCCTGAGTATGTCCCAAATAAATAAATTAAACTTCCTTTGTCCTGATTATTGTTGAATGCTTTATTCATCTTATCACAAGCAAGTCAATATGAAATGGTGGTGAAGCAATGCATTTCATTTATTAGTAGCTACAATTACAATAACAAAGCTAATACAGTTAACTAAGAGCTCATGAATTTTAATTGACGTCTGATTTATTGTTCTACTGTCTGATCTCAGAATACACTGTCTCTTCCTCCATGTTGCTTCTCTGTCTTCTAGACCTGTTCTTCTTGTTGCTCAGATTCAGAGCTACATAATGGAGACTGTCTGCATCTTGGGCCTGTGAAGAACAATTATATAATGGAGGAGAATATTACTAACTATACGTTTTATTAACTGGAACAATTTTTAAGGATTTCTACCTACCCGTGTATCCAAAAACGAGACTGGCTGGACCTCTTGTTTGAGAGCCGGGTCCTGAAAAGAAACACAGAAAAGATATTGATAGAACCCCTCACTACTGATACATCTGTAGATGGTGATATCAAAGAAGAGCAACTTCTTAGAATAAGTCACTTACCTCTGCGCTGCAGACATGTTCTCTTGTTCATCTTGTAAAGGATGCAAGTCAGGAGAAGAAACAGGATTAGAGAGAGAGCAACTGCTACTCCCAGGCAGTACACAAAGAGAAGAGAGTCTGCTCCATTGTCAGTGAAAATAAATATGGGAATAGAAGTATAATAACTATATGAATGATTGCACATATTCCCATGTGATCTAAACAACTTGTACTGTGTACAGTTTTACACAGTAGAGTATCCAATAGATATAAACAAAAATGTAAGATGTGCCACCCGTTTCAATGTCCAGCTTGGTCCCGTTTTCAAACAGTATCTCCCCACATGAGACCACAGCACAGTAGTAAATCCCAGGATCAGCGAGGCTGAGGTTCATCTTGGGGAGGTTGTAGACACAACTCTGTGTAGGAGACCCAGCCTCAGGGCTCTTCTTACACTGATCACAATGATTGGTGTAATTGATTCCTGGAAGGGATTCTCCTGAGTCATGTGTGACCCAATAGCCACTGACAAGAGAATGAGTAAGATCATGGAGAACATTCTCTTTTCCTGCTAGATTAATTCATTAAATTATTTAATTTATTAACAATCCGAAATGAAAGAAGCAATTTAAGTTACCTTTGACAGCTAAAATAGTTCCTTCTCCAAATTCAATGTCGTTCAAGAACAAAGCACATCACAATAGTATGTAGCTCATTCTCCTTCCTCTGTCTGGGACATGGTCAGGTTAAAGCTGTCAACTCCTCTCTTCACAATCAGATGTTTAGTTTCCACTGAAATCCTTGATAAAGTTGTTGTATAATAACTATCTTGATTGGTGTGAAGTGGTGATGTCATGAGTAAAGGCATTTGTCCAACAGCCTGCTTGAACCAAGCAACATAGGTCATCAAACTAGATGGACAAAAGCAAGTGAGTCACAATACCTCCCAGATGAGTTACTATCACCAGGTCTGGTTGGACTATGTCCATAGTAAATGCACAAACTGTAAAATAAAAAAATAGAAAATAGATCAGAGATATAGATTCAAAAAACATTTATATAGATGCCTCAAAGTGTCTGTGAATAATACTAAAATACCTTGTATTTTTTAGGAAGCAAATAAACAGAAATATGATTGGTTCAACTGGTAGGCATAGGGTTTCTCAATATGCATACTAGAGTGATCCACACTCTCATGCTCAGAGTGCATTCTCTGACGATGTTCTCTTGAGTATGTTCTTGTGAGGAAGAGAGTGTGGAGGGTGCATAAAACATTACATTTGAGAAGCACTTACATTACATTACACCTAGCAAACATTTTACTTCATAACTATCAGTTAGCTATACGTACATCATAATAATGTAGCTAACCAGATAGTTTAACAGGCAAAAATGACATAAAATGAATATTATGCAAGATAAATGTAATTTATATGTGGGTAGCTATCTATCAGTTCCTCATGGCTATCTGGTAAGCTAACAGTAGTAGCTAGCCAGTTTGCCCTATTGACTTACTATGGGCTTGCGATCTACGGTACGTACATTTACATTTAACATTTAAGTCATTTAGCAGACGCTCTTATCCAGAGCGACTTACAAATTGGTGCATTCACCTTATGATATCCAGTGGAACAACCACTTTACAATATTGCATCTAAATCTTTTAAGGGGGGTGGGGTTAGAAGGATTACTTTATCCTATCCTAGGTATTCCTTAACCTGTTAGGGCTAGGGGGCAGTATTGACACGGCTGGATAAAAAACGTACCCGATTTAATCTGGTTACTACTCCTGCCCAGTAACTAGAATATGCATATAATTATTGGCTTTGGATAGAAAACACTCCAAAGTTTCTAAAACTGTTTGAATGGTGTCTGTGACTATAACAGAACTCAAATGGCAGGTCAAAACCTGAGAAGATTCTGTACAGGAAGTACCCTGTCTGACCATTTCTTGGCCTTCTTTGCCATCTCTATCCATTACAAAGGATCTCTGCTGTTACGTGACACTTCCTACGGCTCCCATGGGCTCTCAGAAGGCGGCAAAAAGCTGAATCGTGGCTTTGCAGGCTCTGGCTGAAAAAAAGTAGCGCGTTTGGGTAGTGGCTGGTTACAGTACTGTGAGACTCAGGCGCGTGCCCGCGTCGACTGAATGCTTTGTTTTCTTTCCTCTGTTTACCTTAACGGAGATTCCCGGTTGGAATATTATCGCTTTTTTACGAGAAAAATGGCATAAAAATGGATTTTAAACAGCGGTTGACATGCTTCGAAGTACGGTAATGGAATATTTAGACATTTTTTGTCACGAATTGCGCCATGCTCGTGACCCTGATTTACCATTTCGGATAGTGTCTGGAACGCACAAACAAAACGCCGCTATTTGGATATAACGATGGATTATTTTGGACCAAACCAACATTTGTTATTGAAGTAGCAGTCCTGGGAGTGCATTCTGACAAGACAACAAAGGTAATCAAACTTTTGTAATAGTAAATCTGACTTTGGTCAGGGCTAAACTTGGTGGGTGTCTAAATGGCTAGCCGTGATGGCTGGGCTATCTACTGAGAATATTGCAAAATGTGCTTTCACCGAAAGCTATTTTAAAATCGGACACCTCGATTGCACAAAGGAGTTCTGTATCTATAATTCTTAAAATAATTGTTATGTTTTTTGTGAACGTTTATCGTGAGTAATTTAGTAAATTGTTAGTAAATTCCCCAGAAGTTTGCGGGGGGTATGCTAGTTCTGAACGTCACATGCTAATGTAAAAAGCTGGTTTTTGATATAAATATGAACTTGATTGAACAAAACATGCATGTATTGTATAACATAATGTCCTAGGTGTGTCATCTGATGAAGATCATCAAAGGTTAGTGCTGCATTTAGCTGTCTTCTGGGTTTTTGTGACATTATATGCTAGTTTGAAAAATGGGTGTCTGATTATTTCTGGCTGGGTACTCTGCTGACATAATCTAATGTTTTGCTTTCGTTGTAAAGCCTTTTTGAAATCGGACAGTGTGGTTAGATTAACGAGAGTCTTGTCTTTAAAATGCTGTAAAATAGTCATATGTTTGAGAAATTGAAGTAATAGCATTTCTAAGGTATTTGAAAATCGCGCCACGGTATTCAACTGGCTGTTGCGTAGGTGGGACGAATTCGTCCCGACTAGCCCAGAGAGGTTAAAGAGGTGGGGTTTCAGGTGTCTCCGGAAGGTGGTGATTGACTCCGCTGTCCTGGCGTCGTGAGGGAGCTTGTTCCACCATTGGGGTGCCAGAGCAGCGAACAGTTTTGACTGGGCTGAGCGGGAACTGTGCTTCCTCAGAGGTAGGGAGGCGAGCAGGCCAGAGGTGGATGAACGCAGTGCCCTTGTTTGGGTGTAGGGCCTGATCAGAGCCTGAAGGTACGTACTCTGCGTATGTTGTAGAGCATGAACCTACAGGATCAGGTCACCGCCTTGATGTTAGTGGAGAACGACAGGGTGTTGTCCAGGGTCACGCCAAGGTTCTTAGCACTCTGGGAGGAGGACACAATGGAGTTGTCAACCGTGATGGCGAGATCATGGAACGGGCAGCCCTTCCCCGGGAGGAAGAGCAGCTCCGTCTTGCCGAGGTTCAGCTTGAGGTGGTGATCCGTCATCCACACTGATATGTCTGCCAGACATGCAGAGATGCGATTCGCCACCTGGTTATCAGAAGGGGGAAAGGAGAAGATTAATTGTGTGTCGTCTGCATAGCAATGATAGGAGAGTTCATGTGAGGATATGACAGAGCCAAGTGACTTGGTGTATAGCAAGAATAGGAGAGGGCCTAGAACAGAGCCCTGGGGGACACCAGTGGTGAGAGCACGTGGTGCGGAGACAGATTCTCGCCACGCCACCTGGTAGGAGCGACCTGTCAGGTAGGACGCAATCCAAGCCTGGGCCGCGCCGAAGATGCCCAACTCGGAGAGGGTGGAGAGGAGGATCTGATGGTTCACAGAATCAAAGGCAGCAGATAGGTCTAGAAGGATGAGAGCAGAGGAGAGAGAGTTAGCTTTAGCAGTGCGGAGAGCCTCCGTGACACAGAGAAGAGCAGTCTCAGTTGAATGACCAGTCTTGAAACCTGACTGATTTGGATCAAGAAGGTCATTCTGAGAGAGATAGCAGGAGAGCTGGCCAAGGACGGCACGTTCAAGAGTTTTGGAGAGAAAGGAAAGAAGGGATACTGGTCTGTAGTTGTTGACATCGGAGGGATCGAGTGTAGGTTTTTTCAGAAGGGGTGCAACTCTCGCTCTCTTGAAGACGGAAGGGACGTAGCAAGCGGTCAAGGATGAGATGATGAGCAAGGTGAGGTAAGGGAGAAGGTCTCCGGAAATGGTCTGGAGAAGAGAGGAGGGGATAGGGTCAAGCGGGCAGGTTGTTGGGCGGCCGGCCGTCACAAGACGTGAGATTTCATCTGGAGAGAGAGGGGAGAAAGAGGTCAAAGCACAGGGTAGGGCAGTGTGAGCAGGACCAGCGGTGTCGTTTGACTTAACCTGTTAGGGCTAGGGGGCAGTATTGACACGGCTGGATAAAAAACATACCCGATTTAATCTGGTTACCACTCCTACCCAGTAACTAGAATATGCATATACTTATTACATATGGATAGAAAACACCCTAAATTTTCTAAAACTGTTTGAATGGTGTCTGTGAGTATAACAGAACTCAAATGGCAGGTCAAAACCTGAGAGATTCCTTTACAGGAAGTGGCCTGTCTGACCATTTCTTGAACTTCTTTTCCATCTCTATCATTTACTAAGGATCTCTGCTCTAACGTGACACTTCCCACGTCGTCCATAGGCGCTCAGAGCCCGGGAAAAAACAGAATGTCGTCATTCCAGCCCCAGGCTGAAACACATTATCGCCTTTCTCAAGTGGCCGATCAAGGGACACTGAGCTTATGCGCGTGACCCCGACCGCCCCCGCCTTTGGGATTTTTTCCTCTGTTTGCCGAAAAGGAGATTCCCTGTCGGAATATTATCGCTTTTCTACGAGAAAAGTGTCGTAAAAATTGATTTTAAACAGCGGTTGACATGCTTCGAAGTACGGTAATGGAATATTTAGAATTTTATTGTCACGAATTGCGCCATGCGCGCGACACTTCTTTACTATTTCGGATAGTGTCTGGAACGCACGAACAAAACGCCGCTATTCGGATATAACGATGGATTATTTTGGACCAAACCAACATTTGTTATTGAAGTAGCTGTCCTGGGTGTGCATTCTGACGAAGACAACAAAAGGTAATCAAACTTTTATAATAGTAAATATGATTATGGTGAGTGCTAAACTTGCCGGGTGTCTAAATAGCGAGCCCGTGATGCCTGGGCTATGTACTTAGAATATTGCAAAATGTGCTTTCACCAAAAAGCTATTTTAAAATCGGACATATCGAGTGCATAGAGGAGGTCTGTATCTATAATTCTTAAAATAATTGTTATGCTTTTTGTGAACGTTTATCGTGAGTAATTTAGTAAAATGTTAGCGAATTCCCCGGAAGTTTGCGGGGGGTATGCTAGTTCTGAACGTCACATGCTAATGTAAAAAGCTGGTTTTTGATATAAATATGAACTTGATTGAACAAAACATGCATGTATTGTATAACATAATGTCCTAGGGTTGTCATCTGATGAAGATCATCAAAGGTGAGTGCTGCATTTAGCTGTCTTCTGGGTTTTGGTGACATTATATGCTGGCTTGAAAAATGGGTGTCTGATTATTTCTGGCTTGGTACTCTGCTGACATAATCTAATGTTTTGCTTTCGTTGTAAAGCCTTTTTGAAATCGGACAGTGTGGTTAGATTAACGAGAGTCTTGTCTTTAAATGGCTGTAAAATAGTCATATGTTTGAGAAATTGAAGTAATAGGATTTTTAAGGTTTTGAAAATCGCGCCACAGGCTGGCAGTGGCTGTTACGTAGGTGGGACGCAAGCGTCCCACCTAGCCCATAGAGGTTAACAAACGAGGATCGGATGTTGTCGACCTTCTTTTCAAAATGGTTGACGAAGTCATCCGCAGAGAGGGAGGAGGGGGGGGGGAGGAGGATTCAGGAGGGAGGAGAAGGTGGCGAAGAGCTTCCTAGGGTTAGAGGCAGATGCTTGGAATTTAGAGCGGTAGAAAGTGGCTTTAGCAGCAGAGACAGAAGAGGAAAATGTAGAGAGGAGGGAGTGAAAGGATGCCAGGTCCGCAAGGAGGCGAGTTTTCCTCCATTTCCGCTCGGCTGCCCGGAGCCCTGTTCTGTGAGCTCGCAATGAGTCGTCGAGCCACGGAGCAGGAGGGGAGGACCGAGCTGGCCTGGAGGATAGGGGACATAGAGAGTCGAAGGATGCAGAAAGGGAGGAGAGGAGGGTTGAGGAGGCAGAATCAGGAGATAGGTTGGAGAAGGTTTGAGCAGAGGGAAGAGATGATAGGATGGAAGAGGAGAGAGTAGCGGGAGAGAGAGAGCGAAGGTTGGGATGGCGCAATACCATCCGAGTAGGGGCAGAGTGAGAAGTGTTGGATGAGAGCGAGAGGGAAAAAGATACAAGGAAGTGGTCGGAGACTTGGAGGGGAGTTGCAATGAGATTAGTGGAAGAACAGCATCTAGTAAAGATGAGGTCAAGCGTATTGCCTGCCTTGTGAGTAGGGGGGAAGGTGAGAGGGTGAGGTTAAAAGAGGAGAGGAGTGGAAAGAAGGAGGCAGAGAGGAATGAGTCAAAGGTAGACGTGGGGAGGTTAAAGTCACCCAGAACTGTGAGAGGTGAGCCATCCTCAGGAAAGGAACTTATCAAGGCGTCAAGCTCATTGATGAACTCTCCAAGGGAACCTGGAGGACGATAAATGATAAGGATGTTAAGCTTGAAAGGGCTGGTAACTGTGACAGCATGGAATTCAAAGGAGGCGATAGACAGATGGGTCAGGGGAGAAAGAGAGAATGTTCACTTGGGAGAGATGAGGATTCCAGTGCCACCACCCCGCTGGCCAGATGCTCTCGGGTTATGCGAGAACACGTGGGCAGACGAGGAGAGAGCAGTAGGAATAGCAGTGTTATCTGTGGTAATCCATGTTTCCGTCAGCGCCAAGAAGTCGAGGGACGGGAGGGTAGCATAGGCTGAGATGAACTCTGCCTTGTTGGCCGCAGACCGGCAGTTCCAGAGGCTGCCGGAGACCTGGAACTCCACGTGGGTCGTGCGTGCTGGGACCACCAGGTTAGAGTGGCAGCGGCCACGCGGTGTGAAGCGTTTGTATGGCCTGTGCAGAGGGGAGAGAACAGGGATAGACAGACACATAGTTGACAGGCTACAGAAGAGGCTACGCTAATGCAAAGGAGATTGGAATCCACTTTGGACTACACGTATCGAATGTTCAGAAAGTTAAGCTTACGTTGCAAAAATCTTATTGACTAAAATGATTAAAATGATACAGTACTGCTGGCTGGTGAAGTAGGCTAGCTAGCAGTGGCTGCATTGTTGACTTTGTTTGAAAGTGTAGCTGGCTAGGTAACCTCGATAGTTTCAGCACTACACCTTATCATGATACAAAGGCAACTATGTAGCTAGCTAACATAACACTAATCAAGACGTTCTTTTGTAATGTATTTAGTTTCTACAATGCTGCTCGTCGGTAATAGTTGGCTAGGTTTGGAAATGGCGTCGCAGGGGACGAAAATAGCTGGCCAGCTAACCTTGATAATTACTCTAAACTACACAATTATCAAACTATGACAAAGACAACTTATTGACTAAAATGACTAAAATGATACAGTACTGCTGGCTGGTGAAGTAGGCTAGCTAGCAGTTGCTGCGTTGTTGACTTTGTTTGAAAGTGTAGCTGGCTAGGTAACCTCGATAGTTTCAGTGCTACACCTTATCATGATACAAAGGCAACTATATAGCTAGCTAACACTAGCTAACCTGGCTAGCTAACCTCGATAATTACTCTAAACTACACAATTATCTTAGATACAAAGACAGCAAAGACAACGATGTAGCTAGCTAACACTACACTAATCAAATCGTTCCGTTGTAATGTATTAGTTTCTACAGTGCTGCTAGTCGGTAGAAGTTGGCTAGCTAGCTAGCAGTGTTGACTAAGTAGGAGAACGGTGGCGCGGCGCGGCGGACAAAAATAGCTGGCTAGCTAACCTCGATAATTACTCTAAACTACACAATTATCTTAGATACAAAGACAGCAAAGACAACTATGTAGCTAGCTAACACTACACTAATCAAATCGTTCCGTTGTAATGTATTAGTTTCTACAGTGCTGCTAGTCGGTAGAAGTTGGCTAGCTAGCTAGCAGTTGTTGACTAAGTAGGAGAACGGTGGCGCGGCACGGCGGACGAAAATAGCTGGCTAGCTAACCTCGATAATTACTCTAAACTACACAATTATCTTTGATACAAAGACAGCTAAGTAGCTAGCAAAAAAATTGCTCAGATCAAACAAATCAAACCATTGTAATGTAATGAGATGTAATATTACCTGCGGAGGGAAGCGGAACGAAGTGCAGCACAACTAATCATGCCAAAATTAACAATGCATGTATTTATTATCGTATCAAGATAAAATATTGTACTCAGGCACCATATGAGATGTCAATAGGCAACATTTCTTTCCAAAGTCGGAGTGTATTTTGTCTCGCTTTAGCTCAAATAATGGCTGCCATTCATTTCAAGAAATGTAGAATAATTTTTATGTGGTTGCATCATGTTTCTTTGTATACTTTCTGATGAAGCCTGCATCGATGCATGCTTCAGAATATGTACAAGCAGAGTACGCATTCGACAAGTGCCCTCTGTATTGCATTTCGCATACTTTGATTTTGATACTCCAACACTCCCGTGTTCCAATTTGCATGCTCGGAGCACGGTAGTATGCATTTTGAGAAATACCCATAGGTTTTGTTGACGCCTCATTCAGCCGAAACAGTTTGGAATAGTTTGTGCATATATTATGTCAACATTTTGTGATGTTTTAGTTCATTTTGGTCTTCGACAAGGGTTTTCCGGTTGTTCGTGCACACAAAAGAAAATTCTTGAGGCAAACCGAAGTCAGCAGCAAATGTCGCTACCTAAAGCCGGTAGCCGAAGTCTAAGCCCTTTCATCCGTGATTGGTCAACAGGAGGGATTCTTCAATAAAGTGTTTGATGACATTCAACAGAAGTCCTGCACTGAACATCTAAGTTAGATGTAAAATTGTGCGACTAAGATCTCAACGGCAAAAAACTTCAAAATGAATTTCTTGAGTTATCTTGAGGGAGTATATTCTAGCTACAGTGTCTCAAAATGGAGAAACAGTACCATTTATGTTTTTTTCTAGTTTTTCAAGCAAAGGTATTTTAACGGCATTGTAAGATGTTCTGTTAGTCTACATGGCATGCAGTATATCAGTGGAGCTGTGTTTCCAATTGTCAAGGGCTTCAACATCGGAGAATGAAGGAACAGACTGAGGCCACAACACAGTATAAAGTCCCAGCATCAGAGAGGCTGAGGTTCCTGTTGGTGAGATTGTATACACAGCTCTGTTTAGGAGAACCAGCCTCAGGGCTTAAATCTAGACGTTCCGCTAGCGGAACGCCTCACCAATATCCAATGGTATAGCGTGGCGCGAATTACAAATACCTCAAAAATGCAAAAACTTTAATTTTTCAAACATATGACTATTTTACACCATTTTAAAGTCAGTTACATAGCTTTCTTCATTGTTCCATTCTAATTTAGACCTGGAACCCCAGGTGCGTGCAATTAATGATCAGGTAGAACAGGAAACCATCAGGCTCCGGATCTCGTAGGGTAAAGTTGAATTCAACTGAACCAGAACATTCCTGCCTCACGTATATACCTCAAACTACCACCATTTAAGTGTTGTGTGTTGATTTTTTCAAATTGTCTCAAAATGTGAATAACGTTGAAATGTCCTTGCCTTTTTGTTTTCTCACACTTACTTTAGGTGCACTGGATTTATCTCTCCTCCATTACGCCGGTCAAGGTAAGCCAACTGTATTACATTATTTGAAAGAAAACAAATAATATTTTCAGCAGATACAGTTGTTAAAAACTATTTGACTTGAGCCCGTTTTAATCTGATTATAATTGTATAATAATCTTAGCAGTAGTAATTATCGTGTTATGGGTCAGTTGTAATGATCTATGTGCATTATATTTGAGCATAGGTAAAGAACGAAGGCTGATTGCAAGAATGATTTCATAGGGGTTGAACAAGAGCCATGTGTCTGGGGTGGCTGCTCATAGATCCTAATTTCTGTTCTATAACATTGTCTTATATCTACTGTTTTATATCATTATATTATCCTTGTATGAATATGCAGTTTTATATTCTTACAGATTGAAAGTAGTGTTAGGTTTAAGCTCTTTGTGTATGAGAAGTGTAATTATCTAGTGGACTGCAGTAGACTGTAGGAACGTGTACTCCCAATAACTCAAGGCCTCTCATGACTGATAAGAAGACATGTGAAAGGCACTGGGAAGTACAAAGGTTCTGGAATCGACAGGCTGGAACACAGTAACATGAATAGGATGAACAGACTCAGTTCCTGCCAAGCAACAGAGACTGATTCATGCTAGACATAGAAAGGGGACCAAGTCGGGAGGTATAAATATACATGCTTGTTTTACCTGTAGGCGTGCTTTTGCAGCTGCAATACCTAGTTTGGTGAATACATTTAGCTTGAATCCGTCTGGTTTATTGTACCAGAAATTAGAACCTAACACAGTACTCCTGATGTTCCATAGGTCTGTTGTGCATTTAACATATGTTGACATGTAGGGGTAGAGCAATGTCAGTGTATGTGGGGGAAAAATCTACAGAGTGAAACATTTCAATTTCAGTCTCATTCCCTGTGTATCATTTACAGAAACATCCACTAACTGAAGTGTAACACATGAGAGTTCCATGACTGATTGGACACACCGGCCTAACTAATACATATGATATGCTTTATCTTTCACTCTCTTCTTAGTGTTGTTCTCATAGGAAGTAATCCTCTTCTATTGGTTTCATTCTGACAGAGGAACCTGCAGTAGTTTTTGTGCTGTACATGTCTGATTGAGAATGTACTGAAAGTTCTCCCATGACATCATCATACATTGTCCCCTCCCCCTGAGCCCATTGATCTAGAATAGAGGGTGCTGTATCACACATGAGACGCTTAACTGAGAGAGTTCAAATAGGGTTCATCAGTAGTTCTTTGTGGTTTGTAACTGATTTCAGATAACAAAATATATGTTATAGTCAGTTTAATAAATAACTGTTTTGCTGTGGCTGTAAGCTGTCAGGGGCAACATGAACAACAAGTAAAGATAGTGATAACAGTGACACCACATAGACATCCTGCTGAAAACCACATAGAGACACAGAGACACAGAGAGCAGGTAGCAGGGTCCTGTGGGTACAAAGTCAGCGGGCCCATCTGACCAAAGTATAGATACAGCCTCGTCTTGGGCTTACAGAAGACTGCAGAGTACCTGGGAACTTGTTCACTGTATCAAATCAAATGTATTTATATAGCCCTTCTTACATCAGCTGATATCACAAAGTGCTGTACAGAAACCCAGCCTAAAACCCCAAACAGCAAGCAATGCAGGTGTAGAAGCACGGTGGCTAGGAAAAACTCCCTAGAAAGGCCAAAACCTAGGAAGAAACCTAGAGAGGAACCAGGCTATGAGGGGTGGCCAGTCCTCTTCTGGCTGTGCCGGGTGGAGATTATAACAGCACATGGCCTAGATGTTCAAATGTTCATAAATGACCAGCATTGTCAAATAATAATAATCATAGTAGTTGTCGAGGGTGCAACAAGTCAGTAACACAAGAGTAAGTATCAGTTGGCTTTTTCATAGCCGATCTTTGAGAGTAACTCTACCGCTCCTGCTGTCTCTAGAGAGTTGAAAACAGCAGGTCTGGGACAGGTAGCACGTCCGGTGAATAGGTCAGGGTTCCAGCAGGTCTGGGACAACAGGTCTGGGACAGGTAGCACGTCCGGTGAACAGGTCAGGGTTCCATAGCTGCAGGCAGAACAGTTGGAACTGGAGCAGTAGCACGGCCAGGTGAACTGGGGACAGCAAGGAGTCATCAAGCCAGGTAGTCCTGAGGCATGGTCCTAGGGCTCAGGTCCTCCGAGAGAGAGAAAGAAAGAAAGAAAGAAAGAGAAAGAGAAAGAGAATTAGAGAGAGCATATTTAACCTGTTTGGGCTAGGGGGCAGTATTGAGAATTTTGGAAAAAATATGTGCCCATTTTTAACTGCCTCCTACACCAACTCAGAAGCTAGAATATGCATATTATTGTTCAGGTTTGGATAGAAAACACTCTAAAGTTTCTAAAACTGTTTGAATGGTGTCTGTGAGTATAACAGAACTCCTATGGCAGGCAAAAACTTGACAAGGTTTCATGCAGGAAGTGGCCTGTTTGACAAGGAGTCGTGCGTCTTGCATCTGTTTATTGAAGAGTAAGGATCTTAGCTGTAACGTGACAATTCCCAGGGCTCCAATAGGCTCTCAGGACCCGGGAAAATCATGAAGGTTGACGAGGCAGCCTCAGGCTGAAACAGATTATCACCTTATCCAAGTGTCCCATTAGGTGACAATGGAATGAGGCGCGTGCGCGATTAGCCCCCGTGGAGTATTTTAATTCGGCTGTTTAGTTTATTGCAGATTCCCGGTCGGAATATTATCGCTTTTCTACGAGATAAATGGCATAAAAATTGGTTTTAAACAGCGGTTGACATGCTTCGAAGTACGGTAATGGAATATTTAGACATTTTTTGTCACGCCATGCGCCATGTGCACGACCGTGGATTACCATTCGTATAGTGTCTAGAACGCACTAACAAAACGACGCTATTTGGATATAACTATGGATTATTTGGGACCAAACCTACATTTGTTATTGAAGTAGAAGTCCTGGGCGTGCATTCTGACGAAGAACAGGAAAGGTAAGAACATTTTTCTTATAGGAAATGTTATTATGGTGAAGGCTAATCTTGCCGGGTGTCTAAATAGCTAGCCGTGATGGCTGGGCTATGTACTTAGAATATTGCAAAATGTGCTTCATCCGAAAAGCTATTTTAAAATCGGACATATCGAGTGCATAGAGGAGTAATGTATCTATAATTCTTAAAATAATTGTTATGCTTTTTGTGAACGTTTATCGTGAGTAATTTAGCAAACTGTTAGTAAATTCCCCGGAAGTTTGCGGGGGGTATGCTTTTTCTGAACGTCACATGCTAATGTAAAAAGCTGTTTTTTGATATAAATATGAACTTGATTGAACAGACATGCATGTATTGTATAACATAATGTCCTAGGTGTGTCATCTGATGAAGATCATAAAAGGTTAGTGCTGCATTTAGCTGTGGTTTGGGTTTTGGTGACATTATATGCTAGCTTGAAAAATGGGTGTCTGATTATTTCTGGCTGGGCACTCTCCTGACATCATCTAATGTTTTGCTTTCGTTGTAAAGCCTTTTTGAAATCGGACAGTGTGGTTAGATAAACGAGAGTCTTGTCTTTAAATAGCTGTAAAATAGTCATATGTTTGAGAAATTGAAGTAATAGTATTTCAAACGATTCAAAAATCGCGCCACTGGATTAGACTGGCTGTTACGTAGGTGGGACGAATTCGTCCCGCCTAGCCCATAGAGGTTAAATTCACACAGGACACCGGAAAAGACAAGAGAAATACTCCAGATGTGACAGACTGACCCTAGCCCCCCGACACAAACTACTGCAGCATAAATACTGGAGGCTGAGCCAGGAGGGGTCAGGAGACACTGTGGCCCCATCCGATGAAACCCCCGGACAGGGCCAAACAGGTAGGATATAACCCCACCCACTTTGCCAAAGCACAGCCTCCACACCACTGGAGGGATATCTCCAACCAGCAACATACCATCCTGGGACAAGGCCGAGTATAGCCCACAAAGATCTCCGCCACGGCACAGCCCAAGGGGGGGGGGGCGCCAACCCAGACAGGAAGACCACATCAGTGACTCAACCCACTCAAGTGACGCACCCCTCCCAGGGACAGCATGGAAGAACACCAGTAAGCCAGTGACTCAGCCCCCGTAATAGGGGTAGAGGCAGAGAATCCCAGTGGAAAGAGGGGAAACCGGCCAGGCAGAGACAGCAAGGGTGGTTCGTTGCTTCAGCCTTTCCGTTCACCTTCACATCCCTGGGCCAGACTACACTTAATCATAGGACCTACTAAAGAGATAAGTCTTCAGTTAAGACTTAAAGGTTGAGACTGAGTCTGCGTCTCTCACATGGGTAGGCAGACTATTCCATAAAATTGAGCTCTATAGGAGAAAGCCCTGCCTCCAGCTGTTTGCTTAGAAATTCTAGGAACAATTAGGAGGCCCGCGTCTTGTGACCGTAGCGTACGTGTAGGTATGTACGGCAGGACCAAATCGGAAAGATAGGTAGGAGCAAGCCCATGTAATGCTTTGTAGGTTAGCAGTAAAACCTTGAAATCAGCCCTTGCCTTAACAGGAAGCCAGTGTAGGGAGGCTAGCACTGGAGTAATATGATCAAATATAGGGGTGGGTGTGGCATGCTATCAACACAACTACATGAAAACAACTCATTACAGAGGAACAATTACTTGAATAAAAAGGTTGTGTGCCTTACTAGTATCTGGAACTCAATACAAAAAACCGACTACTTGTGTTCTGCAAAAAAAGTCAAAATTAATACATTTTAATAATGAAGGAATTTTGACAGGCCCAATGAGCTTAAAATGAACCAGCCCATCTAGCATTTGATGGCCAGTCTGCCCCTGTCGCTTATCACAAAATGAAAAAAAAACGTGTAAATATTCTTACAGAGAGTGTATAAATACACATTTTAATACATTTGATGGTGCTAAACAAGCTTTACATTGTGCATGGTGTTCTTAGGCTTGTGTGCAGCTGCTCGGCCATGGAAACCCTTTTCATGAATCTCCCATCAAACAGTTCTTCTGCTGAAATTGCTTCCAGAGGTTGTTTGGAACTTGGTAGTGAGTGTTGCAACCGAGGACAGATGATTTTTACACGCTCATCACTCTGAGGTCCCGTTCTGTGAGTTTGTGTGGCCTACCACTTTGTGGCTGAGCCGTTGTTGCTCCTAGATGTTTCCACTTGACAATAACAGCACTGACAGTTGACTGGGGCATTTCTAGAAGGGCTAACATTTTATGAACTGACTTGTTGGAAAAGTGGCATCCTATGACAGTGCCATGTTTAAAGTCACTGAGTTCTTCAGTAAGGCCATTCTACTGCCAATGTTTGTCTATGTTGATTGCATGGCTGTGTGCTCGATTTTATACACCTGTCAGCAATGAGTGTGGCTGAAATTGCCGAAACCACTATTTGAAGTGGTGTCCACATACCCTACATATACAAAAGTATTTTAATAAGTTTGAAGGTGAAAAATCTATGTCACCTCCTCTTTTAAGATGCCTGAGTATGGCCTAAATAAATACATTCAACTTCCTTTCTCTTCATTGTTGTTAAATGCTTTGTTCATCTTACCACAAGCCAGTCCATGTCAGTGAGAAGCAATTTAGTTTATTCATTAGTAGCTACAGTTACAGTAATACAGCTAATAAAGCTAGAGTCAATAAAGAGCTAATTCATGTTAATGGCCATCTGTTGTATTGTTTTACTGTCTGATCCCAGAGTACACTGTCTCTTCCTCCATGTTGCTTCTCTGTCTTCCAGACCTGTTATTCTTGGTGCTCTGATCCAAGATTCAAAGCTACATAATGGAGACTGTCTGCATCTTAGGCGTGTAAAGAACAATTATAAAATGGAAGGAGAATACTACTACACATTATTAAATATATTTAAAAAAATGTACACGTTTTTATAGTAATACAAAATACAAGAATTCTGCTGACCTTTGTAACCAACGATGAGACAGGCTGGACCTTCTGTTTGAGATAAAGATACAACACCTCACTACTGATACATCTGTAGGTGGTGATATCAAAGAAGAGCATCTTCTAAGAATAAGTCAGTTACCTTGTAATGGGTGTGTGTTGGTGGCAGGGAAGTCAGGCGCAGGAGAACGAACTTGGTATAAACGGAGTCGTTTAATAAGTGCTCATAATAACTCCAAAAACCAAAATATACAAAAATAATAAAAGTGGGTACAAAACCCGTCACGCACCAACACATAACTAGCACAAACATACAATCAACCAATCACCGACAAGGACATGATTGGAAACAGAGGGTTAAAACCTGTTAGGGCTAGGGGGCAGCATTTGCACGTCTGGATAAAAAAATGTACCCGATTTAATCTGGTTACTAATCCTACCCAGTAACTAGAATATGCATATACTTATTATATATGGATAGAAAACACTCTAAAGTTTCTAAAACTGTTTGAATGGTGTCTGTGAGTATAACAGAACTCATTTGGCAGGCAAAACCCTGAGACATTTTCTGACAGGAAGTGGATACCTGATGTGTTGTATTACCTTTAAACCTATCCCATTGAAAAACACAGGGGCTGAGGAATATTTTGGCACTTCCTATTGCTTCCACTAGATGTCACCAGCCTTTACAAAGTGTTTTGAGTCTTCTGGAGGGAGATCTGACCGAACAAGAGCCATGGAACGATGATGTCCCATTAGACACCTGGCGCGCGAGTTCATGTTGGGTACCCTCGTTCCAATACGTTATAAAAGAGTATGCATTCGTCCACCTTGAATATTATTCATGTTCTGGTTAAAAAAGGCCCTAATGATTTATGCTATACAACGTTTGACATGTTTGAACGAACGTAAATATATTTTTTCCCCTCGTTCATGACGAGAAGTCCGGCTGGCTTAGATCATGTGCTAACAAGACGGAGATTTTTGGACATAAATGATGAGCTTTTTTGAACAAAACTACATTCGTTATGGACCTGTGATACCTGGAAGTGACATCTGATGAAGAGAATCAAAGGTAATGGATTATTTACATAGTATTTTCGATTTTAGATCTCCCCAACATGACGTCTAGTCTGTATCGCAACGCGTATTTTTCTGGGCGCAGTGCTCAGATTATTGCAAAGTGTGATTTCCCAGTAAGGTTATTTTTAAATCTGGCAAGTTGATTGCGTTCAAGAGATGTAAATCTATAATTCTTTAAATGACAATATAATATTTTACCAATGTTTTCTAATTTTAATTATTTAATTTGTGACGCTGACTTGACTGCCGGTTATTGGAGGGAAACGATTTCCTCAACATCAATGCCATAGTAAAACGCTGTTTTTGGATATAAATATGAACTTGATAGAACTAAAAATGCATGCATTGTCTAACATAATGTCCTAGGAGTGTCATCTGATGGAGATTGTAAAAGGTTAGTGCATCATTTTAGCTGGTTTTATGGTTTTGGTGACCCTGTCTTTGACTTGACAAAACATTACACACAACTCTTGTAAATGTACTGTCCTAACATACTCTAAATTTATGCTTTCGCCGTAAAACCTTTTTGAAATCGTAAAACGTGGTTAGATTAAGGAGATGTTTATCTTTCAAAGGGTGTAAAATAGTTGTATGTTTGAAAAATTTGAATTTTGACATTTATTTGGATTCAAATTTGCCGCTCTTGAAATGCACCTGCTGTTGATGGAGTGCACCACGGGTGGCACGCTAGCGTCCCACCTAGCCCATAGAGGTTAAACATTGATTCAGGAGTATGAAATATTAGAATCATTGGTTTACAAATAGCATTTTAAGTTGTTAAACTGGAATGATAACCAGGACTAGACACAATGTAAGGTTCTGGGTGTAGCTGGTGCATAGGAGTCAGGCGCAGGACAGCAGAGATGAGTAACAAAAGGAACTTTACTCAAAAATTAAAAATACATAACGTAACACCAAGCCCACAAATATCGGACCGAACTTACAATAAACAAACACGCACAAAAACCATGGGGAAAACAGAGGATTAAATAATGAACATGTAATTGGGGAATTGAAACCAGGTGTGTAAAACAAAGACAAAACAAATGGAAAATGAAAAGTGGATCGCGATGGCTAGAAGGCCGGTGACGTCGACCGCCGAACGCCGCCCAAACAAGGAGAGGGACCGACTTCAGCGGAAGTCGTGACACAACCTGAACATCTTTCAACTTCTTCTCTCTGGTCTGGTGTAACAGTACAACTGAGATGAGGGTCAAGAGACAATGTGAAGTGACAGCATCAGCAGAAATGTGAATCTACATGCACCACAGGAGGCACAACTTTTAGATTGTATCCAGTGGTTGTTTGAAGAGGAAGTGAGGTCGAAATAATGTCCCACCTTAGATACAGAATGTATTCATAGATGAATCTACGATGTGTCTCTCTAAAAATGCATACGCTATCAAGAAGGTGTGCTATTTATCTTCAAATGGTATAAAGTCAGAGTTACTGGTTTGTATTTCATAATTTGGGTCAGTTTCTGAGACTAGCAGCATGTACAGTGCCTACAGAAAGTCAACACCAACATTGGATTTCTTCATATTTTATTGTGACAAAGTGGGATTCAAATGGATTTAATTGTCATTTTTTGTCAACGATGTACACAAAACACTCATGTCAAATTGGAAGAAAATCAAAGACAAGTTAGGTGGTAAGAATTAAACATAGGTAATAAAAACATGTTTATTGAACTATCACACGCATATAGGCAGGTGACAGAGTTCCATGTTACAACTAATGTCATCAAAGGGAAGAGTTTAGACATTTGTAAATCATTATATACATTTTGTTGTACACTTCTACAAAAACAAATGTATCCAGTCAGTCAACCTCAGCAACTATTGGTCAAGATTTGAGACTTCTGAAACCATCCTAGTATCAGCTTTCACACTTGCTGAACAATTATGCTCTGCATTTGAGTGATTCTATGTCGTTATTAGGAGAATATGCCAATGCAGTGACAGTCTCTTCAGCTAGGCCCGACTATTTCATTTTACAGCAAATAAGGAATGTACAAAACAGCCAAGTCACACAGACACAGTCAAGCTCAAAGTGGAGGTCAGTGGGCTCAACTTAAAATTATGCTGATTGGAGGACTGTCACATCCTGTCTTGATGACTCACATCAGAGTAGATGGTTTCTTACTCTCTCTGTTCTCTCCTCTGTCTTCAGGGCTTGGAACACTTCTTGACAGTGAACTTCAGGGCAGTATAGTTCAGGGCATCATTGTCACCATGGACCTATGGGGATGAAACACAGACTCACTCAGTTCAGACTCTGGGTCAAATCTAATGCTGTACTCTTTTGCTTATCCAGACGCACTCTTGATACAGTAGAACTGATCCTGCTAACCTGTTGGTCTGAAGTGTTGGCATGAGGATTCCCATAGTGGCCTTGTTGAAAAGGGGTCCCTGCTAAAAGACAAATGTCAAAACGTTCATTATATTGGAAACCTTTTCTTGTTAACTAATACAAAGGCTTACTCCTGTGAATGTCATATTATCCACTTCAAAATGAAGTAGGTTTGTGAAATTAAAACAATGTCCAGAGAGGGAAGTGATAAGAGGAGGGCTAGCCTTCACTCTTCTTTATGATCTATAGCTATTATTACTATTGCTATTAGTATGAAGACTTTTACTGTACCTGCACAGTGTTCACATCGTGACCTCTTCATTCTCTCACAGAGGATAATGTTGACAATCACACTCAGAATCACAGCAGTTGTCAGGCAAGATATAATGATGAGGAAAAGAAGATTACTCTGATCACCCAACAGGTCTGAAACTTAAAAAACAAGGCTTGATTACTTTCTATTATTCTTTATTGATTTATTGCTCTATAAAATATTTATAATTTTAAATCTACTATGAATTAAATGTGATAGGAAATATCAAAATGTAAATCTACCATTTGAGAGAAAAGTAGTGCTGTATTTTTGTTATGCACTACCTACCTTCAACATCCAGCTTGGTCCCGTTCCCAAATAGTATCTCCCCACATGAGGCCAAAGCACAGTAGTAAGTCCCAGCATCAGAGAGGCTGAGGTTCCTCTTGGGGAGGTTGTAGACACAGCTCCGTGTAGGTGGACAAGCCTCGGTATTCTTCTCACACTGATCACTCCTGTCTCTAAGGGTGTAAATGATTCTTGGATGGGATTCTCCTGAGCCATGTCTGAACCAATAGACATAGGGTTCACCTGCACAGGTCTCAGTGTGAATTGTACAGTTCAGAGTTACAGAGTCCCCTGGCTGGACTGACTCAGAAACAGGCTGCTGGAGAACAGACATGCTGTTGGACCCCGAATCTGAGGAGAGTGAATAAGATCATGGTTTGTACATTCTATTTTCCTGCTAGATTCATGAAATTAGCGTTATATGAACACTAGGTTAGGAAGCGACTGAAGTTACCTTTGACAATTAAAAAAGTTCCTTCTCCAAATTTGACTTCGCTCATGTCCATAGCACCACAGTAGTATGTAGCTGAGTCCCATGACTCTGTCTTGGAGATGGTCAGGTTAAAGCTGTCAACTCCTCTCTTCACACTCAAATGTTTCGTCTCAGTAAAGTCCTTGGTAAAATTGTTGGGGAAAAAAATATTTTGAGAGAGATAATATGATGATGCCATGAGAAGAGGCTTCTGTCCAACAGATTGCTTGAACCAAGAGACAATGAACATCGAATTAGATCGACAAAAGCAAGTTAGAGATACACTTTGTCCCTTGTGTGCAACCATCACAGAGTCTGGTTGGATTACATCCTTGTTAAGTGCACAACCTGTGAAGCAAACAAACTAAATAAATCAGACAAAGGTATAGTACAGATTTATACATTATTATCATTATTCAGACTACATAGTAATTCAAATGGATTAAAAAAGACTATGACATAATTAAAAGGATCCACATTAATATTTCTTACTTACCAAAATTGGCGTAAATCAAAAAGATTGGCCAATATATAATCACCATTGTAATGTCCATTCCGCACTGTATAGTGTGTGGGTCTGACAACGGGGCACCTTTTATATGATGACACTCATTGGGTAATCATTATGAAGTAGGAGGAAACTCTGAACTAAGTGGTATTATTGGCTGTCTGAACAGGCATAAAACATGTAATAAAAACTACAAGCTAACATGTGTCCTGTGGCATTCCATAGTTAGAGCAGCCCTTCAAATGATGTAAAGTCAGAGTTACTGGTTTGTATTTTTTCATGATTTGGGTCGGTGGCTGAGACTACTGGTACATATGTCCTCTTTGACATACACAGGGGGTTTATATTGTATTTCTCATTTCATGTCTGTAGAAGGCAGTTCAAGCTTTCAGGAGGAAGTGAACTCTGGTGAGGTTGGCACCTTTTTGACAAAATAAAGATGTGATCCTTTGATACCTGGTGCAAATAATTGGTAAGAATTGGGCAAGTCATTAAACTTCATAATAAAAACATGTTTATTGAAGAATCCCACAAGTATAAGGGCAGGTTACAGAGTTCCATGATACAACCAATATCATGAAAATGATGACTTCAGACATTTGCAAAATCATGATATACATTTTGTTAAACGCTTCTACAAAAACAAATGTATCCAGTCAGTCTACCTCTTTTGCTGAGGATTTGAGACTCATGAAACCATCCTAGTATCAGCTATCACACTTGCTGGACAATTATGCCCTGCATCAGAGTTATTTTACAGTTATAGAGTAGGCAAAGCTAAGCCTCTGCAATGGAATCTTATAGCAAATGAGAAATGTATATAACAGCCAGTTCAAACTGGAACAGTCAAGATCAAAGTGTAGTTCAGAGGAGGGGTGGGGCTTAACTTAGAATGATGCTGATTGGATGACCTTTACATGTCACATCCTGTCTTGATGACTCACACCAGAGTAGATGGTTTCTTCCTCTCTCTGTTCTCTCCTCTGTCTCCTGGGCTTGGTACGCTTCTTGTCGGTGAACTTCAGGGCAGTGCAGTTCAAGGCATCATCGTCAACGTGGAGCTATGGGGATGAAACACAGACTCCCTCAATTCAAACGCTATGTCAAAGCTAATGCTGTAATATTTAGCTTTAATACTTTTATCCAGTCTCACTTTTGATACAGCAATTCTGCTAACCTGTAGGTTTGAGGTGTTGGCATGAGGATTCCCATACTGGCTTTGCTGAGAAGGGGTCCCCACTAAAAGACAAATGACAAAACCTGTAAAACACTTGAAACCTGTTACTGTTTACTTATTAAAAGGCTTACTACCATGTCTTATGTTCTTCTTAATTAAGAAATTACATCAGAGTACCTGTAAATAGGTTGCTGTGTGTGTGATGGGGTCCTAGTGGCTTGACAAGAGAAAAAGCTGTTCATCACTGCAACATAAGGATGCCTGAATATGGCCTAAATAAATACATTCAACTTCCTTTGTCTTGATTGTTGTTAAATGCTTTATTCATCTTATCACAAGTAAGTCATTGTCAAATGAGAGTGGCAAAGAAGCAATGCACCTAATTCATTACAGTTACAGCTAATAAAGTTAACAATTAAGGCTGTGTCATTCATCCATTTCTACTGTCTGATCCCAGAGTACACCATCTCTTCCTCCGTGTTGCTTCTGTGTCTTCTAGACCTGTTCTTCTTGTTGCTCAGATTCAGAGCTACATAATGGAGACTGTCTGCATCTTGGGCCTGTGAAGAACAATAATAAAATGGAGGAGAATATTACTATATGTTTTTATTGTAACCCCTTTCACTCTTCTTTATATGGTAATTCAACATAAGGAATTCTATTTACCGCTGCATCTGAATAAGAGACTGCTGGACCTCTTGTCTGAGAGACGGGTCCTGAAAAGAAAGAGAGAAAAGATAAAGGTACAACTCCTTCTTCAAATACAGACACATCTGGTGATGTGAAAGAAGAGCAACTTCTATGGACTTTACCTGCTACATACATCATTCATTTATTTGTTATGGACTTCACTTACCTCTACACTGCAGACACTTTCTCTTGTTCATCTTGTAGATGATGCTACCAAGGACAATGATCAGGATGAACGAGAGACCCAATGCTGCACTCAGGCAGTACACCAAGAGAAGAGGGTCTGCGCCATTGTCTGGGAAAATAAATATGATGATTGAAGTATAGTAACTATATGGATGATTGCACGTTTTCTTATGTGATCTAAATAACTAGTACTGGATACAGTTTGATTACGCAATAGTTATGAACAAAACTGGACGATGTATCACGTACCCTTAGTCTCCAGCCTAGTCGAGTTCCAGAACAGTATCTCCCCACATGAGGCCACTGCACAGAAGTAAGTCCCAGCATCAGAGAGGCTGAGGTTCCTCATGGGGAGGTTGTAGACACAGCTCTGCGTAGGAGACCCAGCCTCAGGGCTCTTCTCACACTGATCATTACTGTCTCCATGAGTTTAAATGATTCCTGGATGGGATTCTCCTGAGCCATTTCTGAACCAATACACACTGTGTTCTTCTGCACAGGTCTCAGTGTGTATTGTACAGTTCAGAGTCACAGACTCTCCTGGCTGGACTGACTCAGACACAGGCTGCTGTACAACTGTCTTGCTGTTGGATCCTTAACCTGAAAAGAAGCATCATGTCAATAACACTTTTGATTATCTAGAAATTCAAATTCAACTCTGGACCTTAAAGTCAGTTCCACAGCTTTTTTCATTGTTCCCCTCTAATCAGTGACTGATTTAGACCTGGGACACCAGGTGCGTGCAATTAATGATCAGGTAGAACAGAAAACCATCAGGCTCCGGATCTCGTAGGGTAAGAGTTGAATACCCCCGAACTAGAACATTCCTACCTCACGTGTTGTACCATGATATCATCTCATTATGAAAATTCATTCTAAAAGAGGCAGTACATTTTGTTACTGCAATTATTCAGTCCTATAGCTATGCTTCTACTACCTTTATCTATAAATACACATTTTAGACTTTCTGAAAATAAGAACTATCTCTGTACCTTTTACAATGAGAATTGCTCCATCTTCAAAGTGCACCATGTTGTTATAAGCATTTACACAGTAGTATGTTGCTGAATCAGACAGTTGCATGTCTGAGATCCTTTGGTGGTCTATTCCTTTGCCACTTTGCACTGAGAAGCGAGGGTTATCCTTAAACTCATGGTAAAACGTTTTATCACTGTTATACTTATAAAAGGTTGCTAAGATTCGAGGAAATTCTCACAATGTTTGCTGGTACCCCAATAATTGAATTCCCATGTTTCCGTCATGGAAGTAATGCAAAGTTACCGTATCTCCAACGTTGGCTGACACGAGGTGTATCGGTGAGGATTGTGCCGCAGTTAGAAGATCTAGAATATTCAGAAACATATTATTTAGACAAATATATTAGCAGTTACAGTGCATTCGGAAAGTCTTCAGAACATTTGACTTTTTCCACATTTTGTTACGTTACAGCCTTATTTTAAAATTGATTAAATAAATGTTTATCCTCCTCAATCTACACACAATACCCCATAATGACGAAGCGAAAATAGGTTATTAGAATGTTTTGTTTTTCAGTCGCAGGGACTGGGAGACCACACTGCGTGCACAATTATTAGGCACATTGTATTCCTCGTGATTAATTTTATTGTTGAACAAAAACAATGCTCTCAGTCAATCCAAAATGTTATTGAATCTCAAACCTGAATGTTTAACAAAGGAAAAGTGAGTTTTGTCTTTCTCAGGGAAATATATAAGTGTGCACAATTATTGGGAAACTATTAGTATGCAGAATTATTAGGCAACTAAATTACAAAAATAATTTCTCTCAACTCACTTGTTTATTCTCAATTTTTAGAGTAAGTGTAACAGATAAGTAACACAAAATGATAATTATATAACATTTTTGGCCTTTCAAAAATATTCAGTGACCAATATAGCCACCCTTATTTTCAATAACTGCCATGAGCCTTCCATCCATGGAGTCTGTCAGTTTCTTGATCTGTTCATGATCAATTTTTGCTGAAGCAGCAACCACAGCCTCCCAAATGCTGTTCAAAAAGGTGTATTGTCTTCCATCACTGTAAATCTCACATTTGAGAAGGGCCCACAAGATCTCAATAGGATTTAAGTAAGGTGAGGAAGGGGGCCAGGTCATTATTCAGGCATCTTTGAGGCCCTTGCTGGCTAGCCAAGCAGTGGAGTACTTGGATGCATGTGATGGAGCATTGTCCTGCATAAAGATCATGGCCTTCTAGAATGCTGAGGACTTCTTCCTGTACCACTGTTTGATGAAAGAATCTTCCAGAAACTGGCAGTAGGTTTGGGAGTTGAGTTTCAGTCCATCTTCAACCCGAAAAGGTCCAACTACCTCATCCTCAATGATAGCAGCCCATACCAGTACCCCTCCTTCACCTTGCTGGCACCTGACTCAAAGTGGTGCCCTGTGTCCATTACTGATCCAGCCACGGGCCCATACATTTGGTCCATCAAGAGTCACTTTCATTTCATCTGTCCATAAAACCTTTGAAAAATCTGTCTTCAGGTATTTCTTTGCCCAATCTTGACGCTTCAACTTGTGAATCATATTCAGTGGTGGTCTTGTTTCAGTCTTCTTGACCTTGGCTATGTCTCTGAGCACTTGACACCTTGTACTTCTGAACACTCCAGGTAGGTTGCAGTTCTGGAATACGGTGGCACTGGAGGATAATGGGTTCATGGTAGTTTGACGTTTAATTCTTCTCAAGTCTTTTGTAGTTAATTTGCGCCTTTTCTTCCCCATGCGTTCTTTGCGCCCCAGTTGGCTTTTCGCAAACAAAACGTTTAGCTATTTAAAGAGTGTCGCATCCGTCTGAAAGGCATTTTACATTTTTGGCTTTTCAGTGTCAGTAAATTTCTTTTTTGGCGCATTTTACCTGAGGTAATGAGGCTGGCTAATAACTATGCACACCTTGATATAAGGTGTTATTCACTTTCGCAAACACCCTCCCTCATTACACGAATACATATCACCTGAAAATGAGTAAATCCAATAAGCATTGAAGTTTATATGGTTTGGAGTTCGAAAATGTGAATAGAAACAATGATAAGATCAGAATACTCACTAGCCTAATAATTGTGCACGCAGTACAGTCAGGATCGAGGGAAAGAAGAACGGAGCAAAGTACAGAGAGATCCTTGATGAAAACCTGCACCAGAGCGCTCAGGACCTCAGACTGGGACAAGGTTCACCTTCCAACAAGACAACGACCCTAAGCACACAGCCAAGACAATGTTGTCTCTCTGTTGAACTCGATGGTTCTATTGTGAAGTTATCCAGGGGTGTAAGACTCCTCCAGAGGTCACAATGTCATTTGTAGTAGAGCTTTTCTGTCTTGGAGTGCTCGTTAGACTAGATACCTCAGGTGTACCACACGGTGGTGAGAGGGGTCTGTTCCCTACATTACATACACAGCTGCAGAATGTGAATATTTGGTCTAGTCTTTACCTTCTTCACTCGTTGAGAGTTTCAGAGGGTTTTACCATTTTCAGCCGTGTAGCTACCGCTCTACGCTGTCTGATCTTGTAGTTTTAACCATTTCAACGTCTGGACCACGGCCTCACGTTCTCTGGTCAATTGTAAATTATTGGTGAGGCCTTTAAGCACTCTGGCCTTGGAGGACTTCCGTCATGTTGACACGAACTGTGAGCTCACTTGGGCGTGTCTCCTGAGAGACGGGGTTTGGCTATCTGTCAGCCATGTGCCGTGCTGATCTCACACCATTGATCCTCAACCAAGGAGGATGGGAACTTGTTCTCTGTATGGGGGAGGGGGATGTGAGTGTCGTGCGATCAACACAACTAAATGAAGACAACTCATTACAGAGGAGCGATGACGTGAATAAAAAGGTTGTGTGCCTTATGCAACTACTCACTGGAACTCAATACAAAAAATGACACGTAAATACATGAGCCATTGTCTTCGTCATATAGAGATCATTCTGCTACCCATTTAATTTGGAATGATTGTGTGGCTCCTCCTGGTAACTAAGCTAGACATATGTCTATTTTACACCATTTTAAAGACAAGACTCTCGTTAACCTGTTGGGATAGGGGGCAGTATTGGCACACCCGGATAAAAAACGTACCCGATTTAAACTGGTTACTACTCTTGCCCAGAAACGAGAATATGCATATAATTAGTAGATTTGGATAGAAAACACTCTAAAGTTTCTAAAACTGTTTGAATGGTGTCTGTGATTATAACAGAACTCATATGGCAGGCCAAAACCTGAGAAGATTCCATA
This sequence comes from Salmo salar, assembly GCF_965601325.2. Lineage (NCBI taxonomy): Eukaryota > Metazoa > Chordata > Actinopteri > Salmoniformes > Salmonidae > Salmo > Salmo salar. Next base: position 78,332,718 of record NC_138308.1, read on the forward strand.
CAGGAAGTGCCCTGTCTGACAATTTGTTCTCCTTCTGTAGCATCTCTATCGAAAATACAGCATCTGTGCTGTAACGTGACATTTTCTAAGGCTTCCATTGGCTCTCAGAAGGCGCCAGAAAGTGTAATGGGGTGTCTGCTGTCTCTGTGCGAAGAACAGCAGGAGAATTTGTTAGTGGTCAGCCTGGGAACAGTGAGACTGAGAGGCGCATTCACGAGAATTCTCCATGTTTTTCTTTCATCCTTTGAATGAATACAACTTCGCCCCGTTGGAATATTATCGCTATTTTACGAGAAAAGTAGCATAAAAATGGATTTTAAACAGCGTTTGACATGCTTCGAAGTACAGTAATGGAATATTTAAAAATAAATTGTCATAAAATGCGCTCGCGCGTCACCCTTCGGATAGTGACCTGAACGCATGAACAAAATGTAGCTATTTGATTATAACTATGGATTATTTGGAACCAAAATAGCATTTGTTGTTGAAGTAGAAGTCCTGGGAGTGCATTCTGACGAAGAACAGCAAAGGTAGTCCAATCTTTCTAATAGTAATTCTGAGTTTAGGTTGTCCCAAACTTGGTGGGTGTCAAATTAACTAGCCTGTGATGGCTGGGCTATGTACTCAGAATATTGCAAAATGTGCTTTCGCCGAAAAGCTATTTTAAAATCTGACACCGCGATTGCATAAAGGAGTTCTGTATCTATAATTCTTAAAATAATTGTTATGTTTTTTGTGAACGTTTATCATGAGTAATTTAGTAAATTCACCGGAAGTTTGCGGTGGGTATGCTAGTTCTGAACATCACATGCTAATGTAAAAAGCTGGTTTTTGATATAAATATGAACTTGATTGAACAAAACATGCATGTATTGTATAACATAATGTCCTAGGAGTGTCATCTGATGAAGATCATCAAAGGTTAGTGCTGCATTTAGCTGTGGTTTTGGTTTTTGTGACATATATGCTTGCTTTGAAAATGGCTGTGTGATTCTTTTTGGCAGGGTACTCTCCTGACATAATCTAAAGTTTTGCTTTCGCTGTAAAGCCTTTTTGAAATCAGACAATGTGGTTAGATAAAGGATAGTCTTGTTTTTAAAATGGTGCAAAATAGTCATATGTTTGAGAAATTGACGTTTTTGCATTTTTGAGGTATTTGTAATTCGCGCCTTGTAGTTTCTGGGCAGGAGTAGTAACCAGATTAAATCGGGTACGTTTTTTATCCGGCCGTGAAAATACTGCCCCCTTTCCCGAACAGGTTAAAAAAGAGAGTTTGAGACAACTGCAAGTGTTAGTCAATTGAATGTACTCTATGCATGCTATTATGCACATCATGTAATCAGGATGCAATGTCCCTGCAAACCTACCAGTGAATATTGAAGAATATGAGTGAAAATCAAACAATACATTTAAATTACAGTGAGTTAATGTTTTATTTGATCTAAAATGCACAACTGTATCACATCAGGAATGTAAAAAGGAGTATGGCAAAATACAAGCAAGTGAACCAATGTTCACTGTGTTCTCAGTGTGTATTGTACAGTTCAGAGTAACAGAGTCTCCAGGCAGAACTGAGCACAGTCATGTTTTTGGAACCTGAAACTGACAAAAAGGTCAATTAACCAATAGAATTTCTAGAATATCACGATAGTAAGTGTTCTAGCTGATCATTTGTTCAAATAAAATCTGATTTAGAGAATTTCTTATATTTACACAGTAATATAAAAAAATCTGATTTAAAAAACAAACTTTCTCTCCACCTTTTTTCAATGAGAATGTCTCCAAACTCCATCTTATTGCTAGAAGAGCTCCCAGAGTAGTGTTAACCCTTGCAAGGCTGCCGGCCAAGATGGCATCCCTAGTTGCTTCCAAAGAGCATGCGCAGACCAGCTGGCTGGTGTGTTTACGGACATATTCAATCAATCCCTATCCCAGTCTGCTGTTCCCACATACTTCAAGAGGGCCACCATTGTTCCAGTTCCCAAGACAACTAAGGTAACTGAGCTAAACGACTATCGCCCCGTAGCACTCACTTCCGTCATCATGAAATGCTTTGAGAGACTAGTCAAGGATCATATCGCCTCCACCCTACCTGACACCCTAGACCCACTCAAATTTGCTTACCGCCCCAAGAGGTCCACAGACGATGCAATCGCAATCACACTGCACACTGCCCTAACCCATCTGGACAAGAGGAATACCTATGTAAGAATGCTGTTCATTGACTACAGCTCAGCATTTAACACCATAGTGCCCTCCAGACTCGTCATGAAGCTCGAGATCCTGGGTCTCGACCACATCCTGTGCAACTGGGTCCTGGACTTTCTGACGGGCCGCCCACAGGTGGTGAGGGTCGGAAACAACATCTCCACCCCGCTGATCCTCAACACTGGGGCCCCACAAGGGTGCGTTCTCAACCCTCTCCTGTACTCCCTGTTCACCCATGACTGCGTGGCCATGCACGCCTCCAACTCAATCATCAAGTTTGCAGACGACACTACAGTGGTAGGCTTCATTACCAACAATGACGAGATGGCCTACAGGGAGGAGGTGAGGGCCCTTGGAGTGTGGTGTCAGGAAAATAACCTCACACTCAACGTCAACAAAACAAAGGAGATGATTGTGGACTTCAGGAAACAGCAGAGGGAGCACCTCCCTATCCACATCGACGGGACAGTAGTGGAGAAGGTGGAAAGTTTTAAGTTCCTTTGCGTACACACCACGGACAAACTGAAATGGTCCACCCACACAGGCAGCGTGGTGAAGAAGGCACAACAGCGCCTCTTCAACCTCAGAAGGCTGAAGAAATTTCACAAACTTTTACAGATGCACAATCGAGAGCATCCTGTCGGGCTGTATCACCGCCTGGTATGGCAACTTCTCCGCCCACAACCGTAAGGCTCTCCAGAGGGTAGTGAGGTCTGCCACTGCCTGTTCACCCCGCTATCATCCAGAAGGCGAGGTCAATACAGGTGCATCAAAGCGGGGACCGAGAGACTGAAAAACAGCTTCTATCTCAAGGCCATCAGACTGATAATAACATTGAGTGGCTGCTGCCAACATGCTGACTCAAATCTCTAGCCACTTTAAGAATTAAACATTCGATGTAATAAATGTATAACTATTCACTTTAAACAATGCCTCTTTATATAGTGCTTACATACCCTACATTACTCATCTCATATGTATATACTGTATTCTACACCATCTACTGCATCTTGCCTATGCCGTTCGGCCATCGCTCATCCATATATTTATATGTACATATTCTTATTCATTCCTTTACACTTGTGTGTATAAGGTAGTTGTGAAATTGTTAGATTTACTTGTTAGATATTACTGCATGATGGAAACTAGAAGCGAGGGTTATCCTTAAACTCATGGTAGAATGTTGGGTTCCTTTCAAACTTATTCACAGTTGAGAAGAGCTGAAGTGTATCTCCCAATGTTTTCTTGTACCAAGAGAACAATACTGCCATGTCACTTTCATGAAAGCAGTGCAAAATCACTGTGTCTCCAACGTTGTCTAACATGAGACCATTCTCTTGATGTATGGATGAAGACTCAGTTCCAGCTAGCACATCAACTAGAGAACATGAAAACATATTAACTATGCTATAGGTTACCCCAAATACAACTTTAGATTGTCAAACTGTATAGAACAATAATGGGATACCTTGTGTCTCCAAATCAAGAGTGGACATCAACAGAGAAATGTAAAAGATTGACTTACCAATCTCTACGAGAAGTGGAAATATATGAAACAGTGTGATCATCTTTAAAGTTGTCATCCACTTCACAATTTGTCTTGAGTGGAAAAACTCTACTGCTATGTACAACACTTCCAAAATGGAGTTACAGGTGATTTGTCGAACTGGACACACATGTTTGTTGACCCCTCATTCAGGCACACCCATGTCTTTCTCATGTGTATAGTACAGCTCTGTCTCACAGATTATCCTGGCTGGACTGACTCATAATAGTTGTTTTATAGGTAGATTCTGATCATTATAGATTTATTACAAATTAAGGACTTATTATTGAAGTTTGGCATCCCTTATTCTTTATCAATGCAGCTACTGTAATATAAGAGATTCATAGTTGCGAACTTTTTGGAACATGCATGCTTTGACACTGTCATTCCCTACGGCTTCAATCACCACATAGTCACTTCACTTCACCTCACTAAAATCATCTATGGAAAAAACACAGCAAACACAATATGGTAGTCTTCTTTTAGTGATCTCTCATTCAGGATTTACACTCAGTAGAACAGATGGATAGAATGCCCTCCCATGATAATGTTATTGAGTAGGTCCATGGTTCTCTTGGCCTAACATCACACCTAAAATCAGGTTTTGTATTTGACTAAGAACTATTGATCACTATGTCAAATTACATAATAAATATCTCATTATGTATTTTCACAGATTTCAGTTGACTATGAAAAGATGCCTCATCAAAGTTTAGTTTACTTTCAAGAGTTAGTTTACTGTTGCTTACTAAAACGGTTAACTTGAAGAGCAAGTGGAATATAGACCAAGTTCAGTATGAGACGTAACAGCTTTGAGACATCCAGCTGAAAACCACACAAAGAGAGAAACAGAGAGCGAGAGTGGGAGAGAGAGCGAGAGAGAAAATGGTCCTCTGTGCAATAGGCCAGCAGGCCCTAACAAAGTGTAGATACAGACCACAGAGTACCTGTAAATAGGTTGTTATGATGAGTGTGAGTGTCACGTCCTGACCAGCAGAGGGAGTAATTGTATTAGTTTTGGTCAGGGCGTGGCAGAGGGTTTGTGTTGTGTAAGTATTTCTATGTTCTGTCTAGTTTAGTTTTTCTATGTTTAGGATTAGGTGTTGGACTCTCAATTGGAGGCAGGTGTTTCTAGTTGCCTCTGATTGAGAGTCCTATATAGAGGTGTGTGTTTGGTTTGGTTATTTTGTGGGTAGTTGATTTTGAACTGCTGTATGTATGTACTTAGCCTGTAAAACTGTCGGTCTGTCGTTATCTTTTTTGTTTATTGTTTTTCCGTGTTCACGTTTATTTAATAAATTATCATGATGAACATGCAACCCGCTGCGTATTGGTCCACCTTTTCTGACAGTGATTTTAACATATCGTCAGATGAAGGAGAAGACTGTGACAGAACTACCCACCACAAATGGACCAAGCAGCAGAGGAAGGAGCAACAGGTGGACTTTGAGGAGCAAAGGGAATTTGAATTGGACCAATGGGAGAAATGGACATGGGAACAGATTATGGGCGGAGAGGGCCCAGGGAGAAAATGGCGCGAAGACCGGGAACGCTACAGGGGAACACGACTGGCGTTTAAGCCGGAGAGGCAGCCCCCAAAACATTTTTTGGGGGGGCACACGGGTAGTTTGGCAGGGCCAGGATTGAGCCGCAAGCCAAATCTCCGTGCTTATTGGGGGCAGCCTATTATTAGTCAGGTCCCGTGCGTTGGAGTGATGTGCACGGCGTCGAGGCCTAGTATTCACAGGCCGGTGTGCGCGGTACCTGCGCCCCGCATTTGTCAGGGGAAAGCGAGCATCCAGCGAGGAAGGGTGGAGCCGGTGCTGCGCTCGAGACCGCCAGTGCGCCTTCACGGTCCAATATATCCTGTTCCCGCTCCACGCACTAGCCCTAAGGTGTGTGTTTCCAGTCTGGCAGATCCAGTACCAGCACCACGCACCAGGCTTCCAGTGCGTCAGCCCAGTCCGACTCGTCCTGTTCCCTTTCCCCGCACTAGCCCTGAGGTGCGTGTTCCCAGGCTGATACCTCCAGTACCAGCACCACGCATCAGGCTTCCAGTGCGTCAACCCAGTCTCACTCGGCCTGTTCCCGCTCCCCGCACTAGCCCTGAGGTGCATGTTCCCAGGCTGATACCTCCAGCACCACGCATCAGGCTTCCAGTGCGTCAACCCAGTCCGACTCGGCCTGTTCCCGCTCCCCGCACTAGCCCTGAGGTGCGTGTTCCCAGGCTGGTACCACCTCTACCAGCCCCACGCACCAGGCCTCCAGTGCGTCGGCCCAGCCTCAAGAGCCCGGCACCAGTGTGCAGTCCAGAGTATCCGGCACCAGTGTGCAGTCCAGAGTATCCGGCACCAGTGTGCAGTCCAGAGTATCCGGCACCAGTGTGCAGTCCAGAGTATCCGGCACCCGTGTGCAGTCCAGAGTATCCGGCATCAGTGTCTAGTCCGGAATCGAGGGAGACTGCCTGCGACCCGGAACCGAGGGAGTCTGCCTGCGACCCGGAACCGAGGGAGTCTGCCTGCGACCCGGAACCGAGGGAGTCTGCCTGCGACCCGGAACCGAGGGAGTCTGCCTGCGACCCGGAAGCGAAGGGGTCTGCCTGCGACCCGGAATCGACGGAGTCTGCCTATGACCCGGAACTGGGTGAGTCTGTCTGCGACCCGGAAGCGAAGGGGTCTGCCTGCGACCCGGAAGCGAAGGGGTCTGCCTGCGACCTGGAATCAACGGAGTCTGCCTATGACCCGGAACCGGGTGAGTCTGTCTGCGACCCGGAACCGAAGGAGTCTACCTACGACTCGGAACTGAAATTGACTAACTGTGTGGTAAATGAGTCTGCCTACAGCATGGAAAGGAGGGAACCTGCCCACGAGCCACAACTTGAGTCTGTCTACGACCCGGACCCCAATGAGTCTGCCTACAACCTGGAGGGCAGGAGGCCAGAACCAGAGCCACCTCCAGGATAGGTGGGTTGGGGAGGGGGGGGTGTAGCACAGTGCCGTCGTTGACGGCAGCCACCCTCCCTTCCCTCCCTGTAGTTTAGGGGGATTTTTCTGTTTGTTTTTGGGATTTTCTGTGTTTTTCTTTTGAGGTGCATTCAGGGTCTGCACCTTTAGGGGGGGTACTGTCACGTCCTGACCTGCAGAGGGAGTAATTGTATTAGTTTTGGTCAGGGCGTGGCAGAGGGTTTGTGTTGTGTATGTATTTCTATGTTCTGTCTAGTTTAGTTTTTCTATGTTTAGGATTGGGTGTTGGACTCTCAATTGGAGGCAGGTGTTTCTAGTTGCCTCTGATTGAGAGTCCTATATAGAGGTGTGTGTTTGGTTTGGTTATTTTGTGGGTAGTTGATTTTGAACTGCTGTATGTATGTACTTAGCCTGTAAAACTGTCGGTCTGTCGTTCTCTTTTTTGTTTATTGTTTTTCCGTGTTCACGTTTATTTAATAAATTATCATGATGAACACGCAACCCGCTGCGTATTGGTCCACCTTTTCTGACAGTGATTTTAACATATCGTCAGATGAAGGAGAAGACTGTGAAGGTGAGGGGGTGTTAGTTGCATGAGAAGAGAAGAAAACTGTTCAACCCTACAACTTAAAGTGGAACTGACATAGTTTAAACTACTTCGCAGAAATCAAACAAACAGATAATCATAATATCAGATCAAAATATCAATATCGCACTTCATGCTTCAAAACCATCTTTATAACAGGTTTTAAAAATAGGTTCTACTTTACTCAAAATTACATTACGTAGAGTAAAGCATTGTTATCAGAATTAAAATGATGTATTCAATGCATGATTAATAAAATTCACCAATAAATCGCTAAGTTGTCTGATAAATATTGCCAGGTTGTAAATCACAGCTAGTAATGTTACATTGTTTGCTGCCTCCAGCCATTTAGGGGATGAACTGTTTCAGTTTCATGCAGTTGGAGTGCAGCATAACTTGAATGTACTGCAAAGACTGAGTCCAAAATAAAAAATGTTTTTACAGCACTAATTTTGCAGTGTAACTGCATTTAGAGTACAGTATATATATTCCAATATGTTGGAGAAAAACAAACGAAAAGGGCAATGATTGGCAATCTCAACACAATAAATCTAGCTATGCAGTAACGTTATGTGGCTAAGGCTTTAGCTTATTTTTATGTAGGCCTACTTATTTAGGAAGCTAGCTGTATGTCTTGAAAGCTAGCCAAGCAATGTAGCTAGCTAAAACATAAAATGGCACAGAGCCTTGAACTGTAGCTAGCTAGCTGCTGGAAGAATGTTATGTTATCACCTGGACAAGTGCCCGAGTGGCAGACCCCCCCGCCACCCCGACAATTTCTTTCTGCTTCGGTGGCTACAGCTATTGGGATTATCTTTCAAGAAATACAACTAACTAAACTAGTTACCCATTTACTCAAACTTGAACGACTGTTAGCATATCTCTTAGTTGGCAATCAAAATGTATTTGTCATCGATCAAATGAGCAAGCAGAAAAGCTGTAAATCCCATTCACTTGTTAAAACATGGGTTATTATGTGTTACGTTGGTATGAAGAGATTCGGTAGACAGGCACAGGAATGCGTAATAGGGTTTTTTATTAAGCCCAAATTACATCGTGCTGTGTAAAGGAACGGGGACGAAGACCAAACAAACACATAACAAAACACAGGGTAGAAACCCAAAACAAAAGAGCAAGGAGTACCTATGTCACGCTGGTATAAATGATTCGGGAGACAGGCGCAGGAATGCGGAATAGTTTTTTTTAATGTACCCAAATTACGACGTGCCATGTAAAGGCACGGGACGAAGACCAAACAAACACTATACAAAAACACAGGGTTGAAACCCAAACAAAAGAGCGAGGATTACCTCGAATAAATAACACATGCGCACAATGATTAACACATGGGACGAGACGTGTAATCATCTGCGCAATCCAGAATAGCACGAAGGCCAAAACACAGCGCAGGGACTCACACGCATCAACGGACATTGTAACAATAATCGACAGGACAATAGTAAACCAAGGACACACTTATACAAGTACTAATTACTGGGAATAGGGGCCAGGTGTGCGAGATGAAAGTTCCGGAGGGATCCGTGACATTATGGGACTATGGGCAGGCTGCAGGAGGCTGTGTAGTCTACTATTCCCCATCGTATTCACAGTGCAGTTTTGGCTGTCAACTACACGCTTATTAAAGTGACTAGTGTTCCATTCGTTAACGTGGCCAGTGATTTCTTGTATATGCCAGTAGGCAATAGACTCTAATGTGCTAGTGATGGCTGTTTAACAGTGTCATGACTGGCCTGTTCGGGTCAGGTTACAGTGGATCACAGTCCTACAGAGATATCTCTCACTCCCATGGAGGGGGAGAGGCATAGAGGGATTGGTGGGGGGGGGGGGGGGGGGTTTATGACACCTCACGCCCATTGTAAATCTTAAGGCAGCAGACGAATCCTTTGTCCTCTCAGTGTGGAGGATTGGAATGTATGGTGGGCCTATGGAGAATCTACCTCAGAACGGTAACATGCAATAAATGTACTTATATTTCATCAGCCAAAATGGTGGTAACAATGATAGATGGAAAATGAAAATGAATGTCGTTTTTGTTATGTTATTAAAAGTTAATGACAACTTTTTAATGAAAACATTGTAACTAGTAGAGTTTTCATAGTATGTACACAATGTTTTCATACTGTGCGTTGTGTAGAAAATATCCAGATCAAAGAGAATGTTTTTGGAACAATGAACTTTGATTTTAGTTGTATAACGAGACCATCCATAGTACATTTTAACCTGTTATGGCTAGGGGGCAGTATTTTCACAGCCGGATAAAAAACGTACCCGATTTAATCTGATTATTACTCCTGCCCAGAAACTAGAATATGCATATAATTATTAGCTTTGGATAGAAAACACTCCAAAGTTTCTAAAACTGTTTGAATGGTGTCTGTGAGTATAACAGAACTCATTTGGCAGGCCAAAACCTGAGAAGATTACATGCAGGAAGCGCCCTGTCTGACTATTTCTTGCCCTTCTTGATTATCTCTATCCATTACAGACGATCTCTGCTGTTACGTGACACTTCCTACGGCTCCCATGGGCTCTCAGAAGGCGGCAAAAAGCTGAATCGTGGCTTTGCAGGCTCTGGTTGAAAAAAAGTAGCGCGTTTGGGTAGTGGCTGGTTACAGTACTGTGAGACTCAGGCTCGTGCCTGCGTCGACCCCATGCCTTGTTTTCTTTCGTCTGTTTACCTAAATGCAGATTCCCGGTCGGAATATTATCGCTTTTTTACGAGAAAAATGGCATAAAAATTGATTTTAAACAGCGGTTGACATGCTTCGAAGTACGGTAATGGAATATTTAGGAATCTTTTGTCACGAATTGCGCCATGCTCGTGACCCTTATTTACACTTCGGATAGTGTCTTGAACGCACGAACAAAACACTGCTATTTGGATATAACGATGGATTATTTTGGACCAAACCAACATTTGTTATTGAAGTAGCAGTCCTGGGAGTGCATTCTGACGAAGACAACAAAGGTAATCAAACTTTTGTAATAGTAAATTGGAGTTTGGTCAGGGCTAAACTTGGTCGGTGTCTAAATGGCTAGCCGTGATGGCTGGGCTATCTACTGAGAATATTGCAAAATGTGCTTTCACCGAAAAGCTATTTTAAAATCGGACATATCGAGTGCATAGAGGAGTTCTGTATCTATAATTCTTAAAATAATTGTTATGCTTTTTGTGAACGTTTATCGTGAGTAATTTAGTAAATTCACTGTAAATGTTCTGTCATAAAAATAAAAATTATAGAAGATATCCTTTTGTTAAAATGCTAGTTCTGAACGTCACATGCTAATGTAAAAAAGCTGGTTTTTGATATAAATATGAACTTGATTGAACAAAACATGCATGCATTGTATAACATATTGTCCTAGGGTTGTCATCTGATGAAGATCATCAAAGGTTAGTGCTGCATTTAGCTGTGGTTTTGTTTTTTGTGACATTATATGCTAGCTTGAAAAATGGGTGTCTGATTATTTCTGGCTGGGTACTCTGCTGACATAATCTAATGTTTTGCTTTCGCTGTAAAGCCTTTTTGAAATCGGACAGTGTGGTTAGATTAACGAGAGTCTTGTCTTTAAAATGCTGTAAAATAGTCATATGTTTGAAAAATGGAAGTTTTCGGATTTTAGAGGAGTTTGTATTTCGCGCCACGCCCATCATTGGATATTGGAGCAGGTGTTCTGCTAGCGGAACATCTAGATGTAAGAGGTTAATACCTTGCCTCGTAACTAGATACGCCCCAGAGAACTTGTCATGAAGACGGAAAAGTCCTTTGTACCCTGGGGTATAAAACATGTGAGTTAAAATCACCAGCTATAATAAATGCAGCCGCAGGATATGTGGTTTCCAGTTTGTATGAAGTCCAGTGATGTTCTTTGAGGGCCATCGAGGTAACGGTTTGAGGTGGGATGTAAACGGCCATGGCAATGACGGAGGAGAATTCTCTTGGGAGATAATATGGTCTGCATTTAATTGTGAGGTATTTCAGGTCGGGTGAACAAAAGGACTTGAGTTCCTGTACGTTTCTAGAACTACACAATGAGTCATTAATCATGCAACACAACCGCCGCCCTTCTGCTTTCCGTGAAACAAAATATGTTACAGACCCCAATGTCTCTCTGGAAAGAAATCCTTGCTCTAAGCTCATCATCTTTGTTATCCAAAGACTGAACATTAGCGAGTAATATACTCTGAAGTGGTGGGTGGTGTGCGCGCCTCCTAAGTCAAACCAGAAGGCCGCCTTGAGTGCCTCTCCTCCGTCGGAGGAAATATAAAAAAAATAAGATGTATCACTTACCTTTGATGTCCAGCTTGGTCCCGTTTCCAACCTGACAAGAAAGTCTACATGTCAGTAAGTCTGTTTCCTATTGTGATCTGATTATGTAAATAGTTATCTTATCTTCAAGACATGGTATCCAAAAAAGTGCAAATAGTTGCAGAAGGTACTGATTTCAGAATTTTTTGTTCATCATGTTCAATCATCTATAAATGACTTTGTTGAGCTTCAGAATTAATTTGAGATACTTTCATATGATTTGGACTTGATGTGCGAAACAGGATAATATCGGTCCCATGACTTGAATGTGATTTGTGCCACGAATGCTAAAACATTAGCATTTGGAAACAGTGCCGAGTAAGTTAAACCAAAGCATGGATTTCTGTTATACCTTCTCCATAGGCTGCTTGTAGGGTAAGTGTAACAGTGTAGGTTCCGTCCCTCTCTTCGCCCCAACCCGGGCTCGAACCAGGTACCCTTGCACACATCAACAACTGACACCCCACGAAGCATCGTTACCCATCGCGTCACAAAAGCCGCGGCCCTTGCAACGCAAGGGGAAACCCAACTTCAAGTCTCAGAGCGAGTGACGTCACTGATTGAAACGCTATTAGCGCGCACCACCGCTAACTAACGAGCCATTTCACATCGGTTACACTCACCCCCCCTTTGACCTCCTCCTTTTCCGCAGCAACCAATGATCCGGGTCAACAGCATCAATGTAACAGTGTAGGTTCCGTCCCTCTCTTCGCCCCAACCTGGGCTCGAACCAGGGACCCTTGCACGCATCAACAACTGACACCCACCGAAGCATCGTTACCCATCGCGCCACAAAAGCAGCGGCCCTTGCAACGCAAGGTGAAACCCTACTTCAAGTCTCAGAGCGAGTGACGTCACTGATTGAAATGCTATTAGCGCGCACCACCGCTAACTAACGAGCCATTTCACATCGGTTACATAAGGAAACCAATATGTAATTTCAGGGGCGCAACTTTCACAGAGGAAAGAGTCTCCTGGCTGAACTGACTCAGACACAGAATGTTGTACAAAAGTTTTGCTTCATCCTGAAATGAAAATTTAGTTCAGAACTTTAGATGATGGATTAGCACATTTGAACAATTAACTGTTAATAAAACAATAGCAATTAAAACAATAACAATTAACAATATTACTGTTGATAAAACAATAGCCCACTTTCCAGAATGAGAAATATCCCGTTTTTGAATTTCATCACATTAAATGCTAGCTTGAAAAATGGGTGTCTGATTATTTCTGGCTGGGTACTCTGCTGACATAATCTAATGTTTTGCTTTCGTTGTAAAGCCTTTTTGAAATCGGACAGTGTGGTTAGATGAACCTGTTGGGGCTAGGGGGCAGTATTTTCACGGCTGGATAAAAAAAACGTACCCGATTTAATCTGGTTACTAATCCTACCCAGTAACTAGAATATGCATATACTTATTATATATGGATAGAAAACACCCTAAAGTTTCTAAAACTGTTTGAATGGTGTCTGTGAGTATAACAGAACTCATTTGGCAGGCAAAACCCTGAGACATTTTCTGACAGGAAGTGGATACCTGATGTGTTGAATTACCTTTAAGCCTATGCCATTGAAACACACAGGGGCTGATTAATGTTTTGGCACTTCCTATTGCTTCCACTAGATGTCACCAGCCTTCACAAAGTGTTTTGACTCTTCTACTGTGAGATCTGACCGAACAAGAGCCTTGGAACGGTGATGGCCGATTAGACTCTGGCGCGCGAGTTCATGTTGGGTACCCTCGTTCCAATTCGTTTTAAAAGAGAATGCATTCGTCCACCTTGAATATTATTCATGTTCTGGTTAAAAAAGGCACTAATGATTTATGCTATACAACGTTTGACATGTTTGAACGAACGTAAATATATTTTTTCCCCTCGTTCATGAAGTGAAGTCCGGCGGGCTTAGATCATGTGCTAACAACACGGAGCTTTTTGGACATAAATGATGAGCTTTTTTGAACAAAACTACATTCGTTATGGACCTGGGATTCCTGGAAGTGACATCTGATGAAGAGAATCAAAGGTAATGGATTATTTACATAGTATTTTCGATTTTAGATCTCTCCAACATGGCCGTTTGTCTGTATCGCAAAGCGTATTTTTCTGGGCGCAGTGCTCAGATTATTGCAAAGTGTGATTTCCCAGTAAGGTTATTTTTAAATCTGGCAAGTCGATTGCGTTCAAGAGATGTAAATCTATAATTCTTTAAATGACAATATAATATTTTACCAATGTTTTCTAATTTTAATTATTTAATTTGTGGTGCTGACTTGACTGCCAGTTATTGAAGGGAAACGATTTCCTGAACATCAACACCATAGTAAAACGCTGTTTTTGGATATAAATATGAACTTGATAGAACTAAAAATGCATGCATTGTCTAACATAATGTCCTAGGAGTGTCATCTGATGGAGATTGTCAAAGGTTTGTGCATCATTTTCGCTGGTTTTATGGTTTTGGTGACGCCTGTCTTTGAATTGACAAAACATTACACACAGCTATTGTCAATGTACTCTCCTAACATAATCTAACTTTATGCTTTCGCCGTAAAACCTTTTTGAAATCGGACAACGTGGTTAGATTAAGGAGATGTTTATCTTTCAAAGGGTGTAAGATAGTTGTATGTTTGAAAAATTTGAATTTTGACATTTATTTGGTTTCAAATTTGCCGCTCTTGAAATGCACCTGCTGTTGATAGGGTGCACCACGGGTGGCACGCTAGCGTCCCACATAGCCCCAAGAGGTTAACGAGAGTCTTATCTTTAAAATGGTGTAAAATAGTCATATTTTTGAAAAATTGAAGTAATAGCATTTCTAAGGTATTTGAATAACGCGCCACAGGATTCAACTGGCTGTTGAGTAGGTGGGACAATTACTAAATTACTCACGATAAACGTTCACAAAAAGCATAACAATTATTTTAAGAATTATAGATACAGAACTCCTCTATGCACTCGATATGTCCGATTTTAAAATAGCTTTTCGGTGAAAGCACATTTTGCAATATTCTCAGTAGATAGCCCGGCATCACAGGGCTAGCTATTTACACAGCCAGCAAGTTTAGCACTCATCAAAGTCAGATTTACTGTAAGAAAATTTTTATTACCTTTGTTGTCTTTGTCAGAATGCACTCCCAGGACTTCTACTTCAATAACAAATGTTGGTTTGGTCCAAAATAATCCATCGTTATATCCAAACAGCGGCGTTTTGTTTGTGCGTTCAAGACACTATCCTAAAGGGTAAATAAGGGTGGCGAGCATGGCGCAATTCGTGACAAAAAAAATTATAAATATTCCATTACCGTACTTCGAAGCATGTCAACCGCTGTTTAAAATCAATTTTTATGCCATTTTTCTCATAAAAAAGCGATAATATTCCGACCGGGAATCTGCGTTTAGGTAAACAGACAAAGGAAAAGAAAGCATTCGGTCGACGCGGGCACGCGCCTAAGCCCATAGTACTCTGAGTGGCCACTTGCCAAAAGCGATAAAGTGTTTCAGCCAGAGCCTGCCTCGATATCGTTCAGCTTTTTCCCGGGCTCTGAGAGCCTATGGAAGCCGTAGGAAGTGTCACGTTATTGCACAGATCCTGAGTCTTCAATAAAAAGAGCCAAGATGAAACACTACTTCTCAGACAGGCCACTTCCTGCATGAAATCTTCTCAGGTTTTGGCCTGCCATATGAGTTCTGTTATACTCACAGACACCATTCAAACAGTTTTAGAAACTTTAGGGTGTTTTCTATCCAAAGCCAATAATTATATGCATATTCTAGTTACTGGGCAGGAGTAGTAACCAGATTAAATCGGGTACGTTTTTTATCCGGCTGTGTCAATACTGCCCCCTAGCCATAACAGGTTAAACTGCAATGATAACCAGGACAAGACACAACCTGAACATCCTTCAACGTCTCTCTCTCTGGTCTGGTGTAACAGAACAACTGAGATGAGGGTCGAGAGACAAAGTGAAGAGACAGCATCAGCAGAAATGTCTTTCTACATGCACCACAGGAGTCACAAATTTTAGGTTGGCTCCATGGGTTGTTTGAAGAGGAAGTGAGGTCAAAATAATGCCCCACGTTATATACAGATACAATATGTATTCATAGATGAATCTGTGATGCTATTCTCTCTAAATTGCTTACGCTATCACAAAGGAGTGCTATTTATCTTCAAATGGTATGAAGTCAGAGTTACTGGTTTGTATTTTTTCATCATTTGAGTTGGTTTCTGAGACTAGTAGCACATACAGTGCCTATAGAAAGTTTACACCAACACTGGATTTCTTCACATTTTATTGTGACACAAAGTGGGATTCAAATGGATTTAATTGTCATTTTTTTGTCAACGATCTACACAAAACACTCATGTCAAAATGGAAGAAAATCAAACTTAAGATAAGTGGTAAGAATTGGGCAAGTCATTAAACATATGAAATAAAATGGTGTTTATTGAACTATCACACACATATAGGCAGGTTACAGAGTTCCATGTTACAACTATTATCATCAAAGGGAAGAGTTCAGACATTTGCAAAGTCATTATATACATTTTGTTGTACACTTCCACAAAAACAAATGCATCCAGTCAGTCAACCTCAGCCACTATTGGTGAGTATTTCAGACTTCTGAAACCATCCTAGTATCAGCTTTCACACTTGATGAACAATTATGCTCTGCATCTGAGTGATTCTATGTTGTTATTAGGAGAATATGCCAATGCAGTGACTGTCTCTACAGCTACAACCGACTATTACATTGTATAGCAAATGAGGAATGTACAAAACAGCCAAGTGACACAGACACAGTCAAGCTCAAAGTTGAGGTCAGTAGGGCTCAACTTAAAGTGATGCTGATTGGAGGACTGTCACATCCTGACTTGATGACTCATACCAGAGTAGATGGTTTCTTCCTCTCTCTGTTCTCTCCTCTGTCTCCTGGGCTTGGTACTCTTCTTGACAGTGAACTTCAGGGCAGCGTAGTTCAGGGCATCATCATCACTGTTGAGCTGTGGGGATGAAACATAGATTCACTCAATTCAGACTCTAGGTCAAATCTAATGCTGTACTCTTTTCCTTATCCAGACCCATTCTTGATACGGTACAATTAATCCAGCTAACCTGTTGTTCTGAAGTGCTGGCAAGAGGATTCCCATAGTGGCTTTGCTGAAAAGGGGTCCCTGCTAAAAGGCAAATGTCAAAACATTCAATATATTCAAAAGCTTTTGTTGTTTACTAATAAAAAGACATACTACTGTGAATGTAATATTTTCAGATTCAAAATGAAGTAGGCCAGAGAGGGAAGTGGTAAAAGGTGGGCGAGCCTTTTATCTGTAACTATCATTAATTTTAAGATAATTATGAAGACTTTTACTGTACCTGCACAGTGTTCACATCGTGACCTCTTCATTCTCACACAGAGGATAATGCTGACACTCACACTCAGAATCACAGTAGTTGTCAGGCAAGATATAATGATGGGGAAAATAAGATTACTCTGATCACCCAAAAGGTCTGAAAGTTAAAAAACAAGGCTTCATTATTTTCTTTTATTATTTTTTCCTCAATGCATTTGGCATAAAAGTTAGCTATTAAAGTTAAATCACTGGAAATCTACTATCAACTAAAGGTGAAATATTTACATATTGATATTTCAAACCATTATGGAGAAAAGTAGTGCTGTATTTTGGTTATGGACTACTTACCTTCAACATCCAGCTTGATCCCGTTACCAAACAGTATCTCCCCACATGAGGCCACAGCACAGTAATAAGTCCCAGCATCAGAGAGGCTGAGGTTCCTCTTGGGGAGGTTGTAGACACAGCTCTGTGTAGGAGACCCAGCCTCAGGGCTCTTCTTACACTGATCATTCCTGTCTCCATGGGTGTAAATGATTCCTGGATGGGATTTTCCTGAGCCATGTCTGTACCAATATACACTGTGTTCTCCTGCACAGGTCTCAGTGTGTATTGTACAGTTCAGAGTCACAGAGTCTCCTGGCTGGACTGACTCAGACACAGGCTGTTGGAGCACAGACATGCTGTTGGACCCTGAATCTGAAGAGAGTGAGTAAGATCATGGTGTGTACATTCTATTTTCCTGCTAGATTCATTCATTTAGCATTATATGAACACACATTAGGTAGTGACTTAAGTTACTTTTGACAATTAAAAAAGTTCCTTCCCCAAATGTGACTTCGCCCTCTTCCATAGCACCACAGTAGTATGTAGCGGAGTCCCCTGACTCTGTCTTGGAGATGGTCAGGTTACAGCTGTCAATTCCTCTCTTCACACTTAAACGTTTAGTCTCATTAAAGTCCTTGGTAAAATGAAAACTATTTTTAGAGGGATAATATGATGATGCCATGAGAAGAGGCTTCTGTCCAACAGTTTGCTTGAACCAAGAGACTTTGATCAAATGAGATTGAAAAAAGCAATTTAGTGATACACTTTGTCCCAGTTGTGTAACTATCAAAGGGTCTGGTTGGATTACATTGTTGTTAAGTGCACAACCTGTGAAGCAAACAAACTAAATAAATCAAAGACAAGTTATAGCACAGAATTATACATTATTGTCATTATTCAGACTACATAGTCAATAAAATTGATTCAGAAAGACTGACATAAAAAAGCAAAAGAACCGTATTAATAAGTCTTACTTACCCAAATTGCCGTAAAACAAAAAGATTGTCCAATATATAATCATCATTTTAATGTCCTTTCTGCACTGTATAGTGTGTGGGGTCTGACAACAGGGCACCTTTTACATGATGACACTCATTAGGTAATCATTATGAAGAAGGCGGAAACTCTGAACAGAGTGATATTATTGGCTGTCTGAACAGGCACAAAACATGTGATAAAAACTACAATCTAACATGTGACCTGTGGCATACCATAGTTAGAGCAGCCCTTCAAATGATGTAAAGTCAGAGTTACTGGTTTGTAGTTTTTCATCATTTGGGTCGGTGGCTGAGACTACTGGTTCATATGTCCTCTTTGACATACACAAGGGGTTTACATTGTATTTCTCACTTCATGTCTGTAGAAGGCAGTTCAAGCTTTCAGGAGGAAGTGAACTCTGGTGAGGTTCGCACCTTTTTGACAAAATAAAGATTTGATCCTTTGATACCAGGTGCAAATAATTGGTAAGAATTGGGCAAGTCAGTAAACTTCAAAATAAAAACATGTTTATTGAAGTATCACACAAGTATAAGGGCAGGTTATAGAATTCCATAATACAACCATTATCATGAAAATGAATACTTCAGACATTTGCAAAATCATGATATACATTTTGTTGTAGACTTCTACAAAATCAAGTCAACCACTATTGCTGAGGATTTCAGACTTATGAAACCATCCTAGTATCAGCTTTCACACTTGCAGGACAATTATGGTCAGCAAAGTGGTTATTTTACATTTATATTAGGCAAAGCTAGGCTCATGCAAAGGCATCCTACAGCAAATGAGAAATGTATATAACAGCCAGTTCAAACTGGAACAGTCAAGATCAAAGTGGAGTTCAGAGGAAGGGTGGGACTTAACTTAGAATGATGCTGATTGGATGACCCTTGCATGTCACATCCTGTCTTGATGACTTACACCAGAGTAGATGGTTTCTTCCTCTCTCTGTTCTCTTTGTTCTCTCCTCTGTGTCCTGGGCTTGGTACCCTTCTTGTCAGTGATCTTCAGAGCAGTATAGTTCAGGTCATAATTGTCACCGTGGCGCTATGGGGATGAAACACAGACTCACTCAAGTCAGACTCAAATCTAATGCTGTAATATTTAGCTTTAATACTCTTAACCAGTCTCACTCTTGATGCAACAATTCTGCTAACTTGTTTGTCTGATGTGTTGGCATGAGGATTCCTATACTGGCTTTGCTGAGAACCATTCAAATCTAAAACACAAATGACAAAACATTTAAAACACTTGAAACTTCTTCTTGTTTACTAATTTAAAGGCATACTACTATGTCTTATGTTCTTCTTAATTAAGAAATGACATCAGAGTACGTGTAAATAGGTTGCTGTGTGTGTGAGGGGTGCTAGTGGCATGAGAAGAGAAACAACTGTTCATCACTGCAGCATACATTTTTATGGAGTAAGGCCCAAATAAATACCTTCAACTTCCTTTGTCTTGATTATTGTTAAATGCTTTGTTTATCTTATCACAAAGTAGTCATTGTCAAATGAGTTTGGCAGAGAAACAATGCAACTTATTCATTACAGTTACAGTGAATAAAGTTAACAGTTATTAAGGCTGTGTCATTCATCCATTTCTACTGTCTGATCCCAGAGTACACCATCTCTTCCTCCATGTTGCTTCTGTGTCTTCTAGACCTGTTCTTCTTGTTGCTCAGATTCAGAGCTACATAATGGAGACTGTCTGCATCTTGGGCCCATGAGGAACAATTATAAAATGAAGGAGAAAAATATAATTTTATTGTAATCCCTTTCACACTTCTTTATATGGTAATACAACATAAGGAATTCTATTTACCGCTGCATCTAAAGAAGAGACTGCTGGACCTCTTGTCTGAGACATAGTAGATTAAACAATGGATATAAACAGAAATGTAAGATATTTCACCTACCCTTGATGTCCAGCTTGGTCCCGTTTCCAAACATTATCTCCCCACATGAGGCCACAGCACAGTAGTAAGTCCCAGCATCAGAGAGGCTGAGGTTTCTCTTGGGGAGGTTGTAGACACAACTCTGTGTAGGAGGACAAGCCTCTGGACTCTTCTTACACCAATCACTCCTGTCTCCATGGGTGTAAATTATTCCTGGATGGGATTCTCCTGAGCCATGTCTGAACCAATAGACACTGTGTTCTCCTGCACAGGTCTCAGTATGTATTGTACAGTTCAGAGTCACAGAGTCTCCTGGCTGGACTGACTCAGACACAGACTGCTGAACAACGGTTGTGTTTCCGGACGCTGAACAAAAATGTTTTTACGTCAGCAAATGTGTTTCCTATTTTGTGTCCTCAACATTTATTGAAAATGTAAGCGACAGTAATGTCTTATTGTGCGAATACCTCACATTCAATTAAGACATTGAATATCCAAAATGTAAAGTGCAAAAATGCTGGAGATTAGTTTCGGAACATTCATTTCTAGTTATCTTCTCTCTAAATTCAGATTGTGTACCTTTAAAATCAAGAATGGATCCTTCTCCAAATTCTACCTGGTTGGAAATAGAACTCCCTCATTAATATGTTGCTGAATCTGAGAGCTGCATGTCTGAGATCATTAGGTGTTTTATTCCTTTGCCACTTTGCACTGAGAAGTGAAGATTGCCTTTAAATTCATTGTGGAATGAAGCATTATTGTCACACTTGTAAGCTGAGGACCATCACCCAAGGTTTTCTTGAACCACAAGAAGTGCAGTGCCAAGTTGCCTTCACGGGAGCAGTGCAAAGTCATTGTGTCTCCTATGTTGGCTGAAACAAGGCACATGGTTGAGGATTGTACCGCAGCTAGAATACACACAAAGACAAATATGAATTGCATCAATAAAGTTCCTGTGTATCTTCAAATTTAGGGTGTACCCCCTATAAGCACAGTAGTATAAAAGCTGGACCTACCCATCTCCCTGAGAAGTGGAAATATCAGGCAGAGTGTGATGATCCATCTAGACACCGTTGCCCTAGCGCACACCAAAAACTATACATACCTCGGCCTAAACATCAGCGCCAGAGGTAACTTCCACATAGCTGTGAACGATCTGAGACACAAGGCAAGAAGAGCTTTCTATGCCATCAAAAGGAATATAACATTTGACATAACATTTGGGATCTGGCTAAAAATACTTGAATTGAATATAGAACCCATTTCCCTTTATGGTTGTGAGGTCTGGGGTCTGCTCACCAACCAAGGATACACAAAATGGGACAAACACCAAATTGAGACTCTGCATGCAGAATTCTTCTAAAATATCCTCTGTGTACAACGTAAACCACCAAATAATGCATGCAGAGCTGAATTACCCGCTAACTATCAAAATCCAGAAAAGAGCCATTAAATTCTACAACCACCAAAAAGCAATCAATTCCCAGACATTCCATAACAAAGCCATCACCTAGAGAGAAGAGCCCTCTAAGGAAGCTGTTCCTGGGGCTCTGTTCACAAACACAAACAGACCCCACAGAGCCCCAGGACAACAACACAATTAGACCCAACCAAATCATGAGAAAACAAAAAGATAATTACTTGACACATGGGAAAGAATTTACAAAAAAACAGAGCAAACTAGAACGCTATTTGGGCCCAAACAGAGCGTACACAATGGCAGAATACCTGAACACCGTGACTGACCCAAAATTAAGAAAATCTTTGACTATGTAGACTCAGTGAGCATAGCCTTGCTATTGAGAAAGGAAGGCAGACCTGGCCCTCAAGAGAAGACAGACTATGTGCGCACTGCCTGCAAAATGAGGTGGAAACTGAGCTGCACTTCTTAACCTTCTGCCAAATGTATGACCATATTAGAGAAACATTTTTCCCTCAGATTATTTCCCCACAAAGATTTTGAAAAAAAATCTAATTTTGATAAAATCCTATATATTTAGGGCAAAATACCACAGTGTGCAATTACAGCAGCAATATTTGTGACCTGTTGCCACAAAAAAATGGACTTTTTCATTGTTTAATTCACTTTTGTTAATTATCTATTTCACTTGCTTTGGCACTTGCTTTGCCAATAAAGCCTTTGAAATTGAATTGAATTTGAATTTAAAATTGAATTGACATTGAATTGATCATCTATTAAGTTGCCACCTTCTTTACTAACTGTGTCTTGAGTGGAAGAAGTCTGCCCATGTAGACAACAATTCAACAGTGGGCTGTTTGGTGACTGGTTGAACTGGACAGGTCATTTTTGTTGATGCCTTATCCAGCCCACCATGGTCTTCACAGGTAAACTGAGAATCACTTACTGTGTATTATCAATGCTAAAAGTGGACCAATGCTAGTCATTTGCAAAAACTGGCTGGATGAAAGCTGTTTAATACTCTGTTAAAACTCTTATCTGGATAAATAGGCTGTGTAAGAACAATTCAAATATCATCCAGCAACCATTTTTCTTTTTTGCCAATCATCATTTTCTGTACAGCACTTTGTGACATCGGCTGATGTAAAAAGGGCTTTATGAATACATTTGATTGACTGATTGATTGATTTACCATCACAGGTTGTTGTTGTTTTTTAAATAGTAGTTTGTACATTTTGTATTTTTTAAGCATACATTATATGTACCTGTATGCTCTTGGTATCAACATCAATTGTGTGCCTTAGATATCTTTGGTTCCACCACATGCAGCAGTTACAGTTCTCCTGATGACCTATAGGAGGACTGTTATTCATAGAATGTGACTTGATACTGTATGTACAGGATGAATAGGGGTGGAGCATCATGAGTGTATAAGGGGGAAACACTTACAGGATGAAGCAAGTCTATTTTATGTCAGTCTTACGTTCACTATTTCACAGAAACATGAAGTATAACACGTTAGAGTTCAGTAGGGTCTAGACGTGTACCTGGGTGGGTAGGGCTCTTGGCTGTAGACTGGATACACCTTCTACTCTACACTCTGTAAACTAATGATTACAGTTCAAAAATGAATAAAACCTATGATCTTGTAAGTGATAAGATACTGTGTTAGTCTACATGGCATGCAGTATGTCAGTAGAGCTGTGTTTCTAATTGTGATGGGCGTGAACAATGGACAAAGAGAGTAACTGACTGACACCACATAGACATCCTGCTGAAAACCACAGAGTGTGTAGCAGGCCAGCAGGCCTGTCCAAAGTGTAGAGATTGCCTCGTCTTTAGCTCTCAGCAGACCAAAGTGTTCATGTACCTGTGAACAGCTCACTGAGTGCATGATGCGTGGGTGGATTCAGCATGGTAACACTAGGTTGTCTCTGCAGAAGCCCTCTGGACAAACATTCATACAGACATACAGTATGTACAGAACACTTTTACAATGGGCTTATTGGTGATTGGTTGGACTGGACATGTGCGTCATTTTTGTAAATGCCTTATTCAGCCCAGCATGGTCTGCATAACTGAAAATCACTCATATAATCAATGTTTAAAGTGGACCAATGCTTACTTTATATAATATTTTGTGCAGGTTGGGTGAATCACAGTTATTGGTATCTTGATGAACATGTTGTAGATTGAAAGCACTTTCTGGACAAAGATGTCTAATCCTGAGGTTTCACTGTGGAAAGAGATATATAAATGTCCATCAGTAAAATGAGTTTAAAGTAATACTGTTGTCTGGTAAGCATGCAGAACATTTTCAAGCATACATCACAGAATGTACCTGTATGCTCTAGTATCGAACTTATGCTGTGATAGTGTTGTGATAGACTTGGCCCCACCCCATGCAACAGTCACAGTTCTCCTGATGACCTATAGGAGGACTGTTATACATAGAACATAACTTTATATGTACCATGGGGAACAGTGGTGGAGTATCATGAGTGAAAATGGGGGAATCACTGACAGGATGAACCAAGTCTATTGTATGTCAGTCTCATTCACTATCATTCACAGAATCATGCTCTATCTGAAGTGTAACATCTGACAGTTTAGTAGGAGTCAGGGGTGTACCTGGGTGGGTAGGGCTCTTAGCTGTAGCCTAGTATACATTTATACAACTTCTACTTTAAATCAACTATCGTAGTTCAAGAATGAACATGAACATGCTTTTTAGTCATAATCTGTGTCTGGGAAACTGGCCCATGTGATAGATAGAGGCTATATAGCATGCAGTATGTCAGTGGACTGTGTTTCTAATTGTCATGGTGGTGATCAACAATGTAAACATGAGAGAAAACACACTGACACCACATAGACATCCTGCTGAAACTACATAGTGAGTGAAAGGCCAACCAGGCCTGTCCAAAGCAAAGAGACAGATTTGTTTGAGCTCACAGCAGACCAAAGTGTGCAGGTACCTGTGAACAGCTCACTGAGTGCATGATGTGTGGGTGTGTTTAGCATGGTAACAGTAGGTTGTGTCTGCAGCAGCCCTCTGCACAAACAAACATACTGGCATACTTTATGTACAGAAACTAAGAGATAGGAGAAGTCTATTTTAGTCTGTATCAGTTGTTTAAATATATATTTATTAATGCAAAAGGAAGGCACCTTCGGTACACAGGGATTTCAGGAGAGCAGTTCCATCAATTTACACATACAGCGTAAGCAAGGATGCTGATGATCAATTGAATTAGAAGTCACAGGCAAATATTTTTCAAATGCAATACGAGCAACTAAGCAATCTCAATGAATCATAATTTGCAATGCACAGCGATTATACAGTATCTCCTACTTTACTCCAAAACCCATCTATAGTCTATTGACACTGGACTTAGCTTTATCTATTTCCTGGTGGTGTAAACAACGATTAAGATGTTCAGACAGCAGAGGATAATTCCAGTTCTTATGATGGAGAGAAGGGCCAGGATTCTCAACTGTGGATCAACGTCACAATATGAAATAATACAATTGCTCGTTCCATGACATAGACTGATCAGGTGAAAGCTATGATCCCTTATTGATGTCACTTGTTAAATCCACTTCAGTCAGGGTCAATGAAGGGAAGGGGACAGGTTAAAGGAGGATTCTTAAGCCTTGAAACAATTGAGACATGGATTGTGTGATTCAGAGGGTGAATAAGAAAGACAAAAGACTTAAGTGCCTTTGAATGGGGTATGGTTGTAGGTGCCAGGCACACCGGTTTGTGTCAACAACTGCAATGCTGCTGGGTTTTTCATGCTCAACAGTTTCCTGTGTGTATCAATAATGGTCCACCACACAAAGGACATCCAGCCAATATTAGGTAGGTGTTCCTAATGTGGTTTATTCAGTGTATATTGTATCACTCCAATATATTGCTATGGGCAGTAGTCGATACCACAAATAAATAATTACATGATCAAAAGTTTGTGGATACCTGCTCGTCGAACATCTCATTCCTAAATCTTGGGCATTAATATGGAGTTGGTCCACTCTTTGCTGCTATAACAGCCTCCACTCTTCTGGGAAGGCTTTCCACTAGATGCTGGAAAATTTCAGCGGGGATTTGATTCCATTCAGCCACAAGAGCATTAGTGAGGTCATCCACTGATGTTGGACGATTAGGCCTGGCTCACAGTCGGCGTTCCAATTAATCCCAAAAGTGTTCGAGGGGTTGAGTTCAGGTGTCTTTGCAGGCCAGTCAAGTTCTTCCACACCGATCTCGACAAACCATTTCTGTATGGACCTCGCTTTGTGCACAGGGGCATTGTCATGCTAAAACAGGAAAGGGCCTTCCCCAAACTGTTTCCACAAAGTTGGAAGCACGGAATCGTATATAATTTAATTGTATGCTGTAGCATTAACATTTCCCTTCACTGGAACTAAGGGGCTTAGCCTGAACCATGAAAAACAACCCCAGTCCATTATTCTTCCTCCACCAAACTTTACAGTTGGCTCTATGCATTCGGGCAGGTAGCGTTCTCCTGGCATCCGCCAAACCCAGATTCGTCCGTCGGACTGCCAGATAGAGAACAGTAATTACTAGAACATGTTTCCATTGCTCCAGGTTCCAATGGCGGCGAGCTTTACACCACCCAAGCCGATGCTTGGCATTGCGCATGGTGATCTTAGGCTTGTGTGTGGCTGCTCGGCCATGGAAACCCATTTCATGAATCTCCCAACGAAGAGTTCTTGTGCTGACTTTGCTTCTAGAGGCAGTTTGGAGCTCTGTAGTGAGTGTTGCAACCGAGGACAGACAATTTTAATGCGCTATACGCTTCAACACTCAGCGGTCGTGTTTTCTGAGCTTGTGGGGCCTACCACTTCCTGGCTGAGCCGTTGTTGCTCCTAGACATTTCCACTATACAATAACAGCACTTACAATTGACCGGGGCAGCTCTAGGAGGGCAGAAATTAGAAATTTTACGAACTGACTTGTTGGAAAGTTGGCATACTATGATGGTGGCACATTGAAAGTCACTGAGCTCTTCAGTAAGGCCATTCTACTGCCAATGTTTGTCTATGGAGAAAGAATGGCTGTGTGCTGGAATTTTATACACCTGTCAGGTGTTGCTGAAATAGCCAAATCCACTAATTTGAAGGGTTGTCCACATACTTTTATATATATAGTGTATTTTTTATATTTTACCTTTATTTAACTAGGCAAGTCAGTTAAAAACAAATACTGATTTACAATGACAGCCTTCCCCGGCCAAATCCGGAAACGCTGGACCAATTGCACGCTGCCCTACGGGACTCCCAATCACGGCCGGTTGTGATGCAGCCTGGATTCGAACCAGGGACTGCAGTGAAGCCTCTTGCACTGAGATGCAGTGCCTTAGACCGCTGCACCTCTCGGGAGCCCTTGTATGTACAAGTGTGAACATGTGGTGTTAACACCTACACAATGAAACAAGTACATTTCATGTCAGTCTTACATTGATTGTATATCATTCACTGAAACATTCACTAAGTGTAACACTTGAGAGTGCCATACCTGATTGGACACCCCAGCCAACCAGCTAGTGACACACTTCATCTAGTCTGATTTACTATGTGGTTAATATGGTTCTAAAAGGAAGCAATCTATCAGGAGGATCCTCCTCTATTGGTCTCATTCTGACAGAGGAACATGCAGTAGTTTTTGTGCTTCATAAGACATGTCTGTTTGAGAATTTACTGAAAGTTCTCCCATGACATCATCACAAAATGGCCCCTCCCCATGGACCATAACTTAGAATAGATGGTGCTGTATCACACATGAGATGCTTAACTCAGAGAGTTCAAATAGGGTTCATTAGCAGTTCTTTGTGGTTTGTAACAGATTTCAGATAACTACAAATATATTACAGTCAATTTGATAATTAACTGTTTTGCTGTGACTCTAAGCTGTCAGGAGCAACATGAACAACAAGTAAAGATAGTGAGAACAACAGTGACACCACATAGACATCCTGCTGAAAACCACATAGAGATACAGAGACACAGAGAGCAGGTAGGAGGGTCCTGTGTGCACAAAGCCAGCAGGTCTACCTGACCAAAATGTAGATACGGCCTCGTCGTGGGCTTACAGAAGACTGCTGAGTACCTGTGAACTTGTCAACGTGTGGGGGTGGGTGTGAGTGACATGCTATCAACACTACTAAAAGAGGACAACACATTACAGAGGAGAGAGAACTTGAATAAATAGGTTGTCTCCCATTCTTATTCAACTACTCCCTGAAAATCAATTTTAATAAATGACACGTAAAAACACGCGTCATTGCCTTCATTATATAGAGATCACCCTGCTACCAGTTTTATTTTGAGTGATTGTGTGGCTCCTCCAGGTAACTAAGGTACACTTTATAATAACTTAATTGATGTTAGTAGTAATGATCCAGTGATGGTGACTACCTAGACTGTTTGATACAAGTGACTATGATTCTGAAATGGATTTATAACATGATACAGATGTGTAATACGTATGTAATAAATGTAGATATTACCTTGTTATAGATTCTTAACAGCCACAGTGTCTTTGTTGGGCCTTTGCTGACAGATATGAGTACACACATCAACTGTCACAGGAAAGTGAACAATTTGAACATTTTCACAACTTCTAAAAGTTGATGCGACTCTACTGGTGAAGCATTCACAGGGACTTCCATATACACTGCTGCTCCCTATTGAAAGATACATGAATTGTAGTCCTGCAAGGTGGAATTATAAGTTCACATTTGTCAATAGTTTCTGAAAACTTCTAAATCACAATGTGTACATTGTCATATTTGAAATCAGTCTCTCAACAATATACTGTAAAAATTATATTCAGATAAGATTTTCTCATGAAGAGAGTGACATGGTTGTTTATGATTACGATGTACTGAGGTGTGTGTAGAGAGCGTGTGATGAGGACTGACAGTCATTGCTGGGGGTTAGAGATGAGTTTACATGAGTGGAAAATCTATTTAGGGTATTCAGAACACCACAGATATATTTTCAGGACACAGGTAAATAAGAGTTTGAGACAAACTAAAACACTTGTCAATAGATGCATACTAACAGTGCATTAAACAACCAAAAATAGCTTTGTTACATTGAGCATAAGCCTAATATAGTTGTTAGACACTGAATTTATGGGTGAAAATTAGAGACAAATATGAATGCAAACCAAGCAATACCTCTATATGAAAGCAGTTTAATGTTTTATTGGATCTAAAGTGCACAACAATATGAATGTTAAAAGGATCTTGACAGAATACAAGTAATTGTAACACAAAATGAAAAAGCCATAGTAATACATACAGTGTAGAAAACACAAAATCATTGCAAGTTATTAAAGAGCAAAAGTTGACGTTTCAGTCCATGTTTTAGCACCTCACCCCAGACTACACAGTGTCTCTCTCCATGGCGCTCCTCTGTCTCCGGGTCTTTGGCTTCTTGTGGATGACATTCAGAGCAGCGTAATGGACCGACGTGAGTGTGTCATCATCTTCTTGATCCTAAGAGGAATAGCAAAACAAATTCCAAAGACATCAGGAAATGACCTGAATTTGATAGAAGGATCTGTTTACAGTTCATCAAACTCATGCAAACAAAAAGTAACTTTATGGTCTGCATACCTGGTTATAAAAACAAGGGACTGCCAGACCACTTGACTGAGTGTGCGTTCCTTTTAGACAAACACATGGTGGAATCATCATTATCAACATCATCATCATCATCATACAATTAGTTATCCCAGTTTCATGATTGAACTTAATGTATACTCCACCAAAACAATAAGCATGTATTGTGGACAATGATAATGCTTACGCCTGCACAGCAGAGAAGTTTGTTTTCTTGGGCAACTTATACAAAACACAAGCAAGGACAACGATGAGGATGACACAAATGTCATGACGTGCGACTTTACGACAGGCCATAAATACCTTGTAGAAACTGCCATGCAGTATTTTGACGCCCCATGCGAGGAATCTAAAATAGAATGAGGTCTTCATGACTGAATTAAGTATATACAGGTATATTAATTGTGCAAACAGATTGCTGTACAAACAGACGGCGTTAGATTGAAATAGAACCGTGTGGTGTGTGTGTTGCTCATAGAAGTTGTTCCGGTGTCGTGTATCAGATGACGTCAGATTGTCTTATGAGTTGTAAAGTAGTGATTACATTTCTAGTACTTGGAAAACGATCTAGCTACTTATAGAAATTTGACAAATAGCTGCGTTGGGCCAAACGTTCTATTTCGGTCTCTTGTGTTTCAGGACAGGGTAGACTCGGTTATTATTAATTTCTCGAGCAAGGACAAAGAGCCAGCCGATTGAAATTTGAGATATTAGCTTGACAAGTGATAATTCTCTGTCCCTCGCCTCTTCAGTAGCATGAGGAGACCACGGTGCATTTCGTTGTTTTCCACGCATTCCGGTTAAAACATTGTGAAAATAACGCCGGAAAGGGTTTGAACGTAAGACGCTATTAGTAAAACCATTCCCTTGTCTAAACGGCCATACCTGGAAACAGTCCTGGATGACTGCTTAACTTGTCATGCGCTAATTGATTCGGGTGCGGCAATATCGCTCATCTCTCAAACATTGTTCGATGATCTCAAAAGGGCTTTGAAGCCAACTAAACGTTGGTTAAAATTGGAACAATGCGTCACTACACTCCTGAGGTTTCACTCAGACTACCTCGCCTCTCACATTGAGAGTCATGCTGAAACTACACTTCCAGGACGTATCACTCGTTCACCCTGTGTACGTTACCAGCCTCGAATCTGAACCCCTGCTACTCGGAGCAGACTTGATGGATTGGTTACTCCCACTGGTGGATTGGAAAACCAACCATGTACGGTCACAGGTCACAGTGCCTTCTCCACTGACCACACTGTCTTCCCCTAACGCTAGCTGCAGCGCAGTCATCCACTAGGGATATTTGTCAAAAGCACCCCTTGGGAAAAAGACGTTTCGAAACCTCTTGGTGCAGAATCCGATTCAAAGAGATATTACGATATCTCGATACATTCCATCAGCAAACCTGATTGAACATTTTTTTCATGATTTCGAACCAGCAGTCTCTGTGAATGAGCAACTTCCCTCCTCCTTGAAGTCGTGCAATACTGTAGTTGAGATGAACTTCTCTTGCCCTTCGGACACTTCTGCAAGCACTGTGGCCATCTCAGCAAGAAAAACAACAAGGCGCAGAGTGTACTCTGCTTCCGCTGATACATCTTCCGCCTTGTGGGGGACTGTCACCCCTTACAATGACACTAATAGCATCAGTCCTGCAACTCACCCAATGACGCCCACTGGTGAAATACTTTGTGATATAACAGACAGATATCCTCGTCTCAGTTCGCAGGTACTGAAGAGGTTGCCACACGCGGCTGCTGTGGTGACAGACAGGCCTCAACAGCCACTGAATGTTTTGAAGCACAAACACCAGGAGATTTGGTTGAAAGGTTACAGCCATTCTCATAACAACGCGGCTGCTGACTACTCGTACGTAGGTTCCGACCATTTCGTTTGTGCCTCGGATACCAACACCAACCGCTGGTGGGGGGGTGTACAATGACTATTTTTGCCATTTGTTTTGAAGGTGGAAGTGCTGCATTTAGCTGTCTTCTGGGTTTTTGTGACATTATATGCTAGCTTGAAAAATGGGTGTCTGATTATTTCTGACTGGGTACTCTGCTGACATAATCTAATGTTTTGCTTTCGTTGTAAAGCCTTTTTGAAATCGGACAGTGTGGTTAGATTAACGAGAGTCTTGTCTTTAAAATGCTGTAAAATAGTCATATGTTTGAGAAATTGAAGTAATAGCATTTCTAAGGTATTTGAAAATCGCGCCACGGGATTCAACTGGCTGTTGCGTAGGTGGGACGAATTCGTCCCGCCTAGTCCAGAGAGGTTAAACTAATCACGTAAATGTAATTAAATGGAAAGTCGGGGCACCACGGAAGAATGTTTATAGAGCTATTATCTTCTGAATAAACTCTTAAAGACCTGGTAATCTTTTATATTGTAACGACTGTCGTCGCAATGAGACCAAGGTGCAGTGGAGGATGTGTATTCATATTCAAGATTTTAATAAACCGAAAATAGAACACTATACAAATAAACAAAAAAATGACAGCCGACAGTTCTGTCAGGTACTCACAATGAAACAGAAAGCAATCACCCACAAACCCCAAAGGAAAAACAGGCTGCCTATGTATGACTCCCAATCAGCAACAACGAACTACAGCTGTTCCTGATTGAGAGCCACACATGGCCAACCAAAGAAACAAAACAACATAGAAAAATAAACATAGAACGTCCACCCATGTAACACCCTGGCCTAACCAAAATAGAGAACTAAAAACCCCTCTCTATGGCCAGGGCGTTACATATATCAATAGCAGTCAATTATTAATCGTCACCTTATTCAGTCTCATGTGAACGTCGTAGAATTCTTGGTTATCTTCACAAACCCTGGCTAACAAGTTGAATCAGAAATACAAAATTTGGTTTCATTATTTATTTACTAAATATCTAAATAATCACACAAAATTACATATACACAGGATGGATCATACATTGAATACTAATTATGTCATACATGAAAACGTCCCTAGCGGATGGAACTGTTATGAAAGGCTGGTTACACAAAGAAAGGGGGTTGAAATCACACTTTGCAATAAACGAGGTGCTATGCTCAGAAAAATAGGCTAGGCGATACAGGTTAGCGCCATCTTGGAGTCATCTAAAATCAAATATACTATTGTAAATATTCACTTACCTTTGATTATCTTCATCAGAAGGCACTTCCAGGAATCCCAGGTCCACAACAAATGTAGTTTTGTTCGAAAAAGTTAATAATTTATGTCCCAATAGCTCCTTCTTGTTAGTGCTTTCCGAAGGCTACTCAAAATGTACTGAAGCGCGCGGGACTTGTCGTCACGAATGTGCAAAAGAAATATATTTACGTTCGTTCAAACGTTGTATAACATAAATCTTTAAGGCCTTTTTCAATCAGAGCTTCAATAATATTCAAGGCGGACGATTGCATTGTCTTACTAAATGTTTCGGAACGAGAGGGTGCCCACGGGTGCCTGCGTCATAGTAGTAATGGCCCTCCCTCTATGACCAAATTTCCAGGCCTCTCGTTCGGTCAGTTTTTACCGGAGAAGACTCAAACCACTTTGTAAAGACTGTTGACATCTAGTGGAAGCCTTAGGAAGTGCTAAATGAATCCTAACTCACGGTGTGTTTCATAGGCAAAGTGTTGAAGGTGATTCCACAAATCAGATTTCCACTTCCTGCATGGAATCTTCTCAGGTTTTTGCCTGCCATATGATTTCTGTTATACTCACAGACACCATTCAAACAGTTTTAGACACCTTACCGCTCTGTCAGAAATTAGGGAGGATGGGAATCTCCCTCCTGCTCTTCAGTATTACTAATGCAATGTGTTTTGTTACATTTTGCCGCCCAAAAACTCTAACGTCCAAAAAGTGAACATTGGTACAATATGTGACTCGATTCAGGAAACTAGGCGTATGTCTCAACTCATGACTTAACAGGAGAGCAGTTTGAACGTACATTTTTTGGGGGGCAGAAATGCCTTCTTGAACATGTCAACTTTCATGTGCTTTAATAACAAACTCGTATGCCATCTGTAAATATTAATACAAAAAATAAAAATTACAAGCATTGTTGGTTAATCCACAGAAAAATTTGGCAACCTTCCCACATAATGAGTGGGCTGGACATTCCGTGAGAGAAGTTCGGATTGGTCTGCCATAGAAGCTTGTCAGTCTGTGTTGGTGATCCTGTCGAATGCGGCTTTTAAAATAATGTATTGTGTAGTGGAGCTGCATAAGTGTGGCTCTCCACTTTCTGGAGGATTAGGTTTTGAAATCAGTGGAATTAGAGTACGATAGCTAAAGAGATGGAGGAAATACCTGTCTCTGGATTTCATGTTCAAACTAAGGGCAACCGTGGCATGGCATTCCTGACCGGGAGATGATATATTCAGGTAAGATAGTCTAGCGTTACCTAGCTAAAGTTACATTTTCAGATATTACACGTTTTCTAATTTTGACAGAAAGTGGTTTCATTTCAAGCTAACGTTAGCTGGCTGGCTCCCTAGCTGGTGTTATTATTCGTTTCTCAGAGCTGTTTGCTGTTCTAGTTAGAGCCTAATGTTAGCTAGCTAACATTGAACATGGTTGGTTAGCTCCCAGCACTGTGGCATTGTTGGCACTGTTCATTGTTGTTTGACTAGCTAACATTAGCTGGCTGGCTTGTTAGCTAATGTTATGTGACATGTGTGAACTTACACTTTGTTTACCTAGCTAGGTACGTGGTTTACCTAGCTAGCAAGCTATATGTCTTAAGCTTAATTCAACTTTAAAAGCAGAAATACTTTCCCATTGTTCCTCAAATGCAGTGTATGGTATACCATTTTGTAGCTCTGAGTCTCTACTTTTATATAATGTAAATAACACAATATCAAATTTTGCTACATAAGTCCGAATCCAGATGGTGAGTCACATGTACCTAACATTAGAATGTGGGGAATGGTCATTGAGAACCTAAAGAATAGTCATGTCATATTGCTTTTATTTTGTGATGTTATTAAAAACTGTATGAACCAAATTCTGTAACTTAAGAAGGAAACCCCCTTTAGCTGTCAATTTTTCATTCAATCAGATGTGAATACAATATGAAGAATGATGAAACTATTTTTTTGAATGTGATTTTGGTTTGAGAACTTCTAATCATATCCTTTGCACATTAAGTAGCCACGCCCCAAATGAGGTCAGAGAGCTTATCAGCATGATGGAACTGCCCTTTTCGATCAGAGTGCTTAAAAGGACTGGCTAAGAATTAACATATCAGTCGGAAACATTGCCGGGTTGCTACTGGCATGTAAAGTGGTCGGGAGCTGAAAACGAAATAATTCCTTTAGACGAGAAAAGTGTGGAGAGTTAGCTACATGTTGGAAATGGTTGAAACTCTCAACCTCAACATGAGATGCAGAAGATAACCTCACCTACCAGACCAGAAAGACCGCCAGTCTGCAGCTGCGTGTGTAAAGTGATTTGGAACTTTGACTGTCTACCCGAGGAAGGAAGGAGAAATTCTCATCTCAGACAAGTATCTGGGTATCCCCTCTGAAAACACTACACTACAAGCCAGGACAACTAAGAAGAAGGACATTTTGACCTCTGGTGAACAACCAGAGCCTTCCCCATAGAAGGATCGATTAGTTTCAACAGAGATAGAGAACAAAGACATCTACACGTTAATACATGCATTACTTCTTATCCCAAAACGGGCAGTGGTTCGTGCGCAAAGTAAATGGTTACTGTAAGCGTAGTTTACAAACATATGATAAGTATTATCTTTGTCCCATTGTTTCTGTCTCTCTCTCTTTCCCCCTCTCCATCTACTTTTATGTTGTAACAAGCCATCATGTCTTGTCAGTCCGTTAGGGACTTTTGTCTCATGTAAGTGTGTATGTGTATTCTGTGTTATTATTTAGTTAGTTAGTAAATAAATAATTCAACCAATTTGTGTATTACTGAATAATCAGCAAAGGTTGGGGTTCTAGCGGATCCAAGAGGGTTACGACTGTTCAGAATGAGACTGATATGACGTAATAATTAATAAGTGACTGTTATCGATATACTGTTATGTAAGTTTTATCTTCTAGAGTTTAATTCAGAAGATGGTAACTCGTTAAAGAACTTCTTCCGTGGTGCCCCAAATTCCTAATGAGTTAATTGTTACATGATTAATTTAATTGGGTAACAATTAACCTCTTACATCTAGACGTTCCGCTAGCGGAACACCTGCTCCAATATCCAATGATAGGCGTGGCGCGAATTACAAATTCCTCAAAAATACAAAAACT
The DNA here is from genome assembly GCF_965601325.2 of Salmo salar. Taxonomy (NCBI): domain Eukaryota; kingdom Metazoa; phylum Chordata; class Actinopteri; order Salmoniformes; family Salmonidae; genus Salmo; species Salmo salar. The sequence goes on from NC_138308.1 coordinate 78,368,277, forward strand.
TCAATTTTTCAAACATATGACTATTTTACAGCATTTTAAAGACAAAACTCTCCTTTATCTAACCACACTGTCCGATTTCAAAAAGGCTTTACAGCGAAAGCAAAACATTAGATTATGTCAGCAGAGTACCCAGCCAGAAATAATCAGACACCCATTTTTCAAGCTAGCATATAATGTCACAAAAACAAAACCACAGCTAAATGCAGCACTAACCTTTGATGATCTTCATCAGATGACACGCCTAGGACATTATGTTATACAATACATGCATGTTTTGTTCAATCAAGTTCATATTTATATCAAAAACCAGCTTTTTACATTAGCATGTGACGTTCAGAACTAGCATTCCCACCGAACACTTCCGGTGAATTTACTAAATTACTCACGATAAAGGTTCACAAAAAACATAACAATTATTTTTAGAATTATAGACACAGAACTCCTTTGTGCAATCGAGGTGTCCGATTTTAAAATAGCTTTTCGGTGAAAGCACATTTTGCAATATTCTGAGTAGATAGCCCAGCCATCACGGCTAGCTATTTTGACACCCAAAAAGTTTAGCCCTGACCAAACTCCGATTTACTATTAGAAAAGTTTGATTACCTTTGGTGTTCTTCGTCAGAATGCACTCCCAGGACTGCTACTTCAATAACAAATGTTGGTTTGGTTCAAAATAATCCATTGTTATATCCAAATAGCGGCGTTTTGTTCGTGCGTTCAAGACACTATCCAAAGTGTAAATAAGGGTCACGCGTACGACGCATTTCGTGACACAAAAATTCTAAATATTCCATTACCGTACTTCGAAGCATGTCAACCGCTGTTTAAAATACATTTTTATGCCATTTTTCTCGTAAAAAAGCGATAATATTCCGACCGGGAGTGGTGGTTTTCGTTCAAAGATAAAACATGGAGTAGACTCGTGCACGAGCCTGACTCTCATAGTACTGTGACCGGCCACTATCCAAACGCGCTACTGTTTTTCAGTCAGGGCCTGCAAAGCCACAATTCAGCTTTTTGCCTCCTTCTGAGAGCCCATGGGAGCCGTAGGAAGTGTTACGTAACAGCAGAGATCCCCTGTTTTGGATAGAGATAATCAAGAAGGCCAAGAAATGGTCAGACAGGGTACTTCCTGTACAGAATCTTCTCAGGTTTTGGCCTGCCAAATGAGATCTGTTATACTCATAGACACAATTCAAACAGTTTTAGAAACTTTGGGGTGTTTTCTATCCAAAGCTAATAATTATATGCATATTCTAGTTTCTGGGCAGGAGTAATAATCAGATTAAATCGGGTACGTTTTTTATCCGGCCGTGAAAATACTGCCCCTTAGCCATAACAGGTTAAACATACTTAGTGGATTGAATAAATAACAGTCATCACATTACTGAAAGTCACGTCATGACAACAGCAACAATACTCCAGACCAATAGGAGGTCTGTTGTGCATAGAGCATGTCTTGTCTTGTCATGTACAGTATAAAAGTGAACAGGGGTGGAGCATCATGAGTATTTGTGGGGGAAACACCTACAGAATGAAACAAGTACATTTTAGTTAGTCTTACATTCCCTGTATATCCAACACAACAAGTAAAGATAGTGAGAACAACAGTGACACCACATAGACATCCTGCTGAAAACCACATAGAGACACAGAGACACAGAGAGCAGGTAGGAGGGTCCTGTGTGCACAAAGCCAGCAGGCCCACCTGACCAAAATGTAGATACGGCCTCGTCTTGTGCTTACAGAAGACCGCAGAGTACCTGTGAACTTGTTGTGTGGGGGTGGGTGTGAGTGACATGCTATCAACACTACTAAAAGATGACAACACATTACAGAGGAGAGATGACTTGAATAAATAGGTTTTCTCCCATTCTTGTTCATCTACTCCCTGGAGCTCAATACAAAACTAGACACAAACACATGAGTCATTGTCTTCGTCATTTAAATATCACTCTGCTACCCATTTTATTTTGAGTGTCTGTGTGGCTCCTCCTGTAAACTAATCTACACTTTATAATATCTTAGTTGATGTTAGTAGTAATGATCCAGTGATGATGACTACCTAGACTGTTTGATACAAGAGACTATGATTCTGAAATGGATTTATAACATGATACAGATATCTAATATGTATGTAATAAATGTATATATTACCTTGTTATAGATTCTTAACAGCCACACAGTGTCTTTGTTGGGCCTTTGTTGACAGGTATTATGACTACACATCAGTGGTGTAAGGTGCATTAAGTAAAAATACTTTAAATTACTACTTAAGTAGTTTTTTGGGGTATCTGTACTTTAGTATTTATATTTTTGACAACTTTTACTTTTACTTCACTACATTCCTAAAGAAAATAATATACTTTTTGCTCTATACATTTTCCCTGACACCCATAAGCACTCATTACATTTTGCATGCTTAGCAGGACAGGAAAGTTCACACCCTTATCAAGAGAACATCCCTGGTAATCCTTACTGCTTCTGATCTGTTGGACTCACTAAACACACATGCTTCGTTCGTAAATTATATCTGAGTTTTGAAGTGTGCCCCTGGCTATCCGTAAATAAATAAAAAAATACAAGAAAATGTTGCTGGTTTGCTTAATATTAGGAATGTGAACAATTTTATATATTAACTTTTGATACTTAAGTATATTTTAGCAATTACATGTACTTTTGGCACTTAAATTGATTTATAACCAAATACTTTTAGACTTTTACTCAAGTAGCATTGTACTGGGTGAATTTCACTTTTACTTAAGACATTTTCTATTAAGGTATCTTGACTTTTACTCGAGTATGACAATTGGGTACTTTTTCCACCACTGTTACACACATGAACTGTCACAGGAAAGTAAGTTTTCAACAATTGTTAGTGAATAATTTGAAAATGGTGACAATTCTAAAAGTTGCTGCCAACTCTACTGTTAAGGGAGTTATGGGGACTTCCAAGTACACTGCTGCACCCTATTGAAAGATAAATGAAGTGCAGTACTTCAACCTGCACGAATGCATATTAACATTTTGTATTTTTTGTCAAAACGTCTCAGTTACAATGTGTACGTAGTGATATTTGGATTATATTTTCAACAATATCAGCTCTCTTCAAAATATACTCAGCTAAGAAGTCTATTATTAGTTCAGGCTTTTATCATTAAAGAGTGAGTTGTGATCTTAGTGACATTATTTTGTGGTTTTGATGCACTGAGGTGTGTGAAGACAGTGTGTGGTGAGGACTGATGGTCATTGCTGGGGTTAGAGATGAGTTAAGCTGAGTGGAACATATATTTAAGGCCGTCAGAACACCACAGAGATGTGATGCAGGATACAGCTTAAAAAATAGAGTTTTGAGACAACTGAAAGTGATAGTCAATAGAAGGAACTCTAATCATGCTATTATGCACATCATGTAATCAGGATGCAATGTCCCTGCAAACTTACCAGTTTAACTTGAAGAATATGAGAGAAAATCAAACAATACATCTAAATTACAGTGAATTCATGTTTTATTTGATATAAAATGCACAACAGTATCACAACATTAATGTAAAAAGGAGATTGACAGAATACAAGCAATTGTAACACAATTATAATGATAAAAACAGAGTGTATAACAGAAAAAGCGATGCAAGTCTTTAAGGAGTAAAGGTTGACATTTCAGTCCATGTTTTGGCACCTCACCCCAGAGTACACAGTGTCTCTCTCCATGGTGCTCCTCTGTCTCTGGGTCTTTGGCTTCTTGTGGATGACATTCAGTGCAGCGTAATGGACCGATGTGAGTGTGTCATCGTGTTCTTGATCCTAAGAGGAAAAACAAAGCAAATTTCAAAGACATCAGGAAATAACCTGATAGAAGGATCTGTTTATAGTTCAGCAAAGTAATACTCAGAATAATTCACTATACGGTCTGCACACCTGGTTATGAGAACTGGGGACTGCCGGACTACTTGGCTGAGGATGCGTACCTTTTAAACAAACACATGAAGGAATCATCTTCATCATGATCATCATCATCATCATCATGATACATTGAATCAACCCAATTTCAATACTAAAACATGTAATGTATACTGCACCAACAGATTAAGCATATATTTTGGGCAATGATAATGCTTACCGCTGCACAGCAGAGAGGTTTTCTTGGTCATCTTATACAAAACACAACCAAGGACAGTGATGAGGACGACACACAGAGCCAACGCTACACCCAGACAGTACACCAAGAGAACATGGTCCTCCTTACAACCATCTGTGGAAATACAGACAGTGATAGAGGAGATTCAGCATTTTTTGTTCAACCAGTAAGAAAATGTTAGAACGTTTTAGAAATGTCAGAAATATCACTAACAGTCAACGTCCAGCTTGGTACCATTCCGAAACAGCATCTCCCCAAATGATGCCACAGCGCAATAGTAAGTCCCAGCGTCAAAGAGGCTGAGGTTCCTCTTGGGGAGGTTGTAGACAAATCTCTTTGTAGTAGACCCAGCCTCAGGGCTCTTCTCACACTGATCACTCCTGTCTCCCTGGGTGTAAATGATTCCTGGACGGGATTCTCCTGAGCCATGTCTGAACCAATAGACACTGTGTTCTCCTGCACAGGTCTCAGTGTGTATTGTACAGCTCAGAGTCACAGAGTCTCCTGGCTGGACTGACTCAGACACAGGTTGCTTGAGTACATACATGCAGTTGGACTCTGAACCTGAAGAAAGTGACAGAGTAAGATCATAGTGTGTATATTGTATTGGCCTGGTATATAACATTTACAGCCAAAGTCTAAAGTATATTTCTATTTTAATGGTGCAAAATATAAAATCCAAAATTAGGGAAGGAAGTTAAGTTGCCTTTGACAATTAAAACAGTTCCTTTTCCGAATTTGACTTTGCCCACTAACATCGCACCACAGTAGTATGTAGCTGAGTCACCTGATGGTCAGGTTAGAGCTGCCAACACCTCTCTTCACATTCAAATGTTTAGTCTCATTGAAGTCCTTGGTAAAATTGTTGAAATAAAAGGTATTTTGAGTGCGATAATATGATGATGCCATGAGAAGAGGTTTCTGTCCCACAGTTTGCTTGAACCAAGAGACTCTGACCATCAAATTAGATTGACAAAAGCAAGTGAGAGATACATTTTGACCCAGATTTGTAACTATCAAAGGGTCTGGTTGGATTACATCATTTTTAAGTGCCAACCTGTGAAGAAAACAAACTAAATAAATCAGACAAAGGCATAGTACTGATTTATTCATTATTAACATTATTCAGACTACATAGTCATTCAAATTGATTACAAAAGACCATCACATAAAAAGTAAAAGGAACCGTATTAATATTTCTTACTTACCAAAGTTGCCGTAAAACAAAAAGATTGTCCAAGATATAATCATATTTTCACTGTCCTTTCTGAACTGTATAGAGTGTGGGTCTTGAGTGTGGGCCCCTTTTATATGATGACACTCATTGGGTAATCATTATGAAGTAGGTGGAATCTCTGAACTAAGTGATTTTATTGGCTGTCTGAACAGGCATAAAACATCTGATTAAAACTACAATCAAATGATGTAAAATCAGAGTTACTGGTTTGTATTTTCTAGCATTTGGGTCGGTGGCTGAGGACTACTGGTACATATGTCCTCTTTGACATACACAGGGTGTTTACGTTCCATTTCTCACTTCATGGACGTAGAACGCAGTTCAAGCTTTCAGGAGGAAGTGAACTCTGGTGAGATTGGCACCTTTTTGACAAAAAAAAGATGTGATCGTTTGATACCTGGTGCAAATAATTGGTAAGATTTGGGCAAGTAATTAAACGTAGGAAATAAAAACAAGTTTATTGAAGAATCACACAAGTATAAAGGCAGGTAACAGAATTCCATGTTACAACTATTATCATCATAAGAAAGACTTCAGACATTTGCTAAATCATTATATATATATATATATATTGTTGTACTCTTCCACAAAAACAAATGTATCTACTCAGTCAACCTCAGCCACTATTGGTGAGGATTTGAGACTTCTGAAACCATCCTAGTATCAGCTTTCACACTTTCTGGACACTTATGCTCTGCATCTGAGTGATTATTATTCTTATTGTGTTACTTTTGTCGTGTCTTTGGCATCATTAAACTGAAGACTGTTAGTTTATCAAATCAATTCTCTGTAATTATTATTACGTGATTATTCTAATAATGTAAATCTAATTAACCTCTCTGGGCCAGTGGGACGCTTGCGTCCCACCTACTCAACAGCCAGTGTAATCCTGTGGCACGATATTCAAATACCTTAGAAATGCTATTACTTCAATTTCTCAAACATATGACTATTTTACACCATTTTAAAGACAAGACTCTCGTTAATCTAACCACACTGTCCGATTTCAAAAAGGCTTTACAACGAAAGCAAAACATTAGATTATGTCAGCAGAGTACCCAGCCAGAAATAATCAGACACCCATTTTTCAAGCTAGCATATAATGTCACATAAACCCAAACCACAGCTAAATGCAGCACTAACCTTTGATGATCTTCATCAGATGACAACCCTAGGACATTATGTTATACAATACATGCATGTTTTGTTCAATCAAGTTCATATTTATATCAAAAAACAGCTTTTTACATGTGAGTAGCATGTGACTAGCATTCCCACCGAACACTTCCGGTGAATTTACTAAATTAGTCACGATAAACGTTCACAAAAAACATAACAATTATTTTAAGAATTATAGATACAGAACTCCTCTATGCACTCGCTATGTCCGATTTTAAAATAGCTTTTCGGTGAAAGCACATTTTGCAATATTCTGAGTAGATAGCCCGGCATCACAGGGCTAGCTATTTAGACACCCAGCAAGTTTAGCACTCACCAAAGTCAGATTTACTATAAGAAAAATGTTATTACCTTTGCTGTTCTTCGTCAGAATGCAATCCCAGGACTTCTACTTCAATAACAAATGATGGTTTGGTCCCAAATAATCCATAGTTATATCCAAATTGCGGCGTTTTGTTCGTGCGTTCAAGACACTATCCGAAAGGGTAAATAAGGGTCACGAGCCCGACGCGTTTCGTGACCAAAAATTTCTAAATATTCCATTACCGTACTTCGAAGCATGTCAACCGCTGTTTAAAATCAATTTTTATGCAATTTTTCTCGTAAAAAAAATGATAATATTCCGACCGGGAGTGGTGGTTTTCGTTCAAAGAGAGAGAAAGTAAACATTGAGTCGACTCGGGCACGCGCGCCCCGTCCCATTGTCCTCAGATCGGCCACTTACAAAATGCGCTACTGTTTTTCAGCCATGGGCTGCAAAGCCACGATTCAGCTTTCTGGCGCCTTCTGAGAGCCTATGGGAGCGTTAGAAAATGTCACGTCATGCCAGAGATCCCCTGTTTTTGTTAGAGATGATCAATAAGGCCATGAAATGGTCAGAGAGAGCGCTTCCTGTTTGGAATCTTCTCAGGTTTTGGCCTGCCAAATGAGTTCTGTTATACTCACAGACACCATTCAAACAGTTTTAGAAACTTTAGGGTGTTTTCTATCCAAATCAAACAATTATATGCATATTCTAGTTACTGGGCAGGAGTAGTAACCAGATTAAATCGGGTACGTTTTTTATCCGGCCGTGCAAATACTGCCCCCTATCCCCAACAGGTTAACTAGGAAGTCTGGGCACCAAGGAAAATATTCAGATTACAAAGTTCTAATTTTTCTAATATAACTTTCAGATATTTTAATATCTGATCAATTAGTCTACTAATTAATAAATTATTTTTTACCTCACGTTAGTCTCATTCCAAACGATATAAATTGTTGGTTATCTGCACGAACCCAGTCTTCACTATGAATCACCCATACATAAATTGTCTCAGTCATTTATTTATTAACTAACTAAATAATCACAGAAATGCCAACACAAACAGACAAAGTAGATATGGTTACAAGGAAATGATAGGGGATGTACCCTAGTGGGCTAAACCGGCACGGCGGCTTGGTAGACAAAGGGACTGAGAAGGGCGCAAAAGATAAAAGACACTACAAAGTTGATAATTTTAACCATTGAAATGCTAATCCTTTGCACATGAAAGCTCACTCATTTGCGAACAATTGCAATCAGTATATATATATTTACGCTTAGTGTGTCATCGTGATCTCTGTTGGAAGTTCATCCACACCTCTCTCTGCGTCCCTGGAGTCTTTGGTTAGAATGGCTACTTCAGAGTAACATTCAGAAATGTTGTTATAGAATAGATGTTTCAGCGGTTGTCGGCCTTCGCATTCAATGGTATAGAATTCCTAGCTACAGACTAGTAATTAGTATCAAAGATTTGCTCTTATTCTGTCGGATCGATAGTCTCAGAGTTTAACCACGTGGTATGGTTAAAAGATTCATCAACCTACTCAAACCTTAGCCCTCTCGTGGTAATCGAGGTAAACTGGTCTGAAGGGAAATCCTTCAGGTGGGGGTTATATTTGTAATGGCAGAAGAGGGCTGTCCCATGACGCCAGGTCAATGTCTGTGCTCATGGGGCGGGCCTATGACCTAGTTAAACTCCAAAGGGAATTGGAGTTTCCTTCATTAAACAGTTTATCCTGTTTGGGCTAGGGGGCAGTATTGAGAATTTTGGAAAAAATATGTGCCCATTTTTAACTGCCTCCTACACCAACTCAGAAGCTAGAATATGCATATTATTGTTCAGGTTTGGATAGAAAACACTCTAAAGTTTCTAAAACTGTTTGAATGGTGTCTGTGAGTATAACAGAACTCCTATGGCAGGCAAAAACCTGACAAGGTTTCATGCAGGAAGTGGCCTGTTTGACAAGGAGTCGTGCGTCTTGCATCTGTTTATTGAAGAGTAAGGATCTTAGCTGTAACGTGACAATTCCCAGGGCTCCAATAGGCTCTCAGGACCCGGGAAAATCATGAAGGTTGACGAGGCAGCCTCAGGCTGAAACAGATTATCACCTTATCCAAGTGTCCCATTAGGTGACAATGGAATGAGGCGCGTGCGCGATTAGCCCCCGTGGAGTATTTTAATTCGGCTGTTTAGTTTATTGCAGATTCCCGGTCGGAATATTATCGCTTTTCTACGAGATAAATGGCATAAAAATTGGTTTTAAACAGCGGTTGACATGCTTCGAAGTACGGTAATGGAATATTTAGACATTTTTTGTCACGCCATGCGCCATGCGTGCGACCGTGGATTACCATTCGTATAGTGTCTAGAACGCACGAACAAAACGACGCTATTTGGATATAACTATGGATTATTTGGGACCAAACCTACATTTGTTATTGAAGTAGAAGTCCTGGGCGTGCATTCTGACGAAGAACAGGAAAGGTAAGAACATTTTTCTTATAGGAAATGTTATTATGGTGAAGGCTAATCTTGCCGGGTGTCTAAATAGCTAGCCGTGATGGCTGGGCTATGTACTTAGAATATTGCAAAATGTGCTTCATCCGAAAAGCTATTTTAAAATCGGACATATCGAGTGCATAGAGGAGTAATGTATCTATAATTCTTAAAATAATTGTTATGCTTTTTGTGAACGTTTATCGTGAGTAATTTAGCAAACTGTTAGTAAATTCCCCGGAAGTTTGCGGGGGGTATGCTTTTTCTGAACGTCACATGCTAATGTAAAAAGCTGTTTTTTGATATAAATATGAACTTGATTGAACAGACATGCATGTATTGTATAACATAATGTCCTAGGTGTGTCATCTGATGAAGATCATAAAAGGTTAGTGCTGCATTTAGCTGTGGTTTGGGTTTTGGTGACATTATATGCTAGCTTGAAAAATGGGTGTCTGATTATTTCTGGCTGGGCACTCTCCTGACATCATCTAATGTTTTGCTTTCGTTGTAAAGCCTTTTTGAAATCGGACAGTGTGGTTAGATAAACGAGAGTCTTGTCTTTAAATAGCTGTAAAATAGTCATATGTTTGAGAAATTGAAGTAATAGTATTTCAAACGATTCAAAAATCGCGCCACTGGATTAGACTGGCTGTTACGTAGGTGGGACGAATTCGTCCCGCCTAGCCCATAGAGGTTAAAATCACATTACATAATTTCACAAATAGTTTCATCTATACTCATTCACTTTATACAACAATTAGATGCAAGCCTCACAACTGAGATATATATAAACAGAGTTATGGTAATCTGGATGTATTGTCTCTCACGAGTTTCACAAACATTAAACGAAATGGACCGGTCGTAGCTGGATTCTTCCCCGACCGTGTACACATTCTCCAAAACATGGACATTGTTCAGTTCTCAAGTTCTGTGATGTGGAAGAGGTTCCTTTGTTCTCCTGTGAAACTCACTCTCTCTCTATACTCTGGCCATGAGGAGAGAAACTGACCTGCCTAACAGAGCCTGGGTGTAGGGGGAAGATAGGGAGGTGGTGAGAGCGAGAGGGGGATGGTGTAGAGAGAGGGGGATGGTGCTCGCTGTACCCAAAGAGGGCCACGTCATGACACTTTTATTATTACTTTTTATTTTAGTCTACTTGGTAAATATTTGTCTTCTTCTTGAACTGCACTGTTGGTTATGGACTTGTAAGTAAGCATTTCACGTTAAAGTCTACACTTGTTGTATTCGGCGCATGTGACAAATAAAATTGGATTTGATTTGATCCCAGAGTACACCGTCCATGTTGCTTCTCTGTCTTCTAGACCTGTTCTTCACTGGTCATGTGGCATTCAATAGTCACATAGCCTCCCAGCTTTGCTTTCTGGGAAGAAGTGGGCTGAACAATAACTGGTGTTTGATATGCACCTGTAAAAAACAACTATGATTACTGCATTTAAAACATTTACCAAACACCTATAGTAAGCACTTTAAATGTATAGAGAACATGTATAACATTAGTCAATTCAGCTAGATGTTACTGGCATGATTTCCAGATCTAAAGAAGGGTGAGGAGCTTATTCATCTTCCTTGCTCCTTCACTGGACGAGATTGACCTGTATAAAATGCAGTCTCTCTACAGAAAATAAAGGAAATTTGCCTTTGCTTGATCTCAGGAACCGTCTGTTTTTGATGGTCAGATTTGAATAGCTGAATACTCGATAGGCCGCTCAGTAGGCCATGAATGGGCGGCCTTTCATGTTGTTGTTGTTGTTGTTGTTGTTGTTGTTGTCATGTCTACTCCCGCTCCCCCTCACTGGCTCTGACAACCATCATTACGCACACCTGGCAACATTCGTTACGTGCACCTGCGCCTCATTATGAGTCTCACCTGGTCTCCATCACTTCACTGATTACCTCCCCTATATCTGTCACTCCATTAGGTTAATTCCCCAGGCAGTATTAGTTATGTGTTTCATGTCCAGAAGATACTCTTGTTTTGTATCTTTCCATATTTCTTGTATTATTAAACTCACCCCTGCACTTGCTTCTCGACTCCCAGCATCTCCTTTACAGTTGTACTGCTTTATTCTTCTTTGTATAACTTTATCACATAGCAAGTTATATTTTTTAAACAATGTGACTACTGTGGATTTTCCTTTAATAGGCCTAACTACAGCTCATACTGTCCACAATACTATGTACTGCAGCTGGCCAACAGAGGGCTTGTCCACCCAAAGTAAGAGACACAACAGCAAGAGGCAATGGATCTCTTTACTTAATGTTTTCTTCCATTGTGGTCCATGGGAGTCATACAGTAGTTGGGACCTGTTTGGCCACATGTTATGACACTGTCATCCTCTAGGGCCTCTATGACTTCTACACGGTCATTTTATAATACAGAGAAACAGAAAACATGACATCGTCTTTGCTTAACCAGCAATATCTAATATACTATTTATTCTCCAATGTATGGACGGATAAAAGCCCTCCCATGATATAATTAGGAGGCTCTTTCTTCCTGGCCCAGATGATGATACTTTACATCCCACTCCAAACCATGGTTTGTGTTTAACTAAGGACTTCAAATCTCTATGTCAATTACCTAATAGTTCATTGTGGTTTTTCACAGATTTCAGTAGCCTATGTATAGATAACTTGCTGCCTCAAAAAAATAGTTTTCTATTGTTGATTAAAAGGACAGCATGAAGAACAATATATTATCATACAACTGACTGACACCACTGAGACATCCTGCTGAGACCACAGAGAGAGAGAGAAGGGCATAGAGGGTCCTGTGCAGAAGGCCAACAGGCCTTACCAAAGTGTAGACAGCTACAACCTTGTGTATTGTTCATAACATACATCAGAGTACATGTAAATAGGTTGCTGTTTATGTGAGGGGGTGTGTGGCATGCAATCAGTAGGCCTACGTCTTAAAGAAAAAACTAAGAAAAACACTCCTACACTACAGCTGCATGATGTTTACTGTAACATGATGCATGGGAAAATGGTGCCAACGGAGATGGCAGTATTGTGACTAGCTCTTTGGAAACTTTGTAATATTTAGTTTTTTTATGTAATTTTTTTTTACATTACTAGCTCAGGAAATGTTTGAGTCAAGTTTTGTCTTTGGAAAATGAAGTTGGTGAGCTAAGAGCAAGGATTTCTTTCCAGAGAGACATCGGGGCCTGTAACATACTTTGTTTCACGGAAACATGGCTCTCTCTGGATAATCAGTTGGAGTCGGTAAAGCCAGCAGGATTCTCAGTACATCGCGCAGACAGGAATAAATATCTCTCCGGGAAGCAGAAGGGCGGAAGGGTGTGTTTCACGATTAACCTCTCTAGGATAGGTGGCACCAAATCGTCCCACCTACGTAACAGCCAGTGTAATCCCGTGGCGCGTTATTCAAAAACCTTAGAAATTGAAAAACTTCAATTTTTCAAACATATGACTATTTTACACCATTTTAAAGACAAGACGCTCGTTAATCTAACCACACTGTCCGATTTCAAAAAGGCTTTACAACGAAAGCAAAACATTAGATTATGTCAGCAGAGTACCCAGCCAGAAATAATCAGACACCCATTTTTCAAGCTAGCATATAATGTCACATAAACCCAAACCACAGCTAAATGCAGCACTAACCTTTGATGATCTTCATCAGATGACAACCCTAGGACATTATGTTATACAATACATGCATGTTTTGTTCAATCAAGTTCATATTTATATCAAAAACCAGCTTTTTACATTAGCATGTGACTAGCATGTGACTAGCATTCCCACCAAACACTGCCGGTGAATTTACTAAATTACTCACGATAAACGTTCACAAAAAGCATAACAATTATTTTAAGAATTATAGATACAGAACTCCTCTATGCACTCGATATGTCCGATTTTAAAATAGCTTTTCGGTGAAAGCACATTTTGCAATATTCTCAGTAGATAGCCCGGCATCACAGGCTAGCTATTTAGACACCCAGCAAGTTTAGCACTCAGAAAAGTCACATTTACTATAAGAAAAATGTTATTACCTTTGCTGTCTTCATCAGAATGCACTCCCAGGACTTCTACTTCAATAACAAATGTTGGTTTGGTTCAAAATAATCCATAGTTATATCCAAACAGCGGCGTTTTGTTCGTGCGTTCAAGACACTATCCGAAAGGGTAAATAAGGGTGACGAGCATGGCGCAATTCGTGACAAAAAAAATCTAAATATTCCATTACCGTACTTCGAAGCATGTCAACCGCTGTTTAAAATCCATTTTTATGCCATTTTTCTCGTAAAAAAGCGATAATATTCCGACCAGGAATCTGCATTTAGGTAAACAGAGGAAAGAAAATAAAGCATTCGGTCGACTCGGGCACGCGCCTAAGCCCACAGTACTCTGAGCGGCCACTTGCCAAACGCAATAATGTGTTTCAGCCAGAGCCTGCCTCGATATCGTTCAGCTTTTTCCCGGGCTCTGAGAGCCTATGGGAGCCGTAGGAAGTGTCACGTTATTGCAAAGATCCTAAATCTTCAATAAAAAGAGCCCAGATGAAACACAACTTGTCAGACAGGCCACTTCCTGCATGGAATCTTCTCAGGTTTTGGCCTGCCATATGAGTTCTGTTATACTCACAGACACCATTCAAACAGTTTTAGAAACTTTAGGGTGTTTTCTATCCAAAGCCAATAATTATATGCATATTCTAGTTACTGGGCAGGAGTAGTAACCAGATTAAATCGGGTACGTTTTTTATCCAGCCGTGTCAATACTGCCCCCTAGCCCTAACAGGTTAACGACTCATGGTGTAATTCTAGGAAAATACAGGAACTCAAGTCCTTTTGTTCATCCTACCTAGAATCACTCACAATTCAATGCCGACCATATTATCTCCCAAGAGTATTCTCCTCTATCATCGCCATGGCCGTTTACATCCCACCTCAAGCCGAAACCTCGACGGCCCTCAAAGAACTTCACTAGACTTTATGCAAACTGGAAACCACATATCCTGAGGGTGCATTTATCGTAGCTGGGGATTTTAACAAAGCAAATCTGAGTACTAGGCGGCCGAAGATCTATCAACATATCGACTGTGCCAATCGCGCTGATAAGACTCTCGACCATTAGTATTCAAACTTACGGAATGCTAACAAGGCCCTCCCCCGCCCTCCTTTCGGCAAATCTGACCATGACTCCCTCTTGCTCCTTGCGTCCTATAGGCAGAAACTCAAACAGAAAGTGCCCGTGCTTCGTACTATTCAATGCTGGTCTGACCGATCGTAATCCACGCTTCAGGATTGTTTTGATAACGTGGACTGGGATATTTTCTGGGTAATTTGAGAAAATAATCTAGACGCATACACGAATACAGTGACTGAGTTTATAAGGAAGAGTGTAGGAGATGTAGAACCCACTGTGATGATTAAAACATACCCTAACCAGAAACCGTGGATAGATGGAAGCATTCGCGTGAAACTGAAAATGCGAACCATTGCATTTAACCATGGCAAGGTGACTGGTAATATGGCAGAATATAAACAGCGTAGTTATTCACTTCGCAAGGCAATCAAACAAGCTAAATGTCAGTATAGAGATCAAGTGGAGTCGCAATTCAATGGCTCGGACACACAACGTATGTGGCAGGGACTACAGACAATCACCAACTACAAAAGGAAAACCAGCCACATTGCCGAGATTGCTTCCGGACAGGCCTGCTACCAAGGACTGTGGGCTCTCCTTCTCCGTGGCCAACGTGGCCAATGTAAGTAAAACATTTAAACGTGCCACAAAGGTGCCGGCCCAGACGGCATCCCAAGCCTCGTCCTCATAGCATGCGCAGACCAGCTGGCTGGTGTGTTTACTGGCATATTCAATCTTTCCCTATCCCAGTCTGCTGTCCCCACATGCTTCAAGATGGCCACCATTGTTCCTGTACCCAAGAAGGCAAAGGTAACTGAACTTAATGACTATCGCCCCGTAGCACTCACTTCTGTCATCATGAAGTGCTTTGAGAGAGTAGTCAAGGATCAAATCACCTCTACCTGCCACCCTAGACCCACTTCAATTTGCTTACCGCCCCAATAGATCCACAGATGATGCAATCGCCATCCCTCTGCACACTGTCCTATCCCATCTGGACATGATGAATACCTATGTAAGAATGCTGTTTATTGACTATAGCTCAGCATTCAACACCATATTACCCTCCAAGTTCATCAGTAAGGTCGAGGCCCTGGGTCTGGCCCGACGGGCCACCCCCAGGTGGTGAAGGTAGGAAACATCACCTCCACACCGATGATCCTCAACACTGGGGCCCCACAAGGGTGCACGCTCAGCCCCCTCCTGTACTCCCTGTTCACTCATGACTGCGTGGCCAAGCACCCCTCCAACTCAATCATACAGTTTGCAGACAACACAACAGTAGTAGGCTTGATTACCAACGATGACAAGACGGCCTACAGGGAGGAGGTGAGGGCTCTGGGAGTGTGGTGCCTGGAAAACAACTTCACTCAATGTCAACAAAACAAACGAGATGATGGTGGATTTCAGGAAAGAGCAGAGGGAGCACCCGCCTATCAACATAGACGGGACAGCAGTGAAGAAGGTGGAAAGCTTCAAGTTCCTTGGCATAGACATCACTGACAAACTGAAATGGACCACCCACACAGACAGTGTGGTGAAGAAGGCACAACAGAGCCTCTTCAACCTCAGGAGGCTAAAGAAATTGTGCTTGTCATTACTCGAGGCTTGTCATTAAGCTCGCCCTGCCTGGTACGGCAACTGCATCGCCCGCAACCGCAAGGCTCTCCAGAGGGTGGTGCGTTCTGCCCAATGCATTACCTGGGGCAATCTACCCGCACTCCAGGACACCTACAGCAGCCGATGTCACAGGAAGGCCAAAAAGATAATCAAGGACATCAACCACCCGAGCCACTGCCTGTTCAACTTGCTATCATCCAGAATTCGAGGTCAGTACAGGTGCATCAAAGCCGTGACCGAGAGACTGTTAAACAGCCATCACTAGCACATTAGAGGCTGCTGTCTATAGGCATAGACTAGAAATCACTGGCCACTTTAAGGAATGGAACACTAGTCACTTTAATATGTATATGCGGTATTCTATACTATTCTTCTGTATCTTAGTCCGTTCCCCTCTGACGTCGCTCGTCCATATGTATATAGTCTTAGTTCATTCCTACTTAGATTTGTGTGTATTGGGTATATCTTGTGTAATTTGTTAGATATTACTGCACTGTAGGAGCTAGAAGTACAAGCATTTCGCGTCACCCGCAATAACATCTGCTAATCACGTTTATGTGACCAATAAAATGTGATTTGACATTGAACAGTATGGTGGCCCTGAGAGGCAAAGTCGAGTACAGTGTATTGCTGCAGGTTTGTATTCCTGTGTTAAAGGTCTATGAAAGGTTTGTTTCCAATAGTGGAAAGTCACTGTAACGCCCTCCACTATGACCACAGAGGTGTGTGAACAGAATCCATTGAGCTCAACTTATTCAAATACATTTTGGAGTTGGAAATTGTTTCTTTTACTTGCAAATCAAATGTAAAATGAGTTTGACAGAGAAGCAGTGAATTCAATTATATGTTCTTTGTTACAACTATGACCACTAATTTCAACACATTTTACTGAAGCATTCATACAAAGATAATGAAGTTAGAGCTAGTTAACCTGTTATGGCTAGGGGGCAGTATTTTCACGGCCGGATAAAAAACGTACCCGATTTAATCTGATTATTACTCCTGCCCAGAAACTAGAATATGCATATAATTATTATCTTTGGATAGAAAACACTCCAAAGTTTCTAAAACTGTTTGAATGGTGTCTGTGAGTATAACAGAACTCATTTGGCAGGCCAAAACCTGAGAAGATTCTGTACGAGAAGTACCCTGTCTGACCATTTCTTGGCCTTCTTGATTATCTCTATCCAATACAGGGGATCTCTGCTGTTACGTGACACTTCCTACGGCTCCCATGGGCTCTCAGAAGGCGGCAAAAAGCTGAATCGTGGCTTTGCAGGCTCTGGCTGAAAAAACATTAGCGCATTTTGATAGTGGTCGAACAGAGTACAGAGACTGGTGCGCGCGTGCACAAGGCGACCCCATGTTTTTATTCTTTCGTCTTTGAACGAAAACCACCACTCCCGGTCGGAAGATTATCGCTTCTTTATGAGAAAAATGGCATAAAAATTGATTTTAAACAGCGGTTGACATGTTTTGAAGTACGGTAATGGAATATTTAGAATTTTTTTGTCACGAAATGCGTCGTGCGCGTGACCCTTATTTACACTTCGGATAGTGTCTTGAACGCACGAACAAAACATCGTTATATCCAAATAGCGGCGTTTTGTTCGTGCGTTCAAGACACTATCCGAAGTGTAAATAAGGGTCACGAGCATGGCGCAATTCGTGACAAAAAAATTCTAAATATTCCATTACCGTACTTCGAAGCATGTCAACCGCTGTTTAAAATCCATTTTTATGCCATTTTTCTCGTAAAAAAGCGATAATCTTCTGACCGGGAATCTGCGTTTAGGTAAACAGACAAAAGAAAACGAAGCATTCTGTCGACGCGGGCACGCGCCTGAGTCTCACAGTACTGTAACCAGCCACTACCCAAACGCGCTACTTTTTTTCAGCCAGAGCCTGCAAAGCCACGGTTCAGCTTTTTGCCGCCTTCTGAGAGCCCATGGGAGCCGTAGGAAGTGTCACGTAACAGCAGAGATCCTCTGTAATGGATAGAGATAATCAAGAAGGGCAAGAAATTGTCAGACAGGCCACTTCCTGCATGGAATCGTCTCAGGTTTTGGCCTGCCATATGAGTTCTGTTATACTCACAGACACCATTCAAACAGTTTTAGAAACTTTAGAGTGTTTTCTATCCAAATCTACTAATTATATGCATATTCTAGTTTCTGGGCAGGAGTAGTAACCATATTAAATCGGGTACGTTTTTTATCCGTCCGTGAAAATACTGCCCCCTGTCCCAAACAGGTTAACTGACTTGCCTAGTTAAATGAAGGTAAAATAAATAAAATACATAAGTAGTTATGTAAGTTATATATGTACAACTTACACATTTGTTTGAGAAATTGAAATATCCACAGTGACACCATCTTTGAAGAGATCATCTTCAAGTGTGTAAAAAGTCAAAAGTGTAAAAAGTCTACCTGTGTACATCACTTCAACAATCAAATCAAATGTATTTATATAGCCATTCTTACATGCCATCCTTCACAGTTTTATTTGAGACGACAATGAGCTACATTTACTGTGTGATTGGTTCAACTGGCCGTGTCTTCTTTGTCGACGCCTCATTCAGGCGACCACAGTTTTGACGACCACAGTTTTGTGGTCTATTAATAAAACTACAGTCTCACTGACTACTGGCTGGACTGACTCAGACGCAGGATGCTGTAGAATGGTCTTGTAAGTAATTATCTTGAGGTTTTACTTGTTTGATGGTTTGTGGTTTTCTCACCACTCTGGACAGACCTGGGTTTAAACACTAGGCTATTTATGACTAGTTTCAGGAAACTAGGCGTATGTCGCGCATCACTACTTCACAGGTGCGCCATTTCAACGTATTTTTTTTAGCAAAATGCGTTTTTTTGTCAAAAATGCCTTCTAGAACATGTGAACTTTAATGTGCCTTAATAAAAAAAACTTGTATAGCATCTGTAAATATGAATAAAATTGTTAAATTATGAGCCTAATTGGTTTAGCCATGATTGGCTGAGATAATGAGTG
Source organism: Salmo salar (assembly GCF_965601325.2). Lineage (NCBI taxonomy): Eukaryota > Metazoa > Chordata > Actinopteri > Salmoniformes > Salmonidae > Salmo > Salmo salar. The sequence continues at coordinate 78,387,400 of NC_138308.1, forward strand.
GGCTGGACATGCCGAGAGATGAGTTCGGATTGGTCTGCCGTGTAGCACGCTTCTGTCTATAATTTGAGCTGGTCAGAATGTGTAGGTAATCCTTTCTAATGCAGCTTTTTTTATGATATCGCGTAGTAGACCTGCATAAGTGTTGCTCTCCACTTTCGAGAGGACCAAGTTTTGAAATCAGTCGAATTAGAATATTTTATATAAGGAGATGGAGAAAATTCTGCCATTTGATTGCAAATATGCAGATGGAGTCGAAAAGAGAACACACAGAGGCTGTTTTATAAAACACCTGTCTCCAAATTACATATTCAAACTAAGGGCAACCATGGCATCCATGACAGAGAGGGAGAAGTGTCTCTCCATGTATATGGAATAGCTCACTACATTTTCAGATATTACATGTTTCTGATTTTGTCAGAAAGTCGATTTCATTTAAAGTTAAAGTATACTGTTAGCTAGCTAGCTAATGTTAGCTGGCTGGCTAGCTAGCTAACATTATGTGTATGATCTGTGTAGTAATATTTGTATCTCAGAGCCATTTGCATTGCTAGTTATAGCCTAATGTTAGCTAGATAACATTGTTCCTGGTTGGTTAGCTACCTGCAGATTCATGCAGGGCAGTAACATTATGAGTTGGGATTATGGTTCATTGTTACATATCTAAACAAGTAACTATTTCAATAGAATGCGACAACTGTCAATAAACATAGCTCGTAAATTCGCTCTGTCTATCCACTCCGATTTCAGAGCACTCTCGTCTGAGTGTGCCAGAGCGCAGAATAACTAAGCGGATTTACGAACACTCAACACCCATTGAATATGGCTGGTGTCAGTAAATGTTGACAAAAAAGCATAATTAAATTGTTGCCAGAAACACACTTGCAGTCACCAACGCTCTGGATAACATAACAGCCAAACCTGTTCTGCTAGGGTGAGTAAAATTGTCAGAGTGAGCTGTTCTCTCATTTGTGGCTGGAAGTAGCTAGCAAGCTAGCCAGCGTTAGCCAGTTAGCTTGGGTGCTTGACTGCTGGCCAGAGCGTCCAGTGTGCGCTCTGAATGCTCCAAGAGTGAAACGCTCTGAATTTTATCATCCGCCAATCTCACATTTGTTTTCTCACACTTACTTTAGGTGTACTTGATTTATCTTTCCTCCATTGCACCGGTCAAGCAAAGCCAACTGTATTAACCCCTGGTTGGGCTCATCCAGCGAAAAATACTATTGCCATTAGCATAACAACATTTTTTATTTTTTTTCAAATATAGGACTATGTTATACCGTTTTATAGATACACCTCTCCTGAATCGAACCACGTTGTCCGATTTCAAAAAGGCTTTACAGCAAAAGCAAAACATTCGATTATGTTAGAGGAGTATATCGTAAAAGTAGCCACATAGCCATTTTCCGACCAACCACATGCATCACAAATAACCAAAAAACAGATAAATGCAGCACTAACCTTTGACAATCTTCATCAGATGACACACCTAGGACATCATGTTACACAATACATGCATTCTTTTGTTCGATAAAGTTCATATTTATATATAAAAACAGCATTTTACAACGGCGCGTGACGTTGACTAACTATTTTCCCTCAAATGCATCCGGTGAAACAGCGCTACAATTTGCTAAATTACTATTCGAAAACATTTTTAAAATGTAATATTGTCATTCTAAGATGTATAGATGAATATCTCTTGAATGCACCTGTAATGCCAGATTTAAAAATAACTTTACTGGGTAATCACACTTTGCGATAAAAGGGGATGCGATACTCAGAAAAATAGGCTACCGTTACAGGTCAGCGCCATCTTGGAACAATCGCATATCAAATCTACTCTTGTATCCTATTGTCAATAATCCCTTACCTTTGATTATCTTTATCAGAAAGCACTTCCAGAAATCCCAGGTCCACAACAAATGTATTTTCGTTCGAAAAAGTTAATCCTTTACGTCCCAATAGCTTGTTCTTGTTAGTGCGTTCTGAAGGCTGCTCCAAAACTTCCGTCGGCTGCGGGACTTCTCTCAACAAAATGCATTTTTTTAAATTTAGGTTCGTTCAAACATGTCAAACGTTGTATAACATAAATCTTTAGGGCCTTTTTCAACCAGAGCTCCAATAAGATTCAAGGGGGACGATTGCATTGTGTTTCAAAACATTTCGAAAGGGGAGGGTAGCCAGGGGCGCCGGCGTCATAATGGTGATGGCCCTCTCCGTGTGACCACGTTCCACTGCGTCTCATTCATTCAGTTTTCACAGTAGAAGGCTCAAATCACTTTGTAAAGACTGGGGACATCTAGTGGAAGCAATAGGAAGTGCTCAATGAACCATTGCTCACTGTGTGAATTACAGGCAAAGTGGTGAAGTTGAGTCCGCAATTCAGAATTCCACATCCTGTTACGATCGGTCTCGGGGTTTTGACTGCCATATGAGTTCTGTTATACTCACAGACACCATTCAAACAGTTTTGGAAACTTTAGGGTGTTTTCTATCCACAAGTATTAATTATATGCATATCCTAGCGTCTGAGTTTGAGTAGGAGGCCGTTTAAAATGGGCACGAATTCTTTTCAAAAATCGCTGTAGCGCCCCCTATCCTAGGCGACCGTCAAGAGGTTAAAGTATTTGAAAGAAAACAAATCTTTTTTTATTTTCAACAGTTACAGTTGTCAGAGACTATTTGATTTGAGCCAGTTTAAATCTGTTAATAATTGTATAATTAGCATAGTAGTAGTAATTATTGTGTCATGGGTCAATTGAAATGATCTATGTGCATTGTATTTGGGCAGAGGGAAATAATAAAGCCTGATTGCAAGAATGATTCCATAGGGGTTGAGCAGGTGCCGTGTGTCTGATAGATCGTAATTACTGTTCTATAACATTGTCTTATATGTTTACTGTTTTATATCCTTATATTCTCTTTTTGTGAACATACAGTTTTATATTCTTAGAGATTGAAAGTAATGTTAGGTTTAAACTGTAATTAACTAGTGGACTGCAGTAGACTATAGTAATATGTACTCCCCAGTGGTGACCCGTCATTCAGGGCAGGTGTGGCAGAGCCCCACATTTTATATATTTTTTTGGCCTTTCCTGATTTGCATGTTATTTTTGCATTAATACGTGTCACAAATCCGTTTGCAAACAATGTAAAAAAATATATATCATTGAGTTAATAAAGCTGCATACAAACTTTTTAGTTTTTTGACTAAGGCAGCAAAATCTGACTTTAGTGAGTTCAAGACAACTGGGAACTCGGGAAAAATTTGCTACAACTGGGAAAATATGTTTTGAATTTTCAGCCAACTTGAGCCTCTTTCAAGAGCTATGACCTGAAGTTCACTGATGTCATCATGATTCAACCTTTTTTTCCCGAGTTCCCAGTTGTCTTGAAAGCACCATAAATCCAGAGAATGCCTGACTTTGATGACAAAGTTTGATGACAAAATTTTGCCCACGAAGGACCGTCGCGCCACCTTCCTGTTCAAGTGAGCACAGCACAACAGGTGAATGCAAAAATGATTTGCATGCTGCTGCATAAATTATGTAACATGTCAGGGAGATATGTATACTGTAGCTAAGAAAGTAATACAAAGTGTATGTTGTGTAGTAAGCTGTTAGTAGCCCATGTGCCTCAGCCTAATAATTTGGTCTATTTTCACCTCTTAATTTCTCCTACTGTTCTGACTTGGTGGTGCACATGTAGCCCTATAACCTGTTTTTGAGAAATGTAATCATTGAATATTGTAAGAGCTTTGATTGTCTCTTTATATGCCCCTTTTATTTATCCTACGGTTTTGACTTGGTGTACAGGCAGAATACTGTAAGAATGGCCCATGTTCTGAATTCTGTTACTGTACATTTCAAAAGTGCTGAACAAATAGTTACATTAACTACGTCCGTCCTAGCCTGCTCATTAATCTCTTAATCGAAATTACGGATTGCCTCTTATCCTCTTGTCGTCCCCTTATGCCATAGTTTGTACATCTCAATAGTCAGTAGAAACTACATTTGTTTAAGCAAGTCAGCCATATCAGCTATGTTTTTTTAAAAGGCAGTAAATGAGGCTGAATGAACTGTTTTGCTGCCAGACAAGGCTCCGCTGATAGCCAGTTGTAGCAGTGTTGGGACAGCTTTATGTAGGCCCTAACAGTTTGTGGGCACCGTTTGTCACCGCTATTGTGCAATTCATGTATTGTTTAGTGTTGTGTTGTGTTGTGTAGTGGCTTTGTTGATATGCATCCCACATTTTTTGGGGAGTCCCCACCAAGATTTACATGCTAAAATCGCCACTGGTACTAACTCAAGGCCTCTTCTGACTGATAAGAAGACATGTGAAAGGCACGGAGGAGTTTGAAGGTTCTGGACTCGACAGGCTGGAACACAATAACATCAATGGGAGGAACAGACTCAGTTCCTGCCCAGCAACAGAGCCTATATATGCTTGTGTGACCTGTAGGTGTGCTTTTGCAACTGCAACACCCAGTGTGGTGAATAACTCCAGCTTGAGTTTTTCTTGGAGTCCATCTGATTTATTGTCCCAGAAAGTAGAACCTAACACAGTACTCCTGATGGTGCATAGGAGGTCTGTTGTGCATTTAACATGTATTTACATGTAGGGGTAGAGCAATGTGAGTGTATATGGAGGAAACACCTACAGAGTGACACAAGTCAATTTTATGTCAGTCTCATTCCCTGTATATCATTCACAGAAAGGTCCACTAACTGAAGTGTAAACCTGAGAGTTCCATGACTGATTGGACACACCGGCCTAACGAATGCATGTGACATGCCATTTCTATTCCGTTTCATTCTCTGGTTAGTGTTGTTCTAATAGGAAGTAATCCTCCTCTATTGGTCTCCTTCTGACAGAACATCCTGCAGTAGACTTACAAGACTTGTCTAATTCAGAATGGACTGAAACGTTCTCCCCTGACATCATCCCAAAATGGCCCCTCCCCCTGAGCCCATAGATCTAGACTAGATGGCGCTGTATCACACAGGAGACAGTTAACTCAGAGAGTTCACATATGGTTCATCAGCAGTTTTTTTGTGGTTTGTAACTGATTTCATATAACTAAATATACAGTATATTAGAGTCATTTTAATAAAGAACTTTTTTGCTGTGGCTGCAAAATGTAAAGGGCAACGTGAACAAAAAGTAAAGATTGTCAGAAAAACAGCAACACCACATATACATCCTGCTGAAAACCACATAGAGACACAGAGACACAGAGAGCAGGTAGGAGGGTCCTGTGTGCACAAAGCCAGCAGACCCACATGACCAATGCTTAAATACGGCCTCGTCTTGGGTTTACGGAAGACTGCAGATTACTTGTGAACTTGTTGTGTGGGGCTGGGTGTGAGTGACATGCTATCAACACAAATAAAACAGGACAACACATTACAGAGGAGAGATGACTTGATAAATAGGTTGTTTCACATACTTATTCAATTATTCCCTGGAACTCAATACAAAACTAAACGTAAACACGTGTCTTCGTCATACAGATCACTCTACAACCAGTTTTATTTTGAGTGATTGTATGGCTCCTCCTGGTAACTAAGCTACACTTTATAATAACTTAGTTGATGTTCGTAGTAATGTTCCAGTGATGATGACTAACTAGTCCGTAAGATGTATGTGACTCTGTGATTCTGAAATGGATATATAACATGATAGAGATGTCTAATATGTATGTAATAAATGTATATATTACCTTATTATAGATTCTTAACAGCCACAAAGTGTCTTTGTTGGGCCTTTGTTGACAGATATTATGACTACACACATCAACTATCACAGGAAAGTACTTTTTCAACGATTCTTAGTGAACTCTTAAAGTTGCTGCCAATTCCTGTACTTTAACCTTCACATATGCATGTTAACATTTTGTATTGTTTGTGAAAACGTCTCAGTTACAATGTGTACAATGTCGTATTTTGATTGAATTATCAACAATATCAGCTCTCTGCAAAATACACTTAGCTAAGAAGTCTATTTTTAGTTCAGGCTTTTCTCATGAAGAGAGTGAGTTGTGCTCTTAGTGACATGGATGTTTGTGGTTTAGATGCACTGAGGTGTGTGAAGACAGTGTGTGGTGAGGATTGACGGTCATTACTGGGGGATAGAGATTAGTTAAACTGAGTGTTAAATCTATGTAGGGCCGTCAGAACACCACAGATATGTGATGCAGGATACAGCTTTAAAAGAGAGTTTGAGAAAACTGAAAGTGATAGTCAATAGAAGGAACTCTATGCATGCTCTTATGCACATCATGTAATCAGTGTCACGTCCTGACCAGTATAGGGGTTATTTGTGATTGTAGTTTGGTCAGGACGTGGCAGACGGTATTTGTTTTATGTGGTTTGGGGTGGTGGTTTGATTAGAAGGGTGTTTGATTTATTATTTCCGGGTTTTGGGTTATGTTCTATGTTTTTGTATTTCTATGTTCTTTCTAGTTAGTATTTTCTATGTTAGGTAATTGGGTGTTGGACTCTCAATTGAAGGCAGGTGTTTGTAGTTGCCTTTGATTGAGAGTCTTATATATAGGGATGTGTTTCGTTTGTTAATTGTGGGTAGTTGTCTTTAGCACTGCTGTTAAGTGTATAGCCTGCTAAACTGTTTCCTGTCGTCGTTTCTTTGTTTATTGTTTTTCCGTGTTCACAGTCTTTATTTAAAATAAAAATTAAGATGAGCACTCAACCCGCTGCGCCTTGGTCCTCTCTACCCGAAGACAGCCGTTACAATCAGGATACAATGTCTCTGCAAACTTACCTGTTTAACTTGAAGAATATGAGAAAAAAATCAAACAATACATCTAAATTACAGTGAATTCATGTTTTATTAGATCTAAAATGCACAACAGTAATGTAAAAATGAGTTTAACAGAATACAAGCAATTGTAACACAATTATAATGATAAAAACACAATGTGTAACAGAAAAAGCTATTTAAGTCTTTTCAGTCCGTGTTTTGGCACCTCACCCCAGAGTACACAGTGTCTCTCTCCATGGCGCTCTTCTGTCTCCGGGTCTTTGGCTTCTTGTGGATGACATTCAGAGCAGCGTAATGGACCGACGTGAGTGTGTCGTTATCTTCTTGATCCTAAGAGGAATAGCAAAACAAATTCCAAAGACATCAGGAAATGACCTGATAATTTGTTTACAGTTCATCAAAGTCATAAGATCTGCATACCTGGTGATGCGAACTGTGGATTGTCGGACCACTTGGCTGAGGATGCTTTCCTTTTAGACAAACACATGAAGGAATCATCCTCATCGTCATCATCATCATCATCTTACAATAAATTAACCCAATTTCATGACTAAAATGTAATGTACAGTGCATTTGGAAAATTTTCAGACCACTTGACATTTTGTTACATTACAGCCTTATTCTAAAATAGATTACATTGTTCTTTCCCTGATCAATCTACACAATACCACATACTGTAATGACAAAGCAAAAACAGTTTATTTTTTATTTTTGCAAATGTATTAAAAATAAAAATCTGAAATATTACATTTACACAAGTATTCAGACCCTTTAACCAGTACTTTCAAGCATCTTTGGCAATGATTAAAGCCTTGAGTCTTCTTAGGTATGACACTACAATCTTGGCACACCTGTATTTGGGGAGTTTCTCCCACTCTTCTCTGCAGGTCCTCTCAAAATATGTGAGGTCGGATGGGGAGCATGGCTGCACAGCTATTTTCATGTCTCTCCAGAGATTTTCGATCGGATTCATGTCCAGCATCTGGCTGGGCCACTCAAGGACATTCCGAGACATGTCCTGTAGCCACTTCTGCTTTGTCTTGGCTGTGTGCTTAGGGTTGTTGCCCTGTTGAAAGGTGAACCTTCACCCAAGTCTGAGGTCCTGAGCGCTCTGGAGCAGGTTTTCATCAGGAACACTCTGTACTTTGCTCCGTTCATCTTTCCCTCGATCCTGACAAGTCTCCCAGTCCCTGCCACTGAAAAACAAACCCACAGCATGATTCTGCTACCCCCATGCTTCACCATAGGGATGGTGCCAGGTTTCCTCCAGACGTGACACTTGACATTCAGGCCAAAGAGTTCAATCTTGGTTTCATCAGACCAGACAATCTTGTTTCTCATGGTTTGAAAGTCTTTTGGTGGCTTTTGGCAAACTCCAAGTGGGCATTCATGTGCCTTGTACTAAGGAGTGGCTTCCATCTGGCCACTCTACCATAAAGGCCTGTTTGGCGGAGTGCTGCAGAGATGATTGTCGTTCTGGAAGGTTCTCCCATCTGCACAGAGGAACTCTGGAGCTCTGTCAGAGTGAGCATCGGGTTCTTGGTCACCTCCCTGACCAAGGCCTTTCTCCCCCGATTGCTCAGTTTGGCCGGTCTCGGAACTCTACGGACAATTCCTTTAACACAGGTGGACTCCAATCAAGATGCACAAACATCTCAAGGATGAACAATGGAAACAGGATGCACCTGAGCTCAATTTCGAGTCAAAAAGCCAAGGGTCTGAATACTTATGTAAATAAGGTATTTCTGTATTAAATTATTTATACATTTGCAAACATTCCAAAAACCTTTTTTCACGTTGTCATTATGGGAATTTTTCAATAAGGCTGTAATGTAACAACATGTCGAAACAGTCAAGGGGTGTGAATACTTTCAAAATGCACTTTATACTGAACCAACAGTTTTATCATATAATGTGGGCAATGATAACGTTTACCTCTGGACAGCAGAGAGGTTTTCTTGGTCATCTTATACAAAACACAACCAAGGACAATGATGAGGATGACACAAAGAGCCAACGCTACACCCAGATAGTACACCAAGAGAAGATGGTCCTCATTACAACCATCTGTGGAAATACAAACGGTGATAGAGGAAATTCAGGACATTTTGCTCCACCAGGCGTACAATGTTAGAAACATTTTAGAAATGTCAGAAATATCACTAACAGTCAATTTCCAGCTTGGTCCCGTTCCCAAATAGTATTTCCCCACATGAGGCCACAGCACAGTAGTAAGTCCCAGCATCAGAGAGGCTGAGGTTCCTCTTGGGGAGGTTGTAGACACAGCTCTGTGTAAGAGACCCAGCCTCAGGGCTCTTCTCACACTGATCATTCCTGTCTCCATGGGTGTAAATGATTCCTGGATGAGATTTTCCTGAGCCATGTCTGTACCAATAGACACTGTGTTCTCCTGCACAGGTCTCAATGTTTATTGTACAGTTCAGAGTTACAGAGTTTCCTGGCTGGACTGACTCAGACACAGGCATCTGGAGCAGAGACATGCAGTTGGACCCTGAATCTGAAGAGAGTGAATAAGATCATGGTGTGTACATTCTTTCCTGCTAGATTAATTAATTTAGCATTATATGAACATACGTCAGTACCACCAGTTTTAAAGCAACTTAAGTTACCTTTGACAATTAAAACAGTTCCTTCTCCAAATGTGGCTTCCCTCGCTGACAAACTAACACAGTAGTATGTAGCTGAGTCCCCTGACTCCGTCTTGGAGATGGTCAGGTTACAGCTGTCAAATCCTCTCTTCACACTCAAATGTTTAGTCTCAGTAAAGTCCTCTTTAAAGTTGTTGAAATAAAAACTATTTTCAGTCCCATAATATGATGATGCCATGAGAAGAGGCTTCTGTCCAACAGTTTGCTTGTACCAAGAGACACTGATCAAATTAGATCGACAAAAGCAATTTACTGATACACTTCTTCCCAGTTGTGTAACTATCACAGGGTCTGGTTGGATTACATCCTTGTTAAGTGCACAACCTGTGAAGCAAACAAACTAAATAAATCAGACAAAGGTATAGTACAGAATTATACAATATTATCATTATTCAGACTACATAGTAGTAGACTGACATAAAAAAAGGTAAATGGAACCACATTAATAAGTCTTACTTACCCAAATTGGCGTAAAACAAAAAGATTGTGCAATATATAATCATCATTTTACTGTCCTTTCTGAACTGCATAGTGTGTGGGTCTGACAACAGGGCACCTTTTATATGATGACACTCATTTGGTAATCATTATGAAGTAGGCGGAAACTCTGAACTAAGTGGTATTATTGGCTGTCTGAACAGGCATAAAGCATGAGATAAAAACTACAATCTAACATGTGTCCTGTAGCATTCCATAGTTAGAGCAGCCCTTCAAATGATGTAAAGTCAGAGTTACTGGTTTGTATTTTTTCATCATTTGGGTCGGTGGCTGAGCCTACTGGTACATATGTCCTCTTTGACATACACAGGGGGTTACATTGTATTTCTCACTTCATGTCTGTAGAAGGCAGTTTAAGCTTTCAGGAGGAAGTGAACTCTGGTGAGGTTGGCACCTTTTTGACAAAATAAAGATGTGATCCTTTGATAACTGGTGCAAATAATTGGTAAGAATTGGGCAAGTCATTAAACTAGGAAATAAAAAGATGTTTATTGAAATATCACACAAGCATAAGGGCAGGTTACAGAGTACTATGTTACAACTATTATCATCAAAAGGAAGAATTCAGACATTTGCAAAATCATTATATACATTTTGTTGTACTCTTCCACAAAAACAAATGTATGGAGTCAGTCAACCTCAGCCACTATTGCTAAGGATTTGAGACTTCTGAAATCATCCTAGTATCAGCTTTCACACTTACTGGACAATTATGCTCAGCATCTGAATGATTTTACGTTGATATATGGCAAAACTAGGCCCCTGCAATAGCATCCTACAATAAATGAGAAATGTATATAATAGTCAGTTCACGCTGGCTCAGTCAGGATCAAAGTGGAATTCAGAGGAGGGGTGGGGCTTAACTTAGAATGATGCTGACTGAATGACCCTCATATGTCACATCCTGTCTTGATGACTCATACCAGAGTAGATGGTTTCTTCCTCTCTCTGTTCTCTCCTCTGTCTCCTGGGCTTGGCACTCTTCTTCTCACTGAACTTCAGGGCAGTATAGTTCAGGGCATCATAATCACAGTTTTGCTATGGGGATAAAACAAGGACTCAGTAAATTCAGAGTATGGGTGAAATCTAATGCTGTAATGTTTTGCTTTTATACTCTTCCCTGTCTCATCCTGCTAACCTGTTGGTCTGACGTGTTTGCATGAGGCTTCACATTCTGGCTTTGCTGAGAAGGGGTCCCGCTAAAAGACAAATGTCAAAACCTGTAAAACACTTGAAACCTCTTGTTTACTAATTAAATGGCATACTACCATGTCTTATGTTCTTCTTAATTAAGAAATGACATCAGAGTACCTGTAAGTAGGTTGCTGTGTGTGTGAGGTGGTGTTAGTGGCATGAGAAGAGAAAAAAAACGGTTCATCACTGCAACATAAAGATGCCTGAGTATGGTCTAAATAAATACCTTCCTTTTGTCATGTCTACTCCCGCTCCTCACCTCCGGCTTTCGACGTCGCCGGTTTAGTAACCACCGGCTTTTTCATTACGCACACCTGGCATTCATCATTAGGCACTCATGGACTCCATCACTTCACTGATTACCTCCCCTATGTCTGTCACTCCTTTAGTTCCATTCCCCAGGCAGTTCTTAACTGACTTGCCTAGTTAAATAAAGGTTAAATACAATTAGAGTGTTGACTATGTGTTTCATGTCTATACGCTACTCGTGTTTGTTATATTGTTCTATGTTCCGTTTATTATTAAACTCACCACCTGAACTTACTTTCCGACTCCCAGCATAGATGTTACACCTTTGTCCTGACTATTGTTAAATGCTTCATTTATCTTCTCACAAGAAAGTCATTGTCAAATGAGTTTGGCAGAGAAGCAGTGCACCTAATTCATTACAGTTACAGCTAACAAAGTTAACAATTAAGGCTGTGTCATTCATCCAGTTCTACTGTCTGATCCCAGAGTACATCATCTCTTCCTCCATGTTGATTCTCTGTCTTCTAGACCTGTTCTTCTTGTTGCTCAGATTCAGAGCTACATAATGGAGACTGTCTGCATCTTGGGCCTGTGAAGAACAATAATAAAATAGAGAGGAATATTGCTATATGTTTTAATGGTAATAGGAATTCTGCTTACCCATGTATCTGAAGAAAAGACTCCTGGACTTTTTGTCTGAGACAGATCCTGAAAGAACAACTTCTATGAAGGACTTTACCTGTTACATACATCATACATTTTTTTATATGGACTTCACTTACCTCTACACTGCAGACACTTTATATTGTTCATCTTGTACATGATGATACCAAGGACAATGATCATGATAAACGAGAGACCCAATGCTGAGGTCAGGCAGTAAACAAAGAGAAGAGGGTTAATTTGCAACATTGTCTGGGCAAATTAATATGATGATTGAAGTAAAGTAACTATGGACGATTGCACATTTTCTAATATGATCTAAATAACTAGTACTGTATACAGTTTTACACAGTAGATTATACAATAGATATGAACAAAGATGTAAGATGTATCATCTACTCTTGATCTTCAGCCTAGTCATGTTCCTGAACAGTATCTCCCAACATGAGGCCACAGCACAGTAGTAAGTCCCAGCATAAGAGAGGCTGAAGTTCCTCTTGGGGAGGTTGTAGACACAGCTCTGTGTAGGAGATCCAGCCTCAGGGCTCTTCTCACACTGATCACTTCTGTCTCCATGGGTGTAAATGATTCCTAGATGGGATTCTTCTGAGCCATGTCTGAACCAACAGACACTGTGCTCTCCTGCACAGGTCTCATAGTGTATGTGTTTTGACGTTGTGCCTAAGGATGGTAGATCACAAAAAAGCATCATTATGGAAAATGACTAATAAAATATAAATAATAATAAAAGGTAGAGTATTTGTAATATTTTCACCTGTCAGCATTAACATGGTTCCATCATCAACATATTCCCACAATGCTAGGTCCCAAGGTCTCTTTGTGGCAGAAATGTTGAGGTGAAATGTGGTTTTGTCTGCCATCACAGTCAATCAGCCTGTCACGAATCCCACCGAAGGTGGCTCCCCTGCCTGCTCGGGCGGCGCTCGGCGGTCGTCGTCACCAACCTACTAGCCGCCGCTGATCCTTTTTTCCTTTTCGTTTGGTTTGTCTTATTGGTTGCACCTGTTCCTCATTTGTCTTTTGATTTTGGTTATTTAAGCCTGGTTAGCCCGCCCAGTGTTGTGCGGGATTATTTAGCGTCAGGTTGTGTTTTGTATTTGGATGTGCTGGCGATCTACTACTGTTCTATTTTCATGCATGCTGTGCACCTGTTGTTTGGGCACTTTGCATTTTTCACGCCCGTTGTGTTGGCGTCGATCGTGTTGTGTTTTATTGAATAAACACACAGTTCCTTACCTCTGCTCTCTGCGCCTGACTCCTACCACCACTCCTAGCAACGACTGACAGAATCCCGCACCAGCTATGGAGTCAGCAGGAGCAGCCTCCCCTCCTCTCCCATCGATGGAGGAACGGGTCCTTCACCATACCACCATCCTCCACCGAATCGGCTCAGCGATGGAGCAGATGATGGAGAGGATGGACCGATGGGAGAGGAGTGGCCTCCCTACCGCATCCCCAGCACCAACTCCTCCTCCACCATCTACCCCTCCACCGACGTCCGGACCCGGAGCCCTACGCCTGGCTCTCCCCAGGGAGTACGATGGAGCGGCGGCGGGGTGCCAGGGGTTCCTGCTACAGTTGGATTTGTACCTGGCTACCGTTCATCCAGCTCCCTCCGGAGAGGAGAGCGTAAGCGTCCTCGTCTCCTGCTTAACGGGACGTGCCCTGGAGTGGGCCAACGCAGTGTGGTACGGCCCAGACTCGGCAAGGGATCACTACCCTGAGTTCACCCGCCGGTTCCGGGCCGTGTTCGACCACCCAGCAGAAGGCCGGGCGGCGGGTGAACGGTTGTTCCACCTGCGTCAGGAGACGAGGAGCGCACAGGACTTTGCTCTGGAGTTCCGGACCTTGGCTGCTGGAGCGGGGTGGAACGACAGGGCCCTGATGGACCACTATCGGTGTAGCCTCCGGGAGGACGTCCGCCGTGAGCTAGCCTGTCGGGACACTACCCTGTCGCTAGACGAACTAATCGACATGTCCATTCGTCTTGACAATCTGCTGGCTGCGCGCGGGCGTCCAGACGGGGCCCTGTTGGTTCCACCTCCAGGTCCTCCAGCTCCCATTCCTATGGAGCTAGGGGGGGCCGCGTCCAGGGGAACCGGAGGAGGAGGCTCCCCTTGTATCCAGTGTGGTCGGAGAGGACACACTACCGACAGGTGCTGGGGGAGCTCCTCTGGGAATCGGGATGGCAGGCGGAGCACTCCTCGTCCATCTCAGGTGAGTAAGCACCAACCTCACCCAGAGCTCCCTGTTGGTCACATGTTCATTTTAGTAACTTTCCCCTTGTTTTCTCCCTCTTTCCAGCATAAGGCGCTAGTCGATTCAGGCGCAGCTGGAAACTTTATGGATCGTGGGCTCGCATTAAGGCTAGGGATTCCCCTGGTGTCATTGGACCAACCTTTCCCCGTGCACTCCTTAGATAGCAGACTATTAGGGTCAGGACTGGTCAGGGAGGCCACGGTGCCACTGGACATGGTAACGCAGGGGGATCATGGGGAACGGATTAGTCTCTTCCTCATTGATTCTCCTGCGTTTCCGGTGGTGCTGGGGATTCCCTGGCTGGCCAATCACAATCCCAATATTTCGTGGAGACAGGGGGCTCTCAGAGGGTGGTCAGAGGAGTGCTCAGGCAGGTGTAAGGGAGTTTCCATCGGTGCGACGACGGTGGAGAGTCCAGACCAGGTTTCCACTGTGCGCATTCCCTCAGAATATGCCGATTTGGCTATCGCCTTCTGTAAAAAGAGGGCGACCCGATTACCACCTCATCGACGAGGGGATTGCGTGATAAATCTCCAGGTAAACGCTGCACTTCCCAGGAGTCACGTGTACCCATTGTCACAGGAGGAGACGTTGACTATGGAGACATATGTCACGGAATCTCTGAGACAGGGGTATATTCGGCCCTCCATGTCACCCGTCTCCTCGAGTTTCTTTTTTGTGAAGAAAAAGGATGGAGGGTTGCGTCCGTGCATTGATTATCGAGGTCTAAATTCCATCACAGTAGGGTTCAGTTACCCACTACCTCTCATCGCTACGGCGGTGGAATCATTTCACGGCGCGCGTTTTTTCACGAAACTGGACCTCAGGAGCGCGTACAATCTGGTGCGTATCCGGGGAGGAGACGAGTGGAAAACCGCATTTAGTACCACATCGGGCCACTATGAGTACCTCGTCATGCCGTACGGGTTAAAGAATGCTCCAGCCGTCTTTCAATCCTTTGTTGACGAGATTCTCAGGGACCTGCACGGACAGGGGGTGGTGGTGTATATTGACGACATCTTGATTTATTCCGCCACCCGCGCCGCGCATGTCTCCCTGGTGCGCAAGGTGCTTGAGCGACTGCTGGAGAATGACCTGTACGTCAAGGCTGAGAAATGTGAGTTTTTCAAACGAGCCGTTTCCTTCCTGGGGTATCGCATTTCCACCTCGGGGGTGGTGATGGAGGATGACCGCGTTAAAGCCGTGCGTAATTGGCCGACTCCGACCACGGTAAAGGAGGTGCAGCGGTTTTTAGGGTTTGCCAATTACTACCGGAGGTTTATCCGGGGCTTTGGTCAAGTTGCTGCTCCCATTACCTCACTGCTGAAGGGAGGTCCGGCGCACTTGTGCTGGTCAGCAGAGGCGAACAGAGCGTTCAGTCGCCTGAAGGAGCTGTTTACCGTCGCTCCAGTGCTGGCTCATCCGGATCCCTCTTTGGCATTCATAGTGGAGGTGGACGCGTCCGAGACTGGGGTGGGGGCCGTGCTATCACAGCGCTCGGGCACGCCACCCAAACTCCGCCCGTGCGCTTTCTTCTCTAGGAAGCTAGGGCCGGCGGAGCAGAACTATGATGTGGGGGACAGGGAGTTGTTAGCTGTGGTCAAGGCTCTGAAGGTGTGGAGACATTGGCTTGAGGGGGCAAAGCACCCTTTCCTCATCTGGACTGACCACCGTAATCTCGAGTACATCCGGGCAGCTAGGAGACTGAATCCGCGTCAGGCCAGGTGGGCCATGTTCTTTATCCGTTTCCGGTTTACCATCTCTTATCGGCCAGGTTCACTGAACACGAAGGCCGACGCACTGTCCCGCCTATATGACACCGAGGAGAGGGCCATCGATCCGGCTCCCATTCTTCCGGCGTCGTGTTTGGTAGCTCCGGTGGTATGGGAGTTGGACGCGGAGATCGAGCGGGCATTAAGGTCGGAACCTGCACCATCGCAGTGTCCGACAGGTGTTCAGTACGTACCGCTTGGTCTCCGTGATCGATTGATTCGATGGGCCCATAATCTCCCCTCTTCGGGTCACCCTGGGATCGAGAGGACAGTGCGGAACCTGAGGGGGAAGTACTGGTGGCCCACCTTGGGTAAGGACGTGCGGTTTTATGTTTCCTCCTGCTCGGTGTGCGCTCAGAGCAAGGCTCCTCGAAACCTGCCTAGAGGGAAATTACACCCCCTTCCCGTTCCACAGCGGCCGTGGTCACACTTATCAGTGGACTTCCTCACTGACCTTCCCGTATCACAGGGGAACACCACTATCCTGGTCGTTGTGGATCGGTTCTCGAAGTCCTGTCGTCTCATCCCGTTGCCCGGTCTCCCTACGGCTCTGCAGACTGCAGAGGCCCTGTTTACCCATGTCTTCCGGCACTATGGGGTGCCCGAGGACATCGTTTCTGATCGGGGTCCCCAGTTCACGTCCAGAGTTTGGAGGGCGTTCATGGAACGTTTGGGGGTCTCGGTCAGCCTGACCTCGGGTTTCCACCCCGAGAGTAATGGGCAGGTGGAGAGGGTGAACCAAGAGGTGGGTAGGTTTCTAAGGATGTATTGCCAGGACCGGCCCAGAGAATGGGCGAGATACGTGCCATGGGCAGAAATAGCCCAGAATTCTCTACGGCACTCATCAACCAACATGTCACCGTTCCAGTGTGTGTTGGGCTACCAGCCGGTCCTGGCTCCATGGCACCAGAGCCAGACCGAGGCTCCTGCGGTGGAGGATTGGGTGCAGCGCTCGAAGGACACCTGGAGAGCCGTCAAAGACGCACTTACAAAGGCGAGTGGACGGCAGAAGAAGAGCGCTGACCAGCACCGCAGTGAGACCCCTGTGTTTGCACCAGGGGATCGAGTCTGGCTCTCGGCTAGAAACCTGCCCCTCCGCTGGGCCCGCAGTGTGTAGGGCCGTTTAAAGTCCTGAGGAGGATAAACGAGGTGTGTTACCGGTTACAACTTCCATCTTACTACCGTATTAACCCCTCGTTTCATGTGTCTCTCCTCAGGCCGGTGGTGGCTGGTCCCATGCAGGAAGGTGAGGTGCCGGAGGTTCCTCCCCCCCCGCTGGACATTGGGGGGTCCCCGGCGTATAAAATACGCGCCATTCTGGACTCCAGACTTCGGGGGCGGGGCCTACAGTACCTCGTCGACTGGGAGGGGTACGGCGCGGAGGAGAGGTGCTGGGTACCCAGGAGGGACATTTTGAACCCTCCACTACTGAGGGAATTCCACCGCCTTCATGGGGATCGCCCTGCGCCTCGTCCTCCGGGTCGCCCTCGAGGTCGGTGGCGGCACGCTGCGGGAGCCACGCGTCAGGAGGGGGGTACTGTCACGAATCCCACCGAAGGTGGCTCCCCTGCCTGCTCGGGCGGCGCTCGGCGGTCATCGTCACCGACCTACTAGCCGCCGCTGATCCTTTTTTCCTTTTCGTTTGGTTTGTCTTATTGGTTGCACCTGTTCCTCATTTGTCTTTTGATTTTGGTTATTTAAGCCTGGTTTTTGTATTTGGATGTGCTGGCGATCTACTACTGTTCTATTTTCATGCATGCTGTGCACCTGTTGTTTGGGCACTTTGCATTTTTCACGCCCGTTGTGTTGGCGTCGATCGTGTTGTGTTTTATTGAAAAAACACACAGTTCCTTACCTCTGCTCTCTGCGCCTGACTCCTACCACCACTCCTAGCAACGACTGACACAGCCATCAAATTAATTGTAGAATAGCACATCACTCAGGTACTTAGAACATTTAGTGATGTATTGAAGCACCATGCCAGTGGTGAGTTTGTACCGTACCATGTAGTTTATGTTCTCACTAGTCATGTGGCATTCAATAGTCACATTACCTCCCAGCTCTGCTTTCTGGGAAGACGTGGGATGAACAATAACTGGTGTTTGAGATGCACCTGTAAAAAACACTATATTTACTGCATTTAAAACATTTACCAAATGCCTATAGTAAGCACTTTAAATGTATAGAGAACTTGTATAACATTAGTCATTTGAGCTAGATGTTACTGTCATGCTTTCCAAATCAAAAGAAAGGTGAGGAGTTTATTCATCTTGGTGGCTCCTTCACTGGAGGAGACTGACCTGTGTAAAATGCAGTCTCTCTTCAGAAAAGAATGGAAACTTGCGTTTGCGTTCATTGGTTCGTCTCAGGTACCGTCTGATTTTGATGGTCAAATTTGATTGGCTGAACATTCGATAGGCCGCCCAGTAGACCATGAATGGGACAAACACTGTCCTCCTATGTTGTTGTACAGCTTGATTCTGTGTTGTACAACTTTATAACATAGCAAGTTTGAATATGTCGATGTTCAGTTTTATATATTTTTTTTAATGTGATTACTGTGGATTTATAATTTATTAGGCCTAACTACAGCTCACACTGTCTACAATACTATGTACTGCAGCTGGCCAACAGAGGGCTTGTCCACCCAAAGTAAGAGACACAACAGCAAGAGTCAGTGGATCCTTTACTTAATGTTTTTCTTCCATTGTGGTCCATGGGAGTCATACAGTAGTTGGGACCTGGTTGTCCACATGTTATAACACTTTCATCCTCTAGGGCCTCTATGACTTCCACACAGTCACTTCATAACACAGAGAAACATAAAATATCCCAATAGTCTTTACTTAACCAACAATACCTCATATACTGTGTATTGACAAATAAAATATCTCTCCCATGATATAATTAGAAGGAGGCTCTTTCTTCTTGGCCCAGATGATGATGATACTTTACATCACACTTCAAACCATGCTTTGTGTTTAGCTACGGACTTCTGATGTCTAGGTCAAATTACCTAATAAATAGTTAATTGTGTTTTTACACAGATTTCAGTCGACTATGTATAGTTAACTCGATGCCTCATAAAAATAGTGTTCTATTGTTGATAAAAAGGGCAACATGAAGAGTGAAAGAGTATGTCATACAACTGACTGACACCACTGAGATCCGGCTGAAACCACATGAAGAGAGACAGAAAGAGACAGAGACAGAGAGGGTCCTGTGCAACAGGCCAACAGGCCTTACCAAAGTGTAGATAGCTACAGCTTAATGTTTTGTTCATAGCAGACCACAGAGTACATGTAAATATGTTGCTGTGTATGTGAGGGGGTGTGTGGCATGCAATCATTAGGCCTATGTCTTAAAGAGAAAACAAGGAAGAAAACCTCCTACACTACAACTGGCCTGTCCTCCTTTTGTGGAGGTGGCTGTTGTGCCACTTTCACTGTGAGTAATTATGTTGAAAGGGGCCTATGTTATTTACTGTAACAGGATGCAAGGGACTACCTGACTTCACAGAAATGAGAAGACATTGACCTTTACATTGTACGCACTGTGTTTAGAGACCATTGTTGCACTGAGGGGTGTGAACAGTACTCTGGCCCTCAGAGGAAAAGTAGAGTGTGGTGTGTTGCTGCAGGTCAGTCTTCCTGTGTTAAAGGTCTATGAAAGGTTAGTTTCTAATATTGGAAAGTCACTGTAACACCCTCCACTATGACCACAGGGGTGTGTGAACAGAATGCAACTTATTCAACTTATTCAAATTAATTTGGTTTAACACATGGACATGCTTTATTTTTCTATTTGCACATTATATTACACTTGAAAAACTATGACCACAAATGTCAACACATTTTACTGAAGCATTCATACAAAGCTAATGAAGTTAGAGCTAGTTAAGAGCTATCTGGTATAAAACGACAACTGTTTCATTCATCCAGTTCTACTGTTTGATCCCAGAGTACACCGTCTCTTCCTCCATGTTGCTTCTCTGTCTTCTAGACCTGTTCGTCTTGTTGCTCAGATTCAGAGCTACATAATGGAGATTGTCTGCATCTTGGGCCTGTGAAGAACAATTACAAAATGGAGGAAGAATATACATTATTATTAAATAGATTTTTTTAAATATAGTAATAGAAAATATAATTCATTTTACTTACCCCTGTATCTGAATAAGAAACTGCTGGACCTCTTGTCTGAGAGACGGGTCCTGAAAAGAAAGACAGAAAAATAAAGATACGACTTCTCTTTCCATTACAGATACATCTGGTGATATCAAAGAAGAGCAACTTCAATGAAGGACTTTACCTGCTACATACATCATTAGTTCATTTAATTTGGATATCTCTTACCTCTACACTGCAGACACTTTCCCTTGTTCATCTTGTACATGATGTAACCAAGGAAAATGATCAGGATAAACGAGAGACCCAATGCTGAGCTCAGGCAGTAAACCAAGAGAAGAGGGTCTCCGTAATTGTCTGGGAAAAACATTTTCTTACGTGATATAAATAACTAGTACTGTATGTAGTTGGACACAGTAGATTATACAATAGATATAAACAAAAACTGTAAAGATGTATCACTTACCTTTGATCTCCAGCTTGATCCCGTTTCCAAACAGTATCTCCCCACATTGTAGACACAGCTCTATGTAGGAGACCCAGCCTCAGGGCTCTTCTTACACTGATCACTCCTGTCTCCATGGGTGTAAATTATTCCTGGACGGGATTCTCCCGAGCCATGTCTAAACCAGTAGACGCTGTGTTCTCCTGCACAGGTCTCAGTGTGTATTGTACAGTTCAGAGTCACAGAGTCTCCTGGCTGGACTGACTCAGACACAGACTGCTGAGTAAGATGCTGGTTCCTGGACCCTGCACCTTTTACCCAATAAAACCAAGGTCCTAATGAACTTCTAATTACAAATTAAATTCACAATTTCCATATGCAAAGCCACTGAAACAGTACCATTCCATATTAACTTCTGTGTTACTCACCTTTATGCATCAGAAATATACCATTTCCAAAGATCATGCCATCATAATCACGTGCAGCACAGTAATACATCCCCACATCCGATGGCTTTGCATTTGAAATGGTCAGCACAAAACTGTCTCCGTTCTTCTCTGCAGAAAACCGAGGGTTGTTGTCAAACTCCCCGTAGAGTGTTGGATCTTTTGAGTCAAGGTAAAGAGATACTATCATCGCTGGAGCTTGTCCTACTGTGAGTTTGAACCAGTTGTAGTAGTCTCCGCCAGTCCCAGAGATGAAGCATTTCAAATCAACAGTGTCTCCGTCGATGAAAGTCTTCAAAAGATCAGACTGAGTAATGATACCAATGGACAACACTGAAAAAAATACATGTTTTATGTCAATCAAAGTCTACACATCAGATTCATGCGTTTACAGGTCCCGTAACATTATGTACCCTTATTCCACCAGAAATATTGTTTTATCTTGCCTACACAATGTCTTACCTGCTCTAAACAAAAGAGAGATTATGAGACACAGTTTTGACATCGCCCTCTTCTGTGGATAGCATGTTCTATTGTCGTCCTGTGTGTCAGATAAGAGTGAGAGTCAAGAGGTTATGGGTGTCTTTTTATACATGACTGGAGAGATGGTCTACAGGCCTGATTGGCAGATGTGACATTAGTAAAGACACGGAACAGGACAGTTGAACCCTCCCCTCTGATCTTTTTCTATCCTCATGCTACATGAGTAAACTTTCCGTTTTCTTCAGAAAGCTATCGCCTTAGTAGTGATTGAGAGATATGGACACCAAATGCGTATATATTCTTGTCCACATTTCAGTTCCTGAATGTAAGTGTTTATGATAATATGGCTTGATTATGATTGGCAGGCTCCTATTTACACACTCATAGAAGTGTAATTTAATAAACATATCGTTAACATTATTCATGAGTATGACAAATGCCTGTGAATGTCTTCCCAAGCTGTTTAAAACCTCTCAAAGACTAAGCTGTTGTGGTGGAGGGGGGGTTCTACTAAGATAACATTTGGAATTGTTCTAAGATGGTCATACCATGGATCAGTTACCTATTTGATTTTGAACTTTAGAACCCTTTAGGTATCAAAAACGAATAAAGTATTTGATAAAATATTGAATTTGGCCTTTACTGCTATAGTCCATTAAAGCGCTTTGAAATACACATTAATGAATGGAAAAAAATACAGTAAAAAATTAAATCATAAGGAATAAGGTGTCTGTCCTATATCTATGAGATATAACAAAGCTTTAGGTTTTTTTGGACATATATTTAACCCAGAAATATGTCTCTCACTGTCGCCGCCTGTCATAGACCCCCCCTCAGCTCCCAGCTGTGCCCTGGACACCATATGTGAATTGATTGCCCCCCATCTATCTTCAGAGTTCGTTCTGTTAGGTGACCTAAACTGGGATATGCTTAAGACCCCAGAAGTCCTACAATCTAAGCCCTCAATCTCACACAAATTATCAATGAACCCACCAGGTACAACCCTAAATCCGTAAACATGGGCACCCTCATAGATATCATCCTGACCAACTTGCCCTCCAAATACACCTCTGCTGTTTTCAATCAGGATCTAAGCGATCACTGCCTCATTGCCTGCATCCGCTATGGGTCCGCAGTCAAACGACCACCCCTCATCACTGTCAAACGCTCCCTAAAACACTTCTGCGAGCAGGCCTTTCTAATCGACCTGGCCCGGGTATCCTGGAAGGATATTGACCTTATCCCATCAGTAGGGGATTCCTGGTCGTACTTTAAAAGTAATTTCCTCGCCATCTTAAATAAGCATGCCCCTTTCAAAAAATGTAGAACTAAGAACAGAGATAGCCCTTGATTCACTCCAGACCTGAATGCCCTCGACCAGCACAAAAACATCCTGTGGCGGACTGCACTAGCATCAAATAGTCCCCACAATATGCAACTTTTCAGGGAAGTCAGAAACCAACACACACAGTCAGTTAGGAAAGAAAAGGCTAGCTGTTTCAAACAGAAATTCGCATCCTGTAGCTCTAACTCCAAAAACATTTGGGACACTGTAAAGTCCATGGAGAATGAGAGCACCTCCTCCCAGCTGCCCACTGCACTGAGGCTAGGAACACTGTCACCACCGAAACATCCACGATAATTGAGAATTTCAATAAGCCATTCTCAACAGCTGGCCATGCTTTTCCCCTGGCTACCTTAACCAAGCCCAACTGCTCCGCATCCCCTGCAGCTACATGTCCTGCAGCTACTTGCCCAAGCCTCCCCAGCTTCTCCTTCACCCAAATCCAGACAGCAGATATTCTGAAAGAGCTGCAAAACCTGAACCTGTACAAATCAGCTGGGAGAGACAATCTGGACCATCTCTTTCTAAAATTATCCGCCGCCATTGTTGCAACCCCTAGTACAAATTCTGCTCAAACTCTCTTTCGTATCGTCCGAGATCCCTAAAGATTGGAAATCTGCTGCGGTCATCCCCCTCTTCAAAGGGGGTGACACTCTAGACCCAAACTGTTACAGACCTATATCCATCCTGCCCTGCCTTTCTAAAGTCTTCGAAAGCCAAGTTAACAAACAGATCACTGACCATTTCGAATCCCACCGTACCTTCTCAGCTGTGCAATCTAGTTTCCGAGCTGGTCACGGGTGCAACCTCAGCCACGCTCAAGGTACTAAACAATATCATAACCGCCATCGATAAAAGACAGTACTGCACAGCCGTATTCATTGACCTGGCCAAGGCTTTCAATTCTGTCAATCACCGAATTCTTATTGGCAGACTCAACAGCCTTGGTTTCTCAAATGACTGCCTTGCCTGGTTCACCAACTACTTCTCAGATAGAGTTCAGTGTGTCAAATCGGAGGGCCTGTTGTCCGGACCTCCGGCAGTCTCAATGGGGGTGCCACAGGGTTCAATTCTCGGGCCGACTCTTTTCTCTGTATATATCAACGATTTTGCTCTTGCTGAGGGTGATTCCTTGATCCACCTCTACGCAGATTCCATTATGTATACATCTGGCCCTTCTTTAGACACTGTGTTGACAAACCTCCATAAAAGCTTCAATGCAATACAACTCACTTTCCGTGGCCTCCAACTGCTCTTAAACGCTAGTAAAACTAAATGCATGCTCTTCAACCGATCGCAGCCCGCCTCCGCCCGACTAGCATCACTACTCTGGACGGTTCTAACTTAGAATATGTGGACAACTACAAATACCTAGATGTCTGGCCTGACTGTAAACGCTCCTTACAGACTCATATTAAACATCTCCAATCCAAAATTAAATGTAGAATTGTCTTCCTATTTTGCAACAAAGCCTCCTTCACTCACACTGCCAAACATACCCTCGTAAAACTGTCATTTACAAAATTGCCTCCAACACTATACTCAGCAAACTGGATGCAGTCTTAGTGCCATCCGTTTTGTCACCAAAGCCCCATATACTACCCACAACTGCGACCTGTATACTCTCGTCGGCTGGCCTCGCTACATATTCATCGCCACACCCACTGGCCCCAGGTCATCTATAAGTCTCTGCTAGGTAAAGCCCTGCCTTATCTCAGCTCACTGGTCACCATAACAACATCCACCCGTAGCACACGCTCCAGCAGGTATATCTCACTGGTCATCCCCAAAGCCAACACCTCTTTCGGCCGCCTTTCCGTCCAGTTCTCTGCTGCCAATGACTGGAACGAATTGCAAAAATCGCTCAAGTTGGAGACTTATATCTCTCTCACTAACTTTAAGCATCAGCTAGCTATCTGTGCAACTTATCAATCACTGCATCTGTACACAGCCCATCTGTAAATAGCCCATCCAACTACCTATCTCATCTCCATATTGTTTTATTTACTTTTTTTGCTCTTTTGCACACTAGTATTTCCAGTATTTCTACTTGCACATCATCATCTGCACATCTATCACTCGAGTGTTAATTTTCTAAATTGTAATTACTTCGCTACTATGGCCTATTTATTGCCTTACCTCCTTATGCCATTTGCACACACAGTATATAGACTTTTTCTATTGTGTTATTGACTGTACATTTGTTTATTGTATGTGTAACTCTGTGTTGTTGTTTGTGTCACACTGCTTTGCTTTATCTTGGCCAGGTCACAGTTGTAAATGAGAACTTGTTCTCAATTGGCCTACCTGGTTAAATAAAGGTGAAATAAAATAAAAATAATAAAAAAATCCTTTGCACAAAACTACCTTCACGCTTCCGTTCTTTTGTGTGGGTTACCGTCATACGAGTCCCGTGATACTTCTGGGGTTCGTAGAGCAACAAAAAAAAGGAGAACATCGTTGTGTTATTGAGTGTCATCTTTCCATAAACGCCACAGACGTTTTCATGAGAAGACTTATTTTTGGGATGTCTCATGGTCTGACAAACACCACTGTAGCTCGGCCACCTTCCACCACAGATGCGGAAGGCCGACAGGTGGATGCTGTGGATTGAGACACAACTCATACAGATGTCTCTAGCTTAAACTGACAGATTATGAAGGGTATTTTTTTAATTATGTTACTTAGATTGACGCGCCGGTGCATCAATAGACTCAATAGATTAATTAAAGAGTTATGGACATTGCTGCAAATTTGAAAACTGAAAAAATACTAATCATGCACATTCTGTTATTTTATGCTGTTGAATGAATACACTGAAGAGTTTTAATGTCAATATGGCACATATACATATTGTCACCTTGTTCTGATATAGCACATATACATATTGTCACCTGGTTCTGATATAGCACTTATACATATCGTCACCTTGTTCTCATATAGAACATACATATTGTCATCTTGTTCTGATGAATTCAAGATGACCATTGAAGGCCCTCTCAGGGGGAGGCTTGCTCTATAACTTCTCAAACCTACTTTCACTAATTATCTTGAAGGTTCTCAGAAAGAGCTTGAATCTACAGTGCCTTTGGAAAGTGGTCAGACCCCTTGATTTTTTCCACATTTTATGTTACAGCTTTATTCTAATATGGATTTAAAAAATACTCAGCAATTTACACGCAATACTCAATAAGGACAAAGTAAAAACATTTTATTTAATTTTTTTAACATTTTTGCAAAAGTTTTTAAAATAAAAAACAGAAATACCTTATTTACATAAGTATTCAGACCCTTTGCTATGATACTCGAAATTGAGCTCAGGTGCATCCTGTTTCCATTGCTCATCCTTGAGATGTTCCTACAACTTGATTGGAGTCCACCTGTGGTAAATTCAATTGATTGAACATGATTTGAAAAGGCACACACCTGTCTATATCAGATTCCACAGCAAAAATCAAGCCATGAAGTCAAAGGAATTGTCCATAGAGCTCCAAGACAGGATTAAGTCGAAGCACAAAATTATTTCTGCAGCATTGAAGTTCCCCAAGGACACAGTGGCCTCCATCATTCTTAAATGGAAGAGGTTTGGAACCATCAAGATCCTTCCTAGAGCTGGCCAACCGGCCAAACTGAGCAATCGGGGTGAGAAGGGACTTGGTCAGGGAGTTCACCAAGAACTCGGTGGTCACTCTGACAGAGCGCTAGAGTTACTCTGGAAGGACAACCTTCCAGAAGGTCAACCATCTATGCAGCAGTCCACATATCAGGCATTTATGGTAGAGTGGCCAGACAGAAGCCACTCCTCAGTAAAAGGCACCTAACAGCCCGCTTGGAGTTTGCCAAAAGGCACCAAAAGAATCTCAGACCATGAGAAACAAGATTCTCTGGTCTGATGAAACCAAGATTGAACTCTTTGGCCTGAATGCCAAGCGTCATATCTGGAGGAAACTTGTCACTATCCCTACGGTGAAGCATGGTGGTGGCAGCATCATGTTATTGGGATGTTTTTCAGCTGCAGGGACTGGGAGAATAGTCAAGATCAAGGCAAATATGAACAGAGCAAAGTACAGAGAGATCCTTGATGAAAACCTGCTCCAGAGCGCTCAGGACCTCAGACTTGGGCGAAGTTTCACCTTCCAACAGGACAAGTACACAGCCAAGAAAAGGTAGGAATGGCTTCAGGACAAGTCTCTGAATCTCCTTGAGTGACCCAGCCAGAGCCCGGATTTGAACCATATCGAACACCGTGAAAATAGCTTTGCAGCAATGCTCCCCATCCAGAGTTTTTCGATGATCTGCAAAGAAGAATGGGAGAACCTCCCAAAATATAGGTGTGCCAAACTGGTAGTGTCATACTGTAATCGCTGCCAAAGGTGCTTCAACAAAGTACTGAGTAAAGGGTCTGAATACTTATGTAAATGTGATATTTAGCAACAACAACAAAAAATTACCTGCTTTTGCTTGTCATATGGGGTATTGTGTGTAGATTAATGAGGGGAAATAAATATATCCATTTTAGAAGAATGCTGTAACGTAACAAAATGTGGGTAAAGTCAAGGGCTCTGTATACTTTCCGAAGGCACTGTATATAGATGTCTCCTTAATTTTTGTATCCTCTCAATACTTTCTCAAGTTATTGAAAGCATTCTGATATTTGTCAGACATCACGTGATAAAAGTCCATGTTTAGGGGACCTGCTTGGTTCTGGTCCCGGTTCTGACCGACCGACTGACATTTTCGCTTATAAAGCAAATTTTCGCTTATAAATCATCACCGTAGATCAAAATTTCTTGCATTGAGCAATAGCCATGGTTCTCACGGACACAGTAGTGTATTTTTTGTGTGACTTAGTATGTGAAATCTGAAACCACTTAAAGCTGGGATGTCCCCCCTACCATTTCATTCGCTCTGCGACTGTCCATCAACTCCTGGCTGAACCCTACATCACAGCGCAGCAGGAAAGAGTGGTTTCATCACTATAGCACATTAAGAGATCGATTTATAGCCATTCATCTAAAATAATTAATAGATTTTAAACAAAAAACACTTTCTGTTTGTCATAGATGGACAAGATTAGTATGAGATGAAAGACGAGTTCCTAAAGAGTTCACTAAACATACAAATATGCATTTTACAGTTATAAGGAAGTTTAAATCTATAGTTAGGTGTTTTATAATTTAATTATACTATATTTAGAAATGATTTTCTAGCCTTACTCATACAGTTTTGTTGAATAGAACATATTTCATGCAATATTTCATATTTTCACATTTTTGTCATATTTGTACTGTTACTTGAGCTTTTGTCTTCAAAAGTGACTAAGCAATTTATAGCTATTTTTACCAGAAAGGTGATATTTTAACCTTTATTGGAGTATGCAGCATTACAAATTATTGTTTATGGCCCTCTCATGATAAATAACTACTTTGGGGGATTACATAGATTGCATGTTAGATTACATTTAAGAGAAAGAAGTTTGTTAACATTGTCAGACGAATATCGTGGCAACAACAGGTTGTGGTCTGCATATAAATGTGATGTGTGTACGATTCCGATAGAGGTTTTGGTGCAGAGGGTGAAGGTGGAGACCTTGGTTGCATCCAAAATGGGACCTTGTTCCCTATATAGTGCACTACCTTTGACCAGAGGCACCACCTTTGACCAGGGCCCATAGGGTGCCATTTCAGAAGCACACTTGTCATTTGGTTGATAACTGTTTTGTTATCTGTAAGCAAACAGAGTGCATGGCCCTACCTACCTGAAAAGTGTGAAAACTATGGTCTGAAAGTGTTGGACCTGAGGGTTGGTTATCAACCTCCTCAGAATCCCTCTGTCCAGCAGAAATAGTGACATTGAAAAAGTAACAAGGCTTATCACAGGCCTTAGAAACAAAGTGAGACAAAGTATATGCATGCAAATCAAACTGCATTGGTAGCAAACCATAACAAACCCTTAATGTCACAGTAACAGAGGAGGTGAGAACTCAAAAGCACCTAAGAAAAAAAAAGTTCAAGCCAAATGTGCGAAGGCATGATGTCAGTTTGTTTAGTTGTTGAGTGGAAACGTTGGACCACAGAGATCTTTGTATGAGGTGTGTTTTTTCCATCCGTGTTCACGCCAGCGAGGTGACTGACTACACGTTGAGGATGTTACGTCTGCAGTGAATGCATCAGATGAGTCTGCAGAGAACATTGACACCTGCCTCTGTACGCTCAACAATAGAGCAGTAGTTTTTTTTGGTTTATGGATGAATTCACTGTGAACGCAAATACATCATGGATGCACTGACTGCAGTAGGCCTACAAGTGCCCAAAGTGTTCAAGATGGTATTTTTGAACATAGCCCACTAAAGTATGGTTATGGTATTAAAAAGCAGATTTCAGTTTTTAGTTGTCCCAAACCCCAGGTGTCCAACATACAGTATCATTGTACGTCATGCATTCAATTAAATTCAACTGTATTATGATAACAACAGTAGATAAATGTTTGTCTTTATTTGTACTCCTCCCACGTTGTGCACAAATCTAGTCTAGAGCCTGGGCTAGTTTGGTTTTGGTCAGGTATTTATAGTCTAGCAGTATGGATGGAAAGAGATGTGGGGCCTGATTGGTGAGAAGAGATTGTGTGGTTAAGATGCGCAGTGAGAGAGAGAGAGAGAGAGAGAGAGAGAGAGAGAGAGAGAGAGAGAGAGAGAGAGAGAGAGAGGAGAGAGAGATTCATCTAGCCTAGCTAGTCTACATATCAACAATTAAGGGTCAACTGAATCAAAGGCTATATGTCCTTTGAAATGTCTTTATTCTTTTGGAACTTCTGTGAGTGTAATATTTACTATTCATTTTTATTGTTTATTTCACTTTTGTTTATTATCTACTTCACTTGCTTTGGCAATGTTAACATATGTGTCCCATGCCAGTAAAGCCCTTGAATTGAACTGAATTGAGAGGGAGAGAGAGTGGTGTGAAGAGGAGAGAGAGAGAGAGAGAGAGGGTGTGAAGAGAGAGAGAGATAGACAGACCAAACCTGAAACACAGATAATATACATTATTTATTTATTTTTATTTAACCAGGAAAAGCACATTGAGACCCAGAGTCTCTTTTCCTACTGGGAGACCTGGCCAAGAAATCAGCAACAATCAATACATGACATAATTAAAACATACAACAATACAATACAACAACATGATCCAGCCTATAAAAAGCATTTACACTCCTCTGTAACAGAGTCTCCCATCAATAATTTACATTTATTCAGTGGCACTAACATACCTACATGAACCATGGATTGTAGATTATTCCATGTGTCTGGTGCACAAGAAGAGAAGGCAGTCTTGCCTAATACTGTGTATGTCCTGGGGACTTTAAGTAGCAACCACCTAGCAGACCGGGTATGGTAACTGATGGTGGTGAAGGAGACCAGACTACAAAGGTAAAGAGGGAGTTTACCCAAAAGGGCTTTGTAGATGAACACATACAAATGTGTCTTTCTGTGCATATAAAGTGAGGTCCAACCTACCATTTGGTACAATGTGCAATGGTGTGTGAGTGAATTGGCAAGGATGCATGATAAACAGAGTCCAGTCTCTGTAAGACGGAGGAGGTTGCATACATATACAACAAGTCACCATAATCGATTACAGAGAGAAAAGTGGCCTGAACAAGCTTTTTTCTAGCCATAAGCAGGAAGCAAGCCTTATTACGAACATAAAAATCTAATTTCAATTTGAGCTTTGTCACAAGATTATCCGCATTAACTTTAAAGGACAACTTGTCATCCAACCAAATACCTAAGTATTTGTAGGATGACACTTTTTCAATGGATCCACCAGACGTGACAATGCTAACATTCTCTGGCAGAGTTCTAGCTCTGGTAAAGGTTATGAATTTAGTTTTTTGTACATTCAAGACCAGTTTCAGACCATAAAGGGAGGCCTGTAGTGACTGAAAAGAAGTCTGGAGCTCTTCAACAGCCTGATCCAGAGAAGGAGCACATGAATATATGACACTATCATGTGCATATAGATGTAACTTTGCTGGTTGCATCCCATTTCCCAAATCATTCATAAAAATTGAGAACAACACAGCAGTTAAAATGGATCCCTGGGGCACACCTCTATTAATCTCAAGAAAGCTAGACTTGTGATTGTCTGTATATACACATTGTGTTCTGCCAGAAAGTTAGTTCCTAAACAAATTTACTACCCCTTCACTGAGACCAATGTTTCTGAGAATAGCTAGCAACAATTCATGGTCAACTGAATCAAAGGCTTTTTTTTGATAAATCCACAAACAGAGCAGCATAATGTTGCTTTTTATCAAGTGCATTACTGATGTCGTTTGCCACTGCCTAGTTGCAGTTGTGGCGCTGTGCCCCAATCTAAAGCCTGACTGAATCCTGCTCAGTATGTTCTTTTCAATTAAGACGTTTTTAACTGTGTGTTAAGCTAGGGATTCATATACATTGGCCAGGAAAGGGAGTTTAGAGAGAGAACGATAGTTATTAGCATCTGAGGGATATCCAACCTTTAGCAGTGGGAGGACATAAGCTGATTTCCAAACGCTGGGTATGGAATTGGTCAAGAGACTCAAGTTGAAAATGTGAGCCACAGGTTCAGTAATAATACCATCTGCTATCTTTAAGAGGTAGAGGTCCAGGTTGTCTGGACCTGCAGACGTTTTAGTGTCTATAGCATTTAGTGCTTTATAGACCTCAGTATAAGAAACAGGCTCAAAGTTAAAATGGTTCACATGAGGACCTATATCATAGTTGGCTGTAACAGAGCTTACATTAGTGGCCTGGGCCCCAGCATTATCAAAAACTGAACCAGCAGATATGAAGTGCTTGTTAAAAAACCCTATAATATCAGCTTTATCCTTCACTTCATTAGAATCCATCATTAAATGGTCAGGAAGGCCAGAGGATACATTAGAACCTGACACTGATTTGATTACCTTCCAGAACTTGGTAGGGTTGTTTAGGTTCTCTGTGACTGCATTTAAATAGTAATCTGATTTGGACTTCCTGATCAATCCTGTGCATTTGTTTTTTAGCGCTCTGAAGGAGGCCCAGTCAACAGGAACACTTGTATGTCTAGCTTGAGCCCAATATATATTTATCTTTCTAATTAATTCTGCCAAGTTATCTGAAAACCAGGGATTGTCCCTTCCACTGATTCTAAATTTCTTCACAGGGGCATGCTTATCACAAATCGACACACATTTCATATAAAAATAGTCACAGGCACTGTCAACATCGGGAATCAGACTTACTCTGTCAATTATATGGTATAGATCATGTAAGAACGCTTGCTCATCAAATTGTCTAAAATGTCATTTAAAAATATAACGGTGTTTGGCTTTGGTCGTTTTTGTATTTCTACCACAAGCAATTGCACAGTGATCACTGACATCATTACAGAATATCCCAGTCAATGTGTATTTGTGATGGGTATTCGTTAGAATAATGCCCAATAGCGTTGATTTGTTAGGTGCTCTGGGATTCGGTCTTGTAGGCGCATTAATTAATTGAGCGAGATTCAGAGAGTCACACAGTTCTTTAAAAGAGTCCGATACAGATGTCAGCATGTCCCAGTTCAAATCTCCTAAAATAAGGAATTCAGAGTCATTTAGCTTCTGCAGGACATCAGAAAGAGATTTAAGTGCTTCTCCCGAAGCAGAGGACGGTCTGTAGCAGCCACTTACAGTGATGTGGGAGTCCTTATATATGTTCACTTTAACCGCAAGCAATTCAAAATGTTTGGCTTTGGTAATTGAGAGAATTTCATGTGTTAAACTCGGATTTGACATAAATTGCAACCCCTCCTCCTTTACTCATCCAATCCGTTCTAAAAACCGTGGACCCATCAATAGAAATCCAGTTATTTGACACAGATTTCTTTAGCCAAGTTTCTGATAAAACCATTACGTCTGCATTTGTCATTTTGTCCCATATTCTAATCATGTCTATTTTTGGAAATAGACTTCTGACATGAACATGCAAGAGGCCAAAACCTGCTCTGTTTTTAAAATCATAGGGAGTCGGTAGAGATTGCATGGTATCTACCGGCCCAGGGTTTGGTCGCACACTACCAGAGATCAACAATAAAAGCATAACAATATATCTCAGATGCCCAATACGTGAGGACTTGGTGGAGCCAGCACCATTGACAAAAAACAAAATGAGTCTTTCGGAAGTATGCCATCAGGTGTAGGTCCGGTTACGTTTGAGAGTGGTACAAATGCAATTGCAGAGAGAGACCAAGTTCCTGGTGGTATAGACATGATGGCCATCACTCCAGCCATGTAAGACAGCCAACCCACTGACTCTCACTCTCATCTGACAGACAAGACGACTAGTAAACACATAAGGAAGAGGACAATGATGAAACGTCATTAATTCGAGCAGTTAAGGTGTCATACTATTTGGACTAAAGGGAAATTCACGCATATTTAAGATTGAGATACATTTTGTTCCACACAGAGTCCTTACAGTACTGTACATACATGAGCAAGAATGATATGAGAATTATTTTAATACACATTTTTATCTTTTTCAGCTTTGTCGCTTGGTGCCGTGAGTCCTGAAGACTTTCCTGCCTGGAGACAGAGTTCATTTGGAATGCCTCATGTCAGAACAAGATGGCAACTACTACAACTGGATCAAGATAATAATAGAACAAGCCCCAGTATTGATGCTGTCTCTTTACACTCACTCCAACACTGCAACGTTCTTTGGAGAGTTTATCAACAACACCAGGTTTACGGAAACGAAGAGTGGAACCAGATTTGTGCTGAATATTTCAGATGCTAGACCATCAGATATGAGGATGTATTACTGTGCTGCACGCGATTATGATGCCATGATCTTCAGGAAGGGTGTGTTACTGATGCATGGGGGTAAGTAACATATATGCACTGAGTGTACAAAACATTAGGAACATCTTCCTAATATTGATTGTACCCCCTTTTGCCTTCAGAAGAGTGGCACAGCAGTCTAAGGCACTGCATCTCAGCGCTTGAGGCATCACTACAGACACACTGGTTCGATTCCAGCCTGTATCACAACTGGCCGTAATTGGGAGACCAATAGGACGGAGCACAATTGGCCCAGCGTCGTTCGGGTTTGGCCGGTGTTGGCCGTCATTGTAAATAAGAATTTGTTCTTAACTGACTTGCCTACTTAAATAAAGGTTAAATAAAAATATATATATTTTTTACAATTTGTAGGGCATGGACTACAAGGTGTCGAAAGCACTCCACAGGGATGTTGGCCCATGTTGACTTCAATACTTCCCACAGTTGTGTCAAGTTCGCTGGATGTCCTTTGGGTGGTGGACCATTCTTGATACACACGGGAAACTGTTGAGCATGAAAAACCCAGCAATGTTGCAATTCTTCACACACTCAAAAAGATATGCCTGGTACCTACTACCATACCCCATTCAAAGGCTTAAATCTTTTCTCTTGTCCATTCACCCTCTGAATGGCACACACACAATCCATGTCTCAAGGCTTAACAATTATTCTTTAACTAGTCTCCTCCCCTTCATCTACTCCAATTGAAGTGGATTTAACAGGTGAAATCAATAAGGGATCATAGCTTCACCTGGATTCACCTGGTCAGTATGTAATGGAAAAAAACAGGTGTTTTTAATGTTTTGTAGACTCAGTGTATATTTATTAAGATGTAACTATCAGGCTCTCCTAGTGGTTATATTGTAATATAACAAACATTTATTAGAACCTTGGTTTTATTGTGTAAAAGGTGCAGATTCCAAGAACCATCACCTTACTCAGCAGTCTGTGTCTGAGTCTGTTCAGCCAGGAGACTCTGTGACTCCGAACTGCACAATACACACTGAGACCTGTGTAGGAAAACACAGTATCTATTGGTTCAGACATGGCTCGGTAGAATCCCGTCCAGGAATAATTTATACCTATGGAGACAGGAGTGATCAGTGTGAGAAGAGCCTGAGGCTGGGTCTCCTACACAGAGCTGTGTCTACAACCTCCCCAAGAGGAACCTCAGCCTCTCTGATGCTGGGACTTACTACTGTGCTGTGGCCTCAGGTGGGGAGATACTGTTTGGGAACGGGACTAAGCTGGACATTGACCGTAAGTAAGTAATATTTCTGGCATTTCTGATTATTTCAATCATTTTCTGACAGTGCTGTGAATAGATCGAGGAAACTGCCCTGACTTTCCTTTATTGCTGTCTGTATTTCCACAGAAAGTGGCAAGGAAGAACATATTCCATTGGTGTACTGCCTGCGTCTCTCTGTCAACTGGATAACTGTCCTTGTGCGCATCATGTACAAGATCAGCAGAAGAGAATGTGAACAGTGCAGAGTTAAATGTTATATGTCAATTGTATAGTGCAAAATATACTTTTTTATTTTGTCATTTTAAGTAACAATTTGTCACATGATTTTGGTTTATATTTTATGATGATCATGATGATGTTGTTGATGATGATGATTTTCTTGATGATGATTATGTTGTTGAATATGATGATGTTGATGTTGATGATGATGATTTTCTTGATGATGATGATGATTATGATGATGATTATGTTGAATCTGATGATGTTGATGATGATGATTTTCTTGGTGATGATGATGATTATGATGATGATTATGTTGTTGAATCTGATGATGTTGATGATGATGATTTTGTTGATGATGATGATGATTATGATGATGATTATGTTGTTGAATATGATGATGTTGATGTGTGATGAGTGATGTGTGTGTTGATGATGATGGGCGGGGGGTGAGTTGATGATGAGGTGATGTGATGTTGGTTGAATATGATGATGTTGATGTTGATGTTGATGATGATGATTCCTTCATGCGTTTGCCTAAAAGGAACGCATACCAAGTGTTCCAGAAGTCCCCAGTTCTCATATCCAGGTATGCAGAACATAAAGTGTTTTTTTTTTAATGACTTTGATGAACTGTAAACAGATCCTTTTATCAAATTATCAGGTAATTTCCTGATGTCTTTGGAATGTATTTTGCTATTCCTCTTAGGATCAAGAAGACGATGACACACTCACGTCTGTCCATTACGCTGCTCTGAATGTCATCCACAAGAAGCCAAAGACCCGGAGACAGAGGAGCGCCATGGAGAGAGACACTGTGTACTCTGGGGTGAGGTGCCAAAACATGGACTGAAACGTAGACTTTTCCTCCGTATAGACATGCATTTCTTTCTCTGTGTTTTATGCTTTATGTGTAACTTGTGGCTTTTTCATTGTGATTATGGTACAATACAATGGCTTGTATTCTGTCAAACTCCTATTTACATTGATAATGTTGTGCATTTTAGATCAAATCAAAATTCATCTGCTGTCGTATGAGGTATTGTGTGATTTGCATTCATATTTTCCTCTGTCCTTACATTTCCACAACAATTTCACCCACAGATTCAGACTGCAACGACCATATGCGGCTTATGCTCAATTTAACAAAGCTTTTCTAAAACTATTTTTTTAAGCTGTATCCTGTATCAGATCTCTGTGGTGTTATGACGGCCCTAAATAGATTAACCACTCATCTTAACTCATCTCAAACCCCCAGCAATGACCAACAGTCCTCATCACACACTGTCTTCACACACCTCAGTGCATCAAAACCACAAACATCCATGTCACTAAGAGCACAACTCACTCTCTTCATGAGAAAAGCCTGAACGAAAAATAAATGTCATAGCTGAGTATATTACAGTTGATAATGTTGAAAAACATAATTAAAATATGACAATGTGCACACTGTAACTGAGCAGTTGTAATAAATAATCTACCAACTGTGTATTTATTTTATGTGCACATTGAAGTATTGCAATTCTACTAAATTGCAATAGGGAGCAGCAGTATACACGGAAATGTAACGCCCTGGCCATAGAGGTTTTTTTTTGTACTCTATTTTGGTTAGGCCAGGGTGTTACATGGGTGGGCGTTCTATGTTTATTTTTCTATGTTGGTTTGTTTCTTTGGTTTGGCCGTGTGTGGCTCTCAATCAGGAACAGCTGTAGATCGTTGTTGCTGATTGAGAGTCATACATAGGCAGCCTGTTTTTCCTTTGGGGTTTGTGGGTGATTATTTTCTGTCTAGGTTTTTGTTAATCCTGACAGAACTGTTGGCTGTCGTTTCTTTTCATGTTTTGTTTGTAGTGTTCATTCGTTGATTAAAATCCTTTATGATGAACACATCCTCCGCTGCACCTTGGTCTCTTTCTGACGACGGCCGTTACACGAAGTCCTCATGACTGGATCAACAATAGAGTTGCAGCAACTTTTAGAAGTTGTCAAAATGTTTAAAATGCTAGATTCTATAACAAGGTCATATTTAAATGCTTACACATCAATTACAGGTTATGAATCAATTTCAGCATCATAGAGTAACATGCATCAAACAGGCTAGGTAGTCATCATCACTGGATCATTACTACTAACATCAACTACGCTGTAAATTGGAGCAAAACAATCACTCAAAATAAAATGGGTAGCAAAAATGATCTCTATATGATGGAGACAATGACTTGTGTTTGTGTGTAGTTTTGTATTGAGTTCCAGGGAGTAGTTGAATAAGTATAGGAGACAACCTATTTATTCAAGTCATCTCTCCTCTGTAATGTGTTGTCCTCTTTTATTTGTGTTGATAGCATGTCACTCACACCCACCCACCCCCACACAGTGAACAGTTTC
Source organism: Salmo salar (assembly GCF_965601325.2). NCBI lineage: Eukaryota > Metazoa > Chordata > Actinopteri > Salmoniformes > Salmonidae > Salmo > Salmo salar. The sequence goes on from NC_138308.1 coordinate 78,425,051, forward strand.
ACAGGTACTCTGCAGTCTTCTGTAAACACAAAATGAGGTCGTATCTACATTTTGGTGGGAGGGCCTGCTGGCTGCTGTAAGCACACAGGACCCTCCTACCTGCTCTTTGTGTCTCTGTGTCTCTATGTGGTTTTCAGCGAGATGTCTATGTGGTGTCAATGTTGTTCTCACTATCTTGACTTTTTGATCATGTTGCTCATGACAGCTTACATCCACAGCAAAACAGCTATTTTTAAAACAGACTATATATTTTGTTATCATATATCAGTTACAAACCGCAAAGAACTGCTGATGAACCCTATTTGAACTCTCTGAGTTAACTGTCTTATGAGTGATACAGCACCACTTATTCTAGTTCTATGGGATCAGGGGGAGGGGACAGTTTATGATGATGTCATGGGAGAACTTTCAGTGCATTCTCAATCAGACAAGTCTTATATGACTACTTCAGGATGTTCTGTCAGAATGAGACCAATAGAGGAGGATCCTCCTTCTGATAGATTGCTTCCTATTAGAACCACACTAACCACAGAGTGAAACAGACTAGATAAAATGTGTCACATGTATTAGTTAAGCTGGGGTGTCATGTCAGCCATGCACTCTCAGGAGTTAGTTCATGATTATGTAAATGATATACAGGGAATGTAAGACTGACTAAAATGTACTTGATTCATTCTGTAGGTATTTCCCCCACATATACTCATGATGCTCCACCCCTGTTCACTCTTATACTGTACATGACAAGACAAGACATGCTCTTTGCACAACAGACCTCCTATTGGTCATCTGGAGTATTGTAACTGTTGAATGACATGGTCAAAATAGTGTTCGTTTCCTTTCCGATTCTTTAGGTACACTTGTTTAGCGTGACCGGCGCAATGGGGGCCAAATACATCAAGTGCACCTAAAGAAAGTGTGAGAAAACAAATAGTCTACTATTTAACCCAGGTCTGTCCAAAGCGGTGAGACAACCACAAACCAACAAACAAGTAAAACCTTCAAAAGAATTACTTACAAGACCATTCTACAGCATCCTGTGTCAACAACTTTAACAACTGACACCAATTGAAATATAATTTTTCCTCCTCTTGTCTTCTATACATACAGTATGTCTGTATGAATGTTTGTATAGAGGGCTTCTGAAAGAAACAACCTACTGTTACCATGCTAAACCCACCCACGCATCATGCACTCAATGAGCTGTTCACAGGTATCTGAACACTTTGGTCTGCTGAGAGCTCAAAACGACACCATCACTACGCTTTGGATAGGACTGAAACCCTTGTGCACACTGTGTGGTTTTCAGCAGGAAGTCTACTGTATGTGGTGTCAGTCAGTTGCTCTTATTCTTCGTTGTTCACACCCATGACAATTAGAAACACAGACCACTGCCATGCAGTCCCACAAAGTATCTTATTACTTACAAGTTCAAAGGTTTTATAAATTCTTAAACTGTAATCATTAGTTTACAAAGTGTAGAGTAGAATGTGTATCCAGGCTACAGCCAAGAGCCCTACCCACCCAGGTATCATTTACATTTACATTTAAGTCATTTAGCAGACGCTCTTATCCAGAGCGACTTACAAATTGGTGCATTCACCTTATAATATCCAGTGGAACAACCACTTTACAATAGTGCATCTAAATCTTTTAAGGGGGGGGTTAGAAGGATTACTTTATCCTATCCCAGGTATTCCTTGAAGAGGTGGGGTTTCAGGTGTCTCCGGAAGGTGGTGATTGACTCCGCTGTCCTGGCGTCGTGAGGGAGCTTGTTCCACCATTGGGGTGCCAGAGCAGCGAACAGTTTTGACTGGGCTGAGCGGGAACTGTGCTTCCTCAGAGGTAGGGAGGCGAGCAGGCCAGAGGAGGATGAACGGAGTGCCCTTGTTTGGGTGTAGGGCCTGATCAGAGCCTGAAGGTACGGAGGTGCCGTTCCCCTCACAGCTCCGTAGGCAAGCACCATGGTCTTGTAGCGGATGCGAGCTTCGACTGGAAGCCAGTGGAGAGAGCGGAGGAGCGGGGTGACGTGAGAGAACTTGGGAAGGTTGAACACCAGACGGGCTGCGGCGTTCTGGATGAGTTGTAGGGGTTTAATGGCACAGGCAGGGAGCCCAGCCAACAGCGAGTTGCAATAATCCAGACGGGAGATGACAAGTGCCTGGATTAGGACCTGCGCCGCTTCCTGTGTGAGGCAGGGTCGTACTCTGCGAATGTTGTAGAGCATGAACCTACAGGATCGGGTCACCGCCTTGATGTTGGTGGAGAACGACAGGGTGTTGTCCAGGGTCACGCCAAGGCTCTTAGCACTCTGGGAGGAGGACACAAGGGAGTTGTCAACCGTGATGGCGAGATCATGGAACGGGCAGTCCTTCCCCGGGAGGAAGAGCAGCTCCGTCTTGCCGAGGTTCAGCTTGAGGTGGTGATCCGTCATCCACACTGATATGTCTGCCAGACATGCAGAGATGCGATTCGCCACCTGGTTGTCAGAAGGGGGAAAGGAGAAGATTAATTGTGTGTCATCTGCATAGCAATGATATGAGAGACCATGTGAGGATATGACAGAGCCAAGTGACTTGGTGTATAGCGAGAATAGGAGTGGGCCAAGAACAGAGCCCTGGGGGACACCAGTGGTGAGAGCACGTGGTGCGGAGACAGATTCTCGCCACGCCACCTGGTAGGAGCGACCTGTCAGGTAGGACGCAATCCAAGCGTGGGCGGCGCCGGAGATGCCCAGCTCGGAGAGGGTGGAGAGGAGGATCTGATGGTTCACGGTATCAAAGGCAGCAGATAGGTCTAGAAGGATGAGAGCAGAGGAGAGAGAGTTAGCTTTAGCAGTGCGGAGAGCCTCCGTGACACAGAGAAGAGCAGTCTCAGTTGAATGCCCAGTCTTGAAACCTGACTGCTTAGGATCAAGAAGGTCATTCTGAGAGAGATAGCAAGAGAGCTGGCCAAGGACGGCGCGTTCAAGAGTTTTGGAGAGAAAGGAAAGAAGGGATACTGGTCTGTAGTTGTTGACATCGGAGGGATCGAGTGTAGGTTTTTTCAGAAGGGGTGCAACTCTCGCTCTCTTGAAGACGGAAGGGACGTAGCCAGCGGTCAAGGATGCGTTGATGAGCGAGGTGAGGTAGGGGAGAAGGTCTCCGGAAATGGTCTGGAGAAGAGAGGAGGGGATAGGGTCAAGTGGGCAGGTTGTTGGGCGGCCGGCCGTCACAAGACGCGAGATTTCATCTGGAGAGAGAGGGGAGAAAGAGGTCAAAGCACAGGGTAGGGCAGTGTGAGCAGGACCAGCAGTGTCGTTTGACTTAGCAAACGAGGATCGGATGTCGTCAACCTTCTTTTCAAAATGGTTGACGAAGTCATCCGCAGAGAGGGGGGAGGGGGGGGGAGGGGGAGGAGGATTCAGGAGGGAGGAGAAGGTAGCAAAGAGCTTCCTAGGGTTAGAGGCAGATGCTTGGAGTTTAGAGTGGTAGAAAGTGGCTTTAGCAGCAGAGACAGAAGAGGAAAATGTAGAGAGGAGGGAGTGAAAGGATGCCAGGTCCGCAGGGAGGCGAGTTTTCCTCCATTTCCGCTCGGCTGCCCGGAGCCCTGTTCTGTGAGCTCGCAGTGAGTCGTCGAGCCACGGAGCAGGAGGGGAGGACCGAGCCGGCCTGGAGGATAGGGGACAGAGGAAATCAAAGGATGCAGAGAGGGAGGAGAGGAGGGTTGAGGAGGCAGAATCAGGAGATAGGTTGGAGAAGGTTTGAGCAGAGGGAAGAGATGATAGGATGGAAGAGGAGAGAGTAGCGGGAGAGAGAGAGCGAAGGTTGGGACGGCGCAATACCATCCGAGTAGGGGGAGAGTGAGAAGTGCTGGATGAGAGCGAGAGGGAAAAGGATACAAGGTAGTGGTCGGAGACTTGGAGGGGAGTTGCAATGAGATTAGTGGAAGAACAGCATCTAGTAAAGATGAGGTCAAGCGTATTGCCTGCCTTGTGAGTAGGGGGGGAGGGTGAGAGGGTGAGGTCGAAAGAGGAGAGGAGTGGAAAGAAGGAGGCAGAGAGGAATGAGTCAAAGGTAGACGTGGGGAGGTTAACCTGTTAGGGCTAGGGGGCAGCATTGACACGGCTGGATAAAAAACATACCCGATTTAATCTGGTTACCACTCCTACTCAGTAACTAGAATATGCATATACTTATTACATATGGATAGAAAACACCCTAAATTTTCTAAAACTGTTTGAATGGTGTCTGTGAGTATAACAGAACTCAAATGGCAGGTCAAAACCTGAGAGATTCCTTTACAGGAAGTGGCCTGTCTGACCATTTCTGGAACTTCTTTGCCATCTCTATCATTTACTAAGGATCTCTGCTCTAACGTGACACTTCCCACGTCGTCCATAGGCTCTCATAGCCCGGGAAAAAAGAGAATGTCGTCATTCCAGCCCCAGGCTGAAACACATTATCGCCTTTCTCAAGTGGCCCATCAAGAGACACTAGCTTATGCGCGTGACCCCGACCGCCCCCGCCTTTGGGATTTTTTCCTCTGTTTGCCGAAAAGGAGATTCCCTGTCGGAATTTTATCGCTTTTCTACGAGAAAAATGACGTAAAAATTGATTTTAAACAGCGGTTGACATGCTTCGACGTACGGCAATGGAATACTTTGAATTTTATTGTCAGGAATTGCGCCAAGCGCGCGACACTTCTTTACTATTTCGGATAGTGTCTGGAACGCACGAACAAAACGCCGCTATTCGGATATAACGATGGATTATTTTGGACCAAACCAACATTTGTTATTGAAGTAGACGTCCTGGGTGTGCATTCTGACGAAGACAACAAAAGGTAATGACATTTTTATAATAGTAAATATGATTATGGTGAGTGCTAAACTTGCCGGGTGTCTAAATAGCGAGCCCGTGATGCCTGGGCTATGTACTTAGAATATTGCAAAATGTGCTTTCACCAAAAAGCTATTTTAAAATCGGACATATCGAGTGCATAGAGGAGGTCTGTATCTATAATTCTTAAAATAATTGTTATGCTTTTTGTGAACGTTTATCGTGAGTAATTTAGTAAAATGTTAGCGAATTCCCCGTAAGTTTGCGGGGGGTATGCTAGTTCTGAACGTCACATGCTAATGTAAAAAGCTGGTTTTTGATATAAATATGAACTTGATTGAACAAAACATGCATGTATTGTATAACATAATGTCCTAGGGTTGTCATCTGATGAAGATCATCAAAGGTGAGTGCTGCATTTAGCTGTCTTCTGGGTTTTGGTGACATTATATGCTGGCTTGAAAAATGGGTGTCTGATTATTTCTGGCTTGGTACTCTGCTGACATAATCTAATGTTTTGCTTTCGTTGTAAAGCCTTTTTGAAATCGGACAGTGTGGTTAGATTAACGAGAGTCTTATCTTTAAATGGCTGTAAAATAGTCATATGTTTGAGAAATTGAAGTAATAGGATTTTGAAGATTTTGAAAATCGCGCCACAGGCTGGCAGTGGATGTTACGTAGGTGGGACGAATTCGTCCCGCCGGTCCCATAGAGGTTAACCTCTTGGGGCTAGGTGGGACGCTAGCGTGCCACCCGTGGTGCACTCCATCAACAGCAGGTGCATTTCAAGAGCGGCAAATTTGAATCCAAATAAATGTCAAAATTCAAATTTTTCAAAAATACAACTATTTTACACCATTTGAAAGATAAACATCTCCTTAATCTAACCACGTTTTACGATTTCAAAAAGGTTTTACGGCGAAAGCATAAATTTAGAGTATGTTAGGACAGTACATTTACAAGAGTTGTGTGTAATGTTTTGTCAAGTCAAAGACAGGGTCACCAAAACCATAAAACCAGCTAAAATGATGCACTAACCTTTTACAATCTCCATCAGATGACACTCCTAGGACATTATGTTAGACAATGCATGCATTTTTAGTTCTATCAAGTTCATATTTATATCCAAAAACAGCGTTTTACTATGGCATTGATGTTGAGGAAATCGTTTCCCTCCAATAACCGGCAGTCAAGTCAGCGTCAGAAATTAAATAATTAAAATTAGAAAACATTGGTAAAATATTATATTGTCATTTAAAGAATTATAGATTTACATCTCTTGAACGCAATCAACTTGCCAGATTTAAAAATAACCTTACTGGGAAATCACACTTTGCAATAATCTGAGCACTGCGCCCAGAAAAATACGCGTTGCGATACAGACTAGACGTCATGTTGGGGAGATCTAAAATCGAAAATACTATGTAAATAATCCATTACCTTTGATTCTCTTCATCAGATGTCACTTCCAGGTATCACAGGTCCATAACGAATGTAGTTTTGTTCAAAAAAGCTCATCATTTATGTCCAAAAATCTCCGTCTCGTTAGCACATGATGTAAGCCAGCCGGACTTCTCGTCATGAACGAGGGGAAAAAATATATTTCCGTTCGTTCAAACATGTCAAACGTTGTATAGCATAAATCATTAGGGCCTTTTTTAACCAGAACATGAATAATATTCAAGGTGGACGAATGCATACTCTTTTATAACGTATTGGAACGAGGGTACCCAACATGAACTAGCGCGCCAGGTGTCTAATGGGACATCATCGTTCCATGGCTCTTGTTCGGTCAGATCTCCCTCCAGAAGACTCAAAACACTTTGTAAAGGCTGGTGACATCTAGTGGAAGCAATAGGAAGTGCCAAAATATTCCTAAACCCCTGTGTTTTTCAATGGGATAGGTTTAAAGTCAATACAACACATCAGGTATCCACTTCCTGTCAGAAAATGTCTCAGGGTTTTGCCTGCCAAATGAGTTCTGTTATACTCACAGACACCATTCAAACAGTTTTGGAAACTTTAGAGTGTTTTCTATCCATATATAATAAGTATATGCATATTCTAGTTACTGGGTAGGATTAGTAACCAGATTAAATCGGGTACATTTTTTTTATCCAGACGTGCAAATGCTGCCCCCTAGACCCAACAGGTTAAAGTCACCCAGAACTGTGAGAGGTGAGCCATCCTCAGGAAAGGAACTTATCAAGGCGTCAAGCTCATTGATGAACTCTCCAAGGGAACCTGGAGGGCGATAAATGATAAGGATGTTAAGCTTGAAAGGGCTGGTAACTGTGACAGCATGGAATTCAAATGAGGAGATAGACAGATGGGTCAGGGGAGAAAGAGAGAATGTCCACTTGGGAGAGATGAGGATTCCAGTGCCACCACCCCGCTGGCTCGATGCTCTAGGGGTATGCGAGAACACGTAGTCAGACGAGGAGAGAGCAGTAGGAGTAGCAGTGTTATCTGTGGTGATCCATGTTTCCGTCAGCGCCAGGAAGTCTAGGGACTGGAGGGTAGCATAGGCTGAGATGAACTCAGCCTTGTTGGCCGCAGACCGGCAGTTCCAGAGGCTGCCGGAGACCTGGAACTCCACGTGGGTCGTGCGCGCTGGGACCACCAGGTTAGAGTGGCAGCGGCCACGCGGTGTGGAGCGTTTGTATGGCCTGTGCAGAGGAGAGAGAACAGGGATAGGCAGACACATAGTAGACAAGCTACAGAAGAGGCTACGCTAATGCAAATGAGATTGGAGTGACAAGTGGACTACACGTCTCGAATGTTCAGGAAGTTAAGCTTACGTTGCAAAAATGTTATTGACTAAAATGATACAGTACTGCTGGCTGGTGGAGTAGGCTAGCTAGCGGTGGCTGCGTTGTTGACTTTGAACGTGTAGCTGGCTAGGTAACCTCGGTAGTTTCAGTACTACACCTTGTCATGATACAAAGCAACTTTGTAGCTAGCTAGCTAACATAACACTAATCAAGACGTTCCTTGTAGTGTATTTAGTTTCAACAATGCTGCTCGTCGGTAATAGTTGGCTAGGTTAGGAAAAATGGCGTCGCGGGGGACGGAAAATAGCTGGCTAGCTAACCTCGATGGCTGGCTAGCTAACAATTATCAATTATCAAGCTATGACAAAGACAACTAGGTAGCTAGCTAGGTAACACTGCACTAGTCCAATCGTTCCGTTGTAAAGTATTAGTAACTACAGCGCTGCTAGTCGGTAACGGTTGGCTAGCTGGCAGTGGGTTAATGATGACTAGGTGTGTTGAGTAAGTCTGGCGCCGCGTCGCGGCTGGCTAGCACACCTCGATAATACTCAAACTCAAACTACACAATTATCTTAGATACAGAGACAGCAAAGACAACTATGTGGCTGGCTAACTAACACTAACACCACACTAATCAAGTCGTTGCATTGTAATGTAATAGTTTCTGCGGTGCTGCTAGTCGGTAGAAGTTGGCTAGCTAACAGTGATGACTAGCTAGCTAGCAGCTAGCAGTGTTGACTACGTTAGGAGGACGAAGATAGCTAGCCTCGATAATTACTCAGTTACTCTAAACTACACAATTATCTTTGATACAAAGACGGCTATGTAGCTGGCTAAGAAGAATTGCTCAGATCAAACAAATCAAGCCGTTGTAATGTAGCGAAGTGTAATATTACCTGTGGAGCGAAGCGTGGTGCGACTGCTCGCTCCAAACCGGAAGTGTATGGTATGGGTCACCTGGAGTATTGTAACTGTTACAAATTCCCTGCCGTTGACTCGTAGCCCATCATATTATTCTCAGAGCCCTCTCCCAGGGACAAACTCTTTAACTTTCTAACTCCTGCAGTAGGCTCCCCTACCCTCTGGATTCAAGCAGGCTAGGCTATGGGTCGTAAACTGGCCCCTCATACCTCTGGCCCTAGCCAAACCGATTAGTTGCTAGGGGTCATGGTTGCCAGGTGCTTTATCACACCGTGGTGTCAGCCGATCACAGGCAGTCATCTTGGGTCCCAGATCCCAAATTCCTGTCTCCCCCTCTCAGTCTCCTTCAACAGTAACAGAAAGAGCAGCAAGCTCATCTCTGTCCTTCAAAACAAAAGCTGGACTCACTCGTATCTCTTTTGTGGGATGGTGTGCATGCACAAAGTGAGTTGTGGGACATGTCTATATTGTTCTTAATAGTTAACTATTGTTGCATTATGTATGATGCCTCTGTACAGTTTGTGGCCTGTAAACATTTTCAGGGATTATATGCCATTTATACATTCCTGTATTACTGTTTACTACAGCTCTTGTAATATCGTGTTTATAGTATATTGATTGCATTTTAATTCCTTCTACAGAACCACAACCTTTCCCACTTTCCATCCCCATGTACATCTCCTAGGCGTGTGAATAAAGTTCCTGTGTGTGTCAACTCTTTGGCTGTCAGTTGGTCACAGACTAGTAAACACATAAAGCTGGGTTGCTGTTTTTCAGTAACTGTTGAATGTCCCTGTCAAAATAATTTTTATTTTCTTTCAAAGACGTAGGGTACCCTTGTATCATAGAAGACACAGGGGGTTGTGTGTGGCTGTCCATGTGGGTGTTTGACTGAGAAAGACACAGGGGAGAACCTATCAGTAAAAAGCACAGCCCCTTTCATTATCGACTCTGAAGTCAGGAGATTTTCTAGCTAGTTGTCAAAAGGAGGTAGCCTAGCATGAGCCTTGGTTTTTGTGAGCCAGAACAGCTCATAGGAACCACAACCTGTATCCTGTTTTTGTAGCAGGACACTGCTTAATGTACAAGTACACCCCCTTGATAGGACTCTAGTCTATCACATTGCCGTATCCCCAATCTATTTCCATAATACTGAGTGCATAATACTGATGTTTATGTGGAATGGCGCTGGAGGGACCAATTGTGCTATTTTGTGTATTTTTTGGAGCAGATCTTAACTTTTTCTTGTACATGATGTTTCCGCCATGGTTTCCTATGATTAAAAGAGCTTCTGGACATCAGAACAGCTATCACTAGCCTCAATTTGGATGAGGACTTCTACTTCGATGAGTCGGAGGCGATACCATATTGATTATCCAGGACCAGGCCCAAATCCTGACACTTGAAGATGGAGGAGGCAACCTAAATATAGACGCTGGCATGCGGGTTGCCTGCAAGACTACGTCAAAGTGTGGATAAACCGCTTCTAACCTCCGTTCTAGTTACAAAGGTGCAATCACTGGAGAATAAACTGAGTGAGCTCCTTTCGAGACTAGACTATCAACGTGATCTGAAGAACTGTAATATCCTATGTTTCTCCGAGTCATGGCTGAATACAGACATCTTCACCCATGACTGCATGGTCATGACACCTCCTACTCAATCATCAAATTTGCAGATGACACAACAGCAGTGGGCTTGATTACCAACAACAACGAGACAGCCTACAGGTAGGAGGTGAGGGCACTCGGAGTGTGGTGTCAGGAAAACAATCTCTCACTCAACGTCAACAAAACAAAGGAGATGATCGAGGACTTCAGAAAACGGCAGAGGGAGCAACCCCCATCCATATCAACGGGACAATAGTTGTGAAGGTGGAGAGTTTTAAGATCCTCGGCGTACACATCACTGACAAACTGAAATGGTCCAGCCACACAGACAGTGTAGTGTAGAAGGCGCAACAGCGCCTCTTCAACCTCAGGAGGCTGAAGAAATGTGGCTTGTCACCTAAAACCCTAACAAACCTTTACAGATGCACAATTGAGAGCATCCTGTCGAGCTGTATCACCGCCTGGTACAGCAACTGCACCGCCCGCAACCGCAAGGCTCTTCAGAGGGTGGTGCAATCTGCACAACGCATCACCGGGGGCAAACTACCTGCCCTCCAGAACAGCTACAGCACCTGAAGTCACAGGAAGGCCAAAAAGATCATCAAGGACAACAACCATCCGAGCCACTGCCTGATCGCCCCGCTATCATACAGAGGGTGAGGTCAGTACAGGTGCATCAAAACTGGGACCGAGAGACTGAAAAACAGCTTCTATCTCAAGGCCATCAGACTGTTAAACAGCCATCCCTAACAGAGAGAGGCTGCGGCCTACATACAGACTCAAATCATTAGCCACTTTAATAAATGGATCACTTGTCACTTTAAATAATGCCACTTTAATAATGTTAACATATCTTACATTACCCAGCTCATATGTATATTGTAACGGTCGTCGTATGAAAGGGACCAAGCCGTAGCGGGTTGAGTGCTCATTTTAACCTCTCTAAGGGTAGGGGGCAGTATTTTCACATCCGGATAAAAAACGTACCCGATTTAATCTGGTTATTACTACTGCCCAGAAACTAGAATATGCATATAATTGTTTGATTTGGATAGAAAACACCCTAAAGTTTCTAAAACTGTTTGAATAGTGTCTGTGAGTATAACAGAACTCATATGGCAGGCAGAAACCTGAGAAGATTCTGTACAGGAAGTGCCCTCTCTGACCATTTCTTGGCCTTCTACACTCTCTTTATTGAAAACAAAGGATCTCTGCTGTAACGTGACACTTCCTACGGCTCCCATAGGCTCCCAGAAGGCGCCAGAACGTTGAATGATGACTTTGCAGCCCATGGCTGAAAAACAGTAGCGCATTTGGTAAGTGGTCGATCTGAGAACAATGAGACGGGCGCACGCGTGCACGAGACGAGGCCATTTTCAACTTTGAGTCTTTGAACGAAAACAGGCTTTCCCGGTCGGAATATTATCTATTTTTTACGAGAAAAATCGCATAAAAATTGATTTTAAACAGTGTTTGACATGCTTCGAAGTACGGTAATGGAATATTTAGAAATGTTTTGTCACGATACGAGCCGGCGCATCACCGTTCGGATAGTGTCTTGAACACAAGAACAAAACAGAGGACATTTGAACATAACTATGGATTATTTTGAACCAAAACAACATTTGTGGATGAAGTAGAAGTCCTGGGAGTGCATTCTGACGAAGAACAGCAAAGGTAATCCAATTCTTCTTACAGTAAATCTGAGTTTGGTGAGTGCCAAACTTGGTGGGTGTCAAAATAGCTAGCCCGTGATGGCGAGCTATCTACTCAGAATATTGCAAAATGTGCTTTTGCCGAAAAGCTATTTTAAAATCGGACACCGCGATTGCATAAAGGAGTTCTGTATCTATAAGTCTTAAAATAATTGTTGTGTTTTTTGTGAACGTTTATCGTGAGTAATTTAGTAAATTCACTGGAAGTTTGCGGTGGGTATGCTAGTTCTGAACGTCACATGCTAATGTAAAAAGCTGGTTGTTGATATAAATATGAACTTGATTGAACAAAACATGCATGTATTGTATAACATAATGTCCTAGGAGTGTCATCTGATGAAGATCATCAAAGGTTAGTGCTGCATTTAGCTGTGGTGTTGGTTTTTGTGACATTATATGCTAGCTTGAAAATGGGTGTCTGATTATTTGTGGCTGGGTACTCTGCTGACATAATCTAATGTTTTGCTTTCATTGTAAAGCCTTTTTGAAATCGGACAGTGTGGTTAGATTAACGAGAGTCTTGTCTTTAAAATGGTGTAAAATAGTCATATGTTTGAGAAATTGAAGTAATAGCATTTCTAAGGTATTTGAATATCGTGCCACGGGATTCCACTGGCTGTTGAGTAGGTGGGACGACATACCCTAGAGAGGTTAACTTTTAATTTAGAACACTGAAAACACAAAACAAGAAAAAGCACAACAATGCAGGCTACACACAGCAATGCACAAACAACTTCCCACAAAGGGACAGGTGAAACAGGGCTACCTAAGTATGACTCTCAATCAGCAACAACGATGTACAGCTGTTCCTGATTGAGAGCCATACAAGGCCAACACAAAGAAATACACAACTTAGAAAACCATAGAAATACAAAACAAGAAGATTAACCAAAAACCCCGGAACACATAAATCAAACACCCCTCTTATATAAATACATATCCCATTAAACCCCGAACCACATAAAATCAATACCCCCTGCCACGTCCTAACCAAACTACAATAACCAATAACCCCTTATACTGGTCAGGACGTGACAGTACCCCCCCCCCCCCCCCCCAAAGGTGCAGACACCGGATGCACCTCACACAAAAATAAACACAAAATAAACCCCCCAAACTAAAGGGAGGGAAGGGAGAGTGGCTGCCGTCCCCGACGGTTCCCGTGCTACACCCCCCCTCCCCAATCCTCCTACTGTGGAGGTGGCTCAGGCTCTGGCCTTAGTCCACCACCTAACCTGTCCACCCCCGCTGAATACCTCTGGCTGAGGCACTTTGCTGTAGACCTCAGGCAGAAGGACGATTCTGGGAGCTCCGGACTGTAGGACGACTCTGGGAGCTCCAGACTGTAGGGCATCTCACTCGCTTCCGGACTGTGGGCCGTCTCACTCGCTTCCGGACTGTGGGCCGTCTCACTCGGTTCTGGAATGTGGGCCGTCTCACTCGGTTCCGGACTGTGGGCCGTCTCACTCGGTTCCGGACTGTGGGCCGTCTCACTCGGTTCCGGACTGTGGGCCGTCTCACTCGGTTCCGGACTGTGGGCCGTCTCACTCGGTTCCGGACTGTGGGCCATCTCTAGATGGGGCATTGTCGCCGGACACTCTGGATGGGGCACTGTCGTCGGACACTCTGGACGGGGCACTGTCGCCGGAAGCTATGGACGGGGTACTGTCGTCGGAAGCTCTGGATGGGGACATGTCGTCGGAAGCTCTGGACGGGGCACTGTCGCCGGAAGCTATGGACGGGGTACTGTCGTCGGAAGCTCTGGATGGGGACCTGTCGTCGGAAGCTCTGGACGGGGTACTGTCATCGGAAGCTCTGGACGGGGTACTGCGCACTGAAAGCCTGATGCGTGGGGCTGGTAGTGGAGGTACCAGACTGGAGACACGCACCCCAAGGCTAGTGCGGGGAGCAGGAACAGGACGAGTTGGACTGGGCTGACGCACTGGAGGCCTGGTGCGTGGTGCTGGCTTTGGCTGTGCCAGACTGGAAACACGCACCTCAGGGCTAGTGCGAGGAGCAGGAACAGAACGAGTTGGACTGGGCTGACGCACTGGAGGCCTGGTGCGTGGAGCTGGCTTTGGATGTGCCAGACTGGATACACGAACCTCAGGGCTAGTGCGAGGAGCGGGAACAGGATACACTAGGCCGTGTAGGCGCACTGGCGGTCTTGAGCGCAGTACTGGTACCACCCTTACTGGCTGGATGCCCGCTTCCCCCTGGTAAATGCGGGGCGCTGGCACCGCGCACACCGGCCTGTGAATGCTCGGCCTCGACGCCGTGCGCATCACCCCATAGCACAGGGCCTGACCAGTAACAAGCTGCCTCCGATAAGCACGGGGAGTTGGCTTGGGGCTTAACCCTGGCCCAGCCAAACTACCTGTGTGCCCCCCAAAAAACATTTCTTGGGGCTGCCTCTCATGCATCCTACGTTGGGCCTGCTCTTCGCTCCACTTTCGCCGTTCCTCCCTCGCTGTCTCCACCTGTTTCCATGGCAGGGTCTTGTCCCCTGCCATTACCTCCTCCCATGTCCAAAATGTCCTCCACTCCCTTCTCTCCCTGGCCCAGGATCCTTCCTCTTCCTGGGCCCGCTGCTTGGTCCGTTGGTGGTGGGAAGTTCTGTAACGGTCGTCGTATGAAAGGGACCCAGGCGCAGCGGGTTTAGTGCTTATTTTAACTTTTAACCTGTTGGGGCTAGGGGTCAGTATTTGCACGGCCGGATAAAAAACGTACCCCATTTAATCTGGTTACTACTCCTGCCCAGTAACTAGAATATGCATATAATTATTGGCTTTGGATAGAAAACACCCTAAAGTTTCTAAAACTGTTTGAATGGTGTCTGTGAGTATAACAGAACTCATTTGGCAGGCCAAAACCTGAGAAGATTCCTTACAGGAAGTGGCCTGTCTGACAAGTTCTTGTTCTTCTTGGCTCTGTTTATTGAAAACTGAGGATCTTTGCTGAAGAGGGGAAGAGGGGAATAAGGCAGTCCAAGAGTGGACACACTCGGGAAATGTATGTACACACACTGGAGATCATGAATATGGAGATGGACATAGGAATGTACATGGGAATAACAAGTGGGAAAGGTAGTGGAATGGTAGTGGTTCTAAAACAGAGGTAATGAATCCACGGTACACAATACTATCTGATAGCACAAGTAGAGCAACAAGGCTATTAAAAAGGGAAGGACTGTATGAAAATGTATATGCTACCTACACATTACAATACAGCTATACACAAAGGCAGCATACAACGATCGTAACCACCTATAAAGAACAAACAACAAATATCACATAACTCACTGTGCACGCACACCATCCCACAAGCCCAGATAGATGTTATTTACTAAAGTTGTTGATGGGTAGAGACAGGCCACTGATTGAGGTAGAGAGCAAGTATTGTGTGACCTGTATCGTCAAGAAGATGGGCAGATGTCTGACCCCCTAATAACCTTCCTAACAACCTGTCAAGGCACAGGTCACACAGGTCAGAGAGAGTTTGAGAGGCAGGTTTATGGTACCCGCTAGACTCTTATGTTCCGGACGCTCATGGGGGAAGGGGAGTCAAGTGTGCAGCTCAGGGTTGTGAGGTGCTGATTATTTCACCCACAGATTCAGTCTGCAAAACCATGTACGGCTTATGCTCAATATAACAAAGCTTTTCTAAAACTCTCTTTTTAAGCTGTATCTTGTATCAGATGTCTGTGGTATTCTGACGGCCCTAAATAGATTTACCACTCAGCTTAACTCATCTCTAAACCACAGAAATGACCATCAGTCCTCACCACACACTGTCTTCACACACCTCAGTGAATCAAAACCACAAACATCCATGTCACTAAGAGCACCACTCACTCTCTTCATGAGAAAATCCTGAACTAAAAATAGACTTTGTAGCTGAGTATGTTACAGTTGATAATGTTGAAAAAAATAATTCAAGTATGACAATGTGCACATTGTATTTGAGCAGTTTTAATGTATTTAATGTGCACATTGAACCACTGTATTATATTATCTTTCAATAGGGAGCAGCAGTATACATGGAAGTCCTCATGACTGGCTCAACATTAGAGTTTCAGCAACTTTTAGAAGTTGTCAAAAGGTTCAAAATGTCAGGTAATATTTAAATGCTTACACATCAATTACAGGTTATGAATCCATTTCAGCATCATAGAGTAACATGCATCAAACAGGCTAGGTAGTCATCATCACTAGATTATTACTACTAACATCTACTATGTTATAAATTGGAGCAAAACAATCACTCAAAATAAAATGGATAGAAAAGTGATCTCTATATGACGAACACGATGACTGGTGTTTGTGTGTAATTTTGTATTGAGTTCCAGGGAGTAGTTGAATACGTATGGGAGTCAACCTATTGTGGCAAGTCATCTATCCTCTGTAATGTGTTGTCCTCTTTTAGTTGTGTTGATGGCAATGTCACTCACACCCACCCCCACCCAGTGACCAAATTCCCAGGTACTCTGCATTCTGGAAGCACAAGATGAGGTCGTATCTACATTTTTGTCATGTGTGCATGCTGGCTTTGTGTACACAGGACCGTCCTACCTGGGCCTACTACTCGGGCCCAGGAACTGGAATATGCATATTATTAGTAGATTTGGATAGAAAACACTCTGAAGTTTCTAAAAGTTTTCCCCATCTTAGCTACTGTTGTATCAGAATGTTTAACAATGACAGTTGACAATCCAGGGTTACTCCAAGCAGTTAAGTCACCTCAACTTGCTAAATTTCCACATTATTTATTACAAGACTTATTGAGGTTTAGGGTAAATCACTGGGGCCAAGCTCCATGCAATCCAGGGCCTCTATAACAGGCCCAGAGGAAGGCCCTAAAAATGGTCAAAGACTCCAGCCACCCAAGTAATACGGTTCTCTCTGCTATTGCACGGCAAGCAGTACCGATGCACCAAGTCTGGAACCAACAGGACCCCGAACAGCTTCTACCTCCAAGCAATAAGTCTGCTAAGTACTTAGATAAATAGTTAACCAATAGCTACACAGACTATTTGCTTGATGCTCTTTTGACTCATCACATACACTGCTGTCACTGTTTATTTTCTATTCTGATGCCTAGTCAATTTATTGCTACCTATATGTACATACCCATCTCAATTACCTCGTACCCTTGCACATCGACTCTGTAGTGGTATCCCGTGTATGTAGCCAAGTTATCGTTAGTCATTGTGTATTTATTCCTCATGTTATTACTTTTCTTTAATTTCATTTTTTTTTCTCTCTGCATTGTTGGGAAGAGTCCGCAAGTAAGAATTTCACTTTTAGTTTGCAAAGCATGTTACAAGTGAATTTGATTTTGATTTAATTAGCAAAGATTATCGGTCCCCATTTTTAGTCTTTGGTATGAGTTAGGTGTCAGACAGACTAAAAACATACTATGGATTAATGTAACCTTTGAGCTGGGCTGGGTTGGGATGGGCTCAGTATCAGAGGCACTAGAGAGCAGAATAGGATCATTCACTGTTTGTCCAAACTGGTATGTAATAAAAGTAACATTTCCCAAATAAGTAACCAGCTGTATCAAGCCACTATTTGATTGTCTCAATACAATAACTGACTTGCTTTACAATGTCTTCTATAAACTTTTTTATGCTCAAACTGTGGTAAACCAGATGACATATTTGCCATAGAGTACTTTTTATTCCTGTTCAGACAGCCAATAAAATCTCTTGTTTCAGAGTTCCCTCCTACACTGTATTAAAGCTATGTAAAGTGCCATCACATAAAAGGTGCCCCGTTGTCAGACCCTCATTCTATACAGTGCAGAAAGGACTGATGTTACAATGATGATCAGACATTGGGCAATCTTTTTGTTTTATGCCAACTCCGGTAAGACATTTTGATTTAGATCCTTTAAAACAATCTATATATTACTGGCTTTTAGAATCCATTTGAATTACTTTGAAGCAAGTATTTTAGATGTTTTTACGTCTTTATCTTGATCTTTGATCCATGTTTGTTTGGATTTACAGTTTGTGCATTAACCAAGGACATTGTTCAACCAAACCCAGTGATGGTTACTCACCGGGGAGCTAGTGTGATTATCACTTGCTTTTTGCCAACTGATGTGAATACCGATGTTGTTTGGTTCAAGCAGACTCTTGGACAGAAACCCCTTCTCATGACATCGAGACTTTCCAGTGGACAATATTTTTATTTCAACAACTTTACCAAGAATTTCACTGATACTAAACATCTGAGTGTGAAGAGAGGAGTTGACAGCTTTAACCTGACCATCTCCAAGACAGAGCCATGGGACTCTGCTACATACTACTGTGGTGCTATGAAAGTGGGCAAAGTCAAATTTGGAGAAGGAACTGTATTGATTGTAAAAGGTAACTTAACTTCCTTCCCTAATTTGGGATTTAAATTTTGCACCATTAAATTAGAAATGTACTTTAGGATATGGCACTAAATGTACAGTATATATCAGGCAAATACAATATACACACTATGATCTTACTCCGTCACTCTCTTCAGGTTCAGAGTCCAACAGCATGTCTGTGAACCAGCAGCCTGTGTTTGAGTTAGTCCAGCCAGGAGACTCTGTGACTCTGAACTGTACAATACACACTGAGACCTGTGCAGGAGAATACAGTGTCTATTGGTTCAGACATGGCTCAGGAGAATCCTGTCCAGGAATCCTT
The DNA here is from genome assembly GCF_965601325.2 of Salmo salar. NCBI lineage: Eukaryota > Metazoa > Chordata > Actinopteri > Salmoniformes > Salmonidae > Salmo > Salmo salar. The sequence continues at coordinate 78,443,576 of NC_138308.1, forward strand.
TACACCAATGGAGACAGGAGTGATCAGTGTGAGAAGAGCATTGAGACTGGGTCTCCTACACAGAGCTGTGTTTACAACCTCCCCAAGAGGAACCTCAACCTCTCTGATGCTGGGACTTACTACTGTGCTGTGGCATCATGTGGGGTGATACTGTTTGGAAACGGGACCAAGCTGCATGTTGACCGTAAGTGATACTTCTGATATGTTCAGATATTATTTCATGGTGCCTTGAATAAACTCAATGTCTGGTGGAGCAAAATGTCCTGAATCTCCACTGTCACTGTCTGTATTTCCACAGATGGTTGTAAGGAGGACCATGTTTTCATGGTGTACTGTCTGGGTGTAGCGTTGGCTCTTTGTGTCATCCTCATCATTGTCCTTGGTTGTTTTTTGTGTAAGATGACCAAGAAAACCTCTCTGCTGTGCAGAGGTAAGCATTATCATTGCCCACAATATATGATCAAGCTGTTGGTGCGGTATACGATACGTTTTAGTCATGAAACTGATTGTATGATGATGATGATGATGATGATTCCTTCATGTGTTTTTCTAAAAGGAACGCACCCTCAGACAAGTGGTCTGGCAGTCGCCAGTTCTCATAACCAGGTATGCAGACCATAAAGATATATAACAGTTTTGGGTGAACTGCAAACAGATCCTTCTATCAAGATATCAGGTAATTTCCTGATGTCTTTGGAATGTATTTTGCTATTCCTCTTAGGATCAAGAAGACGATGACACACTCACGTCGGTCCATTACGCTGCTCTGAATGTCATCCACAAGAAGCCAAAGACCCGGAGACACAGGAGCGCCATGGAGAGAGACACTGTGTACTCTGGGGTGAGGTGCCAAAACATGGACTGAAACATCAACTTTTGCTCTTTAATTAATAATGTGCATTGATTTTGTGTTTTCTACACTGTATGTATAACTATGGCTTTTCATTGTGTGTTACAATCAGTTGTATTCTGTTCAAGCTCCTTTTAATAACTTTTCATGTTCAAAATTGCGCACTCTCCTCAAACAACAGCATGGTATTATTTCACTGTAATAACTACTGTAAATTGGACAGTGCAGTTAGATAAACAATAATGTAAGCTTTCTGCCAATATTAGATATGTCTATGTCCTGGGAATTTTTCCTGTTACTTATAACTTCATGCTAATCGCATTAGCCTATGTTAGCTCAACCGTCCCGTGGAAAGGACACCGATCCCGAATTAAAACCTCTTAAGGATTACCCCCTTTTTTTTCAATTTTTGCCTAAAATAACATATTCTTGGTACCATTTGAAAGGAAACACTTTGAAGGTTATGGAAGCGTGAAAGGAATGTAGTAGAATATAACACAATAGATCTGGTAAAAGTTAATAAAAAAAAGAAATGCAAGAGAAAGGCCATAATGTATTATTCCAGCCCAGGGACAATTTTGATTTTGGCCACTAGATGACATCAGTGTATGAGCACTGTGTATGAGCACTTTTAGACTGATCCAATGAACTGTTTTATTTCTATTAAAAATGTTGTATCAAGATTGCCCAAATGTCCCTAATTTATTTATTAACATTGGTACTGTTGTGCATTTTACAGTAGATCCAATAAAACATTAAACTGCTTTCATATAGAGATCTTGTTCGGGTTGCATTCATATTTGTCTCTGTTCTTAAATTTCACCCACAGATTCAGTGTGCAACAACCATATTCGGCTTACGCTCAATGTCACAAAGCTCTTTTTAGTTCGATAATGCACTGTAAATATGCATCTGGTGTTTTAGTTTGTCTGAAACAATTTTTTAGATGTATCCTAAAAACATCTCTGCGGTGTTCTGACTGCATTAAATAGATTTAACACAGCTAAATTCATCTCTAACCCCCAGCAATGACTGTCAGTCCTCATCACACGCTCTCTACACACACCTCAGTTCATCTAAACCATAAACAACCATGTCGCTCTCTTCATGAGAAAAGCCTGAACTAAAAATAAAAATCTTAGCTGAATATAATTTGAACAGTATATTGTTGAGAGGCTGATTTCAAGTATGACAATGTACACATTGTGATTTAGCAGTTTTCAGAAACTGTTGACAATATGTGAACGTATCAGTCTACCTTGCAGGACTGCAATTCATTTATCTTTCAATATGGAGCAGCAGTGTATATTGAAGCTCCTGTGACTGCTTCACTAATAGAGCCGCATTAATGTTTAGAAGTTGTGAAAATGTTCAAAATGTTGAATCCATGAAAACGTACTTTCCTGTGATAGTTTGTGTCTAGCCGAAATAGTTGTCAAACAAGTGCCCAATAAACACAATGTGTGGCTGTTAATAATCTAAAACAAGGTAATATAGTTAGTACATGCTTATTAGAAGTCTATAACATGTTATAAACCCATTTCTGCATCATGTATTCACATGCCTCAAACAGGCCAGGCATTCTACATCACTGGATCATTACTACTAACATCAACTAAGTTATTATAAAGTGTAGCTAAGTTATCAGGAGGAGCCACGCAATCACTCAAAATAAAAGTGATAGTAGAGTGATCTCTATATGACGAAGACAATGACAAATGTTTACGTGTAGTTAAAAAAAATATATTTAGTTCCAGGGAGTGGTTGAATAAGAATGGGAGACAACCTATTTACACCCACCCCCACACAGTGAACAAGTTCCCAGGTACTCTGCAGACTTCTGTAATCCCAAGGTGAGGCTGTATCTACGCTTTGGTCAGGTGGGCCTGCTGGCTTTGTGCACACAGGACCCTCCTACCTGCTCTCTGTGTCTCTGTGTCTCTATGTGGTTTTCAGCAGGATGTCTATGTGGTGTCACTGTTGTTCTCACTATCTTTACTTGTTGTTCATGTTGCCCCTGACAGTTTACAGCCACAACAAAACAGTTATTTATTAAACTGACTGAAATATATATTTAGTTATCTGAAATCAGTTACAAACCACCAAGAACTGCTGATGAAAACTATTTGAACTCTCTGAGTTAACTGTCTCATGTGTGATACAGCACCCTTTATTCTATATCGATGGGATCAGGGGGAGGGGTGAGTTTATGATGATGTCATGGGAGAACTTTCAGTACATTCTCAATCAGACAGCACAAAAACTACTGCAGGTTCCTCTGTAAGAAGGAGACCAATAGAGGAAGATCCTCCTTCTTGATTGCTTCTCATAAGAATCACACTAACCAGAGAGAAAAACAGAGTGGATCAAATGTGTCATGTATTGGTTGGAAAGTTGACTGGTTGACTGGTGTCCAATCATACATGCACTCTCGGGTGTTACACATCAGTCAGTGCATGTTTCTGTGAAGGATATACAGGGAATGAGACTGACATACAGTAGACTTGTTTCATTAAGTTGTTTTCCCATACGCACTCTGCTCTACCCCCCTTCACCTTTATACTGTAAATGACAAGACATATTCTAGACACAACAGATCTTCTACTGGTCATCTGGAGTATTGTAACTGTTGAATGACCAGCTGGACAAATAATATTTGTTTTCTTTCAAATACTTAAGGTACACTTATATCAAAGAAGACATGTATTACAAAGACAAAGTATTACAGAGTCTTAATATACTTAAAAGAGACATGCACTGTGCAGTGGCACTACTGAGGTTAATTAGAGGATTTGGGCTGGCAAAAAAAAGGGCAAAAATATACCTATGCCATATTTAAAAGGGCATTAGTAACCAACAAAGGTCTGAAATTAATAGGCCATGCTATTGCCACACTAATAATATTATTTAATGTTGGAGGCCTAAGATGAAAACCAAGAGCCAAAAATGGAGGTTGTATACAGTATGCTGTGGGCGAGAAACTTACTACATTTTGGATTAATTTTACCTCTGGGCTAGGCTGGGTTGGGATGGGCTCAATACCAGAGGCATTAGAGAGCGGAATATGATCCTTTACTGTTTGTCCAAACATCAAAAGAAAATTGGTCTTAATGAGTTTCATTTCGCAAATAAATAAGCAGTGTATCATCCACCATTTAATCAGCTTGATCTAATAACTCTGACTTGATTGTCTTCTTTAAAAGTCTGTCGGAGCTGCTCAAACTATTGTAAACACACTTGCTAGACTGTAGCTTTTAATCCTGTTCAGACAGCCAATAGAGTCTCTCAGTTCATTGTTCCCTCCTACTGTATGATGGCTACATGTAAAGTGTCATCATAAAAGAGGTGCCCCGTTGTCACACCCTCACACTATACAGTGCATAAAGGATTGACATTACAATGAAGATATGACATTGGATAATGTTTTTGTTTTACACCAACTTCGATAAGTAAGTAAGAATTTTAAAAGTGGATTATTTTTCAAATAATTTCATGCCATAGTATTTTGAATCCATTTACATTAGTTGTAGTATGAATATGGAAAGTATAAGAGATGTACTGTCTTTATAATGGGTAGAAATAATTTTTGATCCATTTATATTTTTATATTTTACAGTTTGTGCATTGACTATGGACATTGTTCAACCAGACCCTTGTACTGAGATGGGAGGTACTGTGTCTCTCCCTTGCTTTTGTTAATCTGATATGATGACCATCGTTGCTTGGTTAAAGCAGACCTTTGGAGAGAAACATCTTCTGATAGCATCATCATTTCACCACGCTCAAGAGAGTTCATATGTCTACAACTTTACCATGGACTTTAACGAGACTAAACGTCTGAGTGTGAAGAGACAAGACGGTAGCTTTAACCTGACAATCACCAAGATAGAGCTAGGAGACTCTGTACATACTACTGTGGTGCAATGTTAGTGGGCAAAATCAACTTTTAATTGCTTTAATTGTCCAAGGTAACTTAACTTCCTTCCCTAATTTTGGATTTTCATTTTGCACCATAAAATTCAAATAAATTGGCGATAAATAAATATAGCAGGAAAATACAATTTACACACATTGATCTTACTCTGTCACCCTCTTCAGAAGTCTGTCGGAGTAAGTCCAGCCAGGAGACTCTGTGTCTGAACTGTAGAATACACACTGAGACCTTTGCAGGACAACACAGTGTCTATTGGTTCAGACATGGCTCAGGAGAACCCTGTCCAGGAATCATTTACACCCATGGAGACAGGAGTGATCAGTGTGAGAAGAGCCATAAGGCTGGGTGTCCTACATAGCAGTGCATTCGGGAAGTATTCAGACCCCTTGAAGTTTTTGACATTTTGTTACGTTACAGACTTATTCTAAAATTGATTAAATATGTTTTTCCCTCATCAATCTACACACAATACCCCACAATGACAAAGCAAAAATAGGATTCTAGAAATGTTTGCAAATTTAAATGTGAAATATGAACATTTTACTCAGTACTTTCTTGAAGCACTTTTGGCAGCGATGTAAGCGCCTCAGGTCTTCTTGTGTATGACTCTACACGCTTGGCACAACTGTATTTCGGGAGTTTCTCCCATTCTTCTCTGCAGATCCTCTCAAACTCTGTCAGGTTGGATGGGGAGTGTCGCTGAACAGCTATTGTCAAATATCTCCAGAGATGTTCGACAGAGTCCAGGCTCTGGCTGGGCTACTCAAGGACATTCAGAGACTTGTCCCGAAGCCACTCCTGCATTGTCTTGGCTGTGTGCTTACGGTTGTTGTCCTGTTGGAAGGTGAACCTTCGCCCCAGTCTGAGGTTCTGAGCGCTCTGGAGTAGGTTTTCATCAAGGATCTCGCTGTACTTTGCTCCGTTCATCTTTCCCTCGATCCTGACTAGTCTCCCAGTCCCTGCCACTGAAAAATATTCCCCGCAGCATGATCCTGACACCACCGTAGGGTTAGTAATGGCCTGGTGATGAGCGAGCCTGGTTTCCTCCTTTTTGGCTTGGCATTCAAGCCAAAAAGTTCAATCTTGATTTCACCAGACCAGAGAATCTTGTTTGTCATGCTCTGAGAGTCCTTTAGGTTTCTTTTGGCCAACTCCAAGTGGGTGGTCAAGTGCATGTTACTGAGGAGTGGCTTCCATCTGGACACTACCATAAAGGACTGATTGGTGGAGTGCTGCAGAGATGGTTTTCCTTCTCCCATCTCCACAGAGGAACTCTGGAGCTCTGTCAGAGTGACCATCGGGTTCTTGGTCACCTCCCTGACCATGGCCCTTCTTCCCTGATTGATCAGTTTAGCCGGGCGGCCAGCTCTAGGAAGAGTATTGGTGGTTCCAAACTTCTTCCAATTAAGAATGATGGAGGCCACTGTGTTCTTGGGGACCTTCAATACTACAGATATTTTTTGGTATGCTTCCCCAGATCTGTGCCTCGACAATACCGTCTCGGAGCTCTATGGACAAGTCCTTCAACCTCATGGCTTTGCTTTTGCTCTGATATGCAGTGTCAACTGTGGGACATTATATAGACAGGTGTGCGCCTTTCCAAATCATGTCCAATCAATTGAATTTACTACAGGTGGACTTCAATCAAGTTTTAGAAATATCTCTATGATGATCATTGGAAACCTGGATGCAGATGAGCTCAATTTTGAGTTTCATATCAAATAAGGTATTATGTTTTTTAATTTTTAATACATTTTCAAACACTTCTAAAAACCTGTTTTTGCTTTGTCATTATGGGGTATTGTGTGTAGATTGATGAGGGAAAACAATTATTTAATCCATTTTAGAATATGGCTTTAACGTAACAAAATGTGGAAAAAGGGAAGGGGTCTGAACACTTTCCGGAAGCACTATAGGGCTTTGTCACTTTATATAACTGTGAAGAGATAGCAGATCCTCAACTTTTAAGCCAACATCACCAGTCTATGGGTAAAAGTGTTTGAGAAGAAATAGTAGAAAATCATTTTAAAGTACTGTATATTTGTTTTTTAAGTTTCAGATCTGTTGGGTGATCAGAGTAAGCTTATTTTTGTCATCATTCTATCTTGCCTGACAACTGCTGTGATTCTGAGTGTGATTGTCAACATTTTCCTCTTCATGAGAATGAAGAGGTCACGATATGAACACTGTGCAGGTACAGTAAAAGTCTTCATACTAATAGTAATAGTAATAATAGTTACAGATCATAAAGAAGAGTGAAGGCTAGCCCTCCTCTTATCACTTCCCTCTCTGGACATTGTTTTCATTTCACAAGCCTACTTTATTTTAAAGCAGGAAATATGACATACATAGTATGTTTCAAGTGTTTTGAATATTTTGTTATTAATCTTTTAGCGGGGACCCCTTCTCAGCACAGCCAGTATGGGAAGCCTTATGCCAACACATCAGACCAACAGGTTAGCAGAATTGCTCTACCGAGAGTGAGACTGGATAAGAGTATTATAGCTAAATAGTACAGCACTAGATTTAACCCAGAGTCTGAATTGAGTGAGTCTGTGTTTTATCCCCACAGCTCCACAGTGATGATGATGCCCTGAACTACACTGCCTTGAAGTTCACTGACAAGAAGAGTACCAAGCCCAGGAGACAGAGGAGAGAACAGAGAGAGGAAGAAACCATCTACTCTGGTGTGTCAGATAGACAGGATGTGGCAGTCCTCCAATCAGTATCACAGGCGGCCGGTGGCACTTTAATTGGGGAGGTCGGGCTCATAGTAATGGCTAGAACTGAATAAATGGAATGCTATTGAGCACATCCAACATATGGATATCATTCCATTCACTCCATTCCAGTCATTGTTACTAGCTGACCTCCCCTAAGCAGCCTCCTGTGATCAGCATAATTCTAAGTTAAGCCCCACCCCTCCTCTGAACTCCACTTTGATCTTGACTGTGTCCGTGTGACCTGGCTATTTTGTACACTTCTGATTTGATGAAGAATGCCATTGCAGGGGCCAAGCTTCACCATAATTTCCCCCAAAGTATGAAAGCTGATACTAGGATGGTTTCAGTAGTATCAAATCCTCACCAATAGTGGCTGAGGTTGACTGACTGGATACATTTGGTTTGGTAGAAGTGTACAAACAAAATGTATATGATGATTTTCAAATGTCTGAACTCTTCCTTTTCATGATAATAGTTGTAACATGGAACTCTGTAACCTGCCCTTAAACATGTGTGATATTTCAATAAACATGTTTTTATTTCCTACGTTTAATGACTTGCCTTATTCTTATTACTTATTTGCCCTAGGTATCAAAGGATCTTTATTTTGTCAAAAAGGTGCCAACCTCACCAGAGTTCACTTCCTCCTGAAAGCTTGAACTGCCTTCTACAGACATGAAGTGAGAAATGCAATGTAAACCCCCTTGTGTATGTCAAAGAGGACATATGTACCAGTAGTCTCAGCCACCGACCCAAATGATGAAAAAATACAAACCAGTAACTCTGACTTTACATCATTTGAAGGGCTGCTCTAACTATGGTATGTCACAGGACACATGTTAGATTGTAGTTTTTATCACGTTTTATGCCTGTTCAGACAGCCAATAATACCACTTAGTTCAGAGTTTCCGCCTACATCATAATGATTACCCAATGAGTGTCAACATATAAAAGGTGCCCTGTTGTCAGACCCCACACTCTATACAGTTCAGAAAGGACGGTAACATGATGATTATATATTGGACAATTGTTTTGTTTTACGCCAATTGTGGTAAGAAAGAAAAATACATGTGGATGCTTCTACTTTTTTTTATGTCAGTCTTTTTTAATCCATTTAATAGCTATGTAGTCTGAATAATGATAGTATTGTATAATTCTGTACTATAATTTTGTCTTTGATTTATTTAATTTGTTTGCTTCACAGGTTGTGCACTTAACAAGGATGTAATCCAACCAGACCCTTTGATGGTTACACACCTGGGACAAAGTGTATCACTAAATTGCTTTTGTCGATCTAATTTACATTTACATTTTACATTTTAGTCTTTTAGCAGACGCTCTTATCCAGAGCGACTTACAGTAGTGAATACATACATTTCATTTTCATTTCATGCATTTTTTTTTTTTGTACTGGCCCCCCGTGGGAATCGAACCCACAACCCTGGCGTTGCACACACCATGCTCTACCAACTGAGCCACAGGGAAGGCTGGTCTCTTGGTTCAAGCAAACTCTTGGACAGAAGCCTCTTCTCATGGCATCATCATATTATGGCACTCAAAAGACCTTTTATTAAAACAATTTTACCAAGGACTTCAATGAGACTAAACGTTTGAGTGTGAAGAGAGGTGTTTACAGCTGTAACCTGACCAAAGACAGAGTCAGGGGACTCAGCTACATATTACTGTGGTGCTATGGAAGAGGGCGAAGTCAAATTTGGAGAAATAACTTTTTTAATTGTCAAAGGTAACTTAAGTCGGTACCTAAGTGTGTTCCTATAATGCTAAATTAATGAATCCAGCAGGAAAATAAAATGTACATGTAACCGATGTGAAATGGCTAGTTAGTTAGCGGTGGTGCGTGCGCGCTAATAGCATTTAAATCAGTGACGTCACTCGCTCTGAGACTTGAAGTAGGGTTTCCCCTTGCGTTGCAAGGGCCGTGGCTTTTGTGGCACGATGGGTAACGATGCTTCATGGGGTGTCAGTTGTTGATCTGTGCAAGGGTCCCTGGTTCGAGCCCGGGTTGGGGCGAAGAGAGGGACGGAACCTACACTGTTACATACACTCCATTATCTTACTCACTCTCTTCAGATTCAGGTTCTAACAGCATGTCTGTGCTCCAACAGCCTGTGTCTGAGTCAGTCCAGCCAGGAGACTCTGTAACTCTGAATTGTACAATACACACTGAGACCTGTGCAGGAGAACAGTGTCTATTGGTTCAGACATGGCTCAGGAAAATCCCATCCAGGAATCATTTACATCAATGGAGACAGAGTAGATGGTTTCTTGTGAGAAGAGCCATTTGGCTGGGTATCCTACACAGAGCTGTGTCTACAACCTCCCCAAGAGGAACCTAAGCCTCTCTGATGCTGGGACTTATTACTGTGCTGTGGCCTCATGTGGGGAGATACTGTTTGGGAACGGGACCAAGCTGGATGTTGAAGGTAAGCTGTGCATAACCAAAATACCATACATTTTCTCTCAAATGGTGGGAAATATCAATATGTAAATCTATCACCTTTATTTCATAGTAGATTTCACATGATATAACTTTTATATCTAACTTCTATGCCAAAAGCACTGAGGAAAAAAATAATAGAAAATATTTAAGCCTTGTTTTTTAAGTTTCAGACCTGTTGGATGATCAGAGTAATCTTCTTTTCCTCATCATTATATCTTGCCTGACAACTGCTGTGATTCTGTGTGTGATTGTCAACGTTCTTCTCTGTGAGAGAATGAAGAGGTCACGATGTGAACACTGTGCAAGTACAGTAAAAGTCTTCATACTAATAGCAATAGTAATAATAGTTATTGATCATAAAGAAGAGTGAAGGCTAGCCCTCCTCTTATCACTTCCCTCTCTGGACATTGTTTTAATTTCACAAGCCTACTTCATTTTGAAGTGGATAATATGACATTCACAGCAGAATGTCTTTTTATTAGTGAACAAGAAACGGTTTCAAGTATAGTGAATGTTTTGACATTTGTCTTTTAGCAGGGACCCCTTTTCAACAAAGCCACTATGGGAATCCTCATGCCAACACTTCAGACCAACAGGTTAGCAAGATCAATTGTACTGTATCAAGAGTCTGGATAAGATTATTAAAGCAAAAGATTACAGCATTAGATTTGACCCAGAGTCTGAATTGAGGGAGTCTGTGTTTCATCCCCATAGCTCCACGTTGACGATGATGCCTTGAACTGCACTGCCCTGAAGTTCACTGACAAGAAGAGTACCAAGCCCAGGAGACAGAGGAGAGAACAGAGAGAGGAAGAAACCATCTACTCTGGTGTGAGTCATCAAGTTAGGATGTGACAGTCCATTCCTCCAATAGCATCATATTAAGTTGAGCCCTACTGACCTTAACTTTGAGTTTGACTGTGTCCGTGTGACTTGGCTGTTTTGTACTTTCCTCATTTGCTGTAAAATGTAATAGTCGGACCGAGCTGAAGAGACTGTCACTGCATTGGCATACTCTCCTAATATCAACGTAGAATCATTCAGATGCAGAGTATAATTGTCCAGCAAGTGTGAAAGCTGATACTCAGATGGTTCCAGAAGTCTCAAATACTCAGCAATAGTGGCTGAGGTTGACTGACATTTGCTTTTGTAAAAAGAAGTGTAGCACAGAATACTGTATGTTTAATGATTTTGCAAATGTCTGAACTCTTCCCTTTGATGATAATGGTTGTAACATGGAACTCTGTAACCTGCCTTTATGCTTGTGTGATATGTCAATAAACATGTTTTTATTTCCTACGTTTAATTCTTACCACATATTTGTACGAGGTAATCTTATGTTAGAATTTCTTTCACTTTGACATTCGTTTTTTGAGTAAATCGTTGACAAAAAATTACAATTAAATCCATTTTAACCCCACTTTGTAAAACAATAAAATGTGAACAAATCCAATGTTACTGTAGACTTTCTATAGGTACTGTATGTACCACTAGTCTCAGAAACCAACCCAAATTATGAAAAATGCAATCAAGTAATTCTGACTATAAACCATTTGAGAATAAATAGCACATCTTTTTGATAGCTTAAGCATTTTAAAGATAACCCCATCATTGATTAATCGATTAATACCGACTGTATCTGTATGTAAGGTGGGAATCTCGTCCAGGAATCATTTACACCTATGGAGACAGGAGTGATAAATGTGAGAAGAGCCCTGAGGCTGGGTCTCCTACACAGAGCTGTGTCTACAACCTCCCCATGAGGAACCTCAGCCTCTCTGATGCTGGGACTTACTACTGTGCTGTGGCCTCATGTGGGGAGATACTATTTAGGAATGGGACCAAGCTGGACATTGACCGAAAGCGATATTTCTGACATGTCTGAAAATGTCTAACATTATTTCACATTGTTGTGAATAAATTGTATGTCTGGTAGAGCAACATGTCCTGAATCAATCCTCTATCACTGTCTGTATTACCAAAGATGGTTGTAAGGAGGACATTCTTCTCTTGGTGTTCTGTCTGGGTGTAGCGTTGACTCTTTGTGTCATCCTCATCACCATTGTCCTTGGTTGTGTTTTGTATAAGAAGACCAAGAAAACATTTACATTTACATTTACATTTAAGTCATTTAGCAGACAGAAAACCTTTCTGCTGTGCAGAGTTAAGTGTTATCATTGTGCACAATATATACTTAAACTGTTGGTGCAGTATTATTACATGTTTTAGTCATGAAAATGGGTTAATTCAATGCATGATGATGATGATGATGATGATGATGATGATGATTCCACCATGTGTTTGTCTTAAAGGAACGCACCCTCAGTCAAGTACTCCATCAATCCCCAGTTCTCATAACCAGGTAGACAGACATAACACTTGTCCAGCTGTTGCTGATTCAATGTATTTTCTCTGCATTAAAAATAGGCATTTACCTAAAGGTGTCGTTTCACTATAAATATTTTAGTCTAATACCAAATATATATATTTTATTTGTGGTATTCCTCTCCGGATCAAGATGCTGACACACTCCATGGCGCAGCTCTGAACGTCGTCCACAAGAAAGTAAATGCCAGAGTAGACAGAGGGTCGCCATGGAGAGAGACACTGTGTACTCGGGTGAGTAGCCAAAACATGGCTTGAAACGTAGACTTTTGGTCTTTAATAACTTGCATTGACTTTATGATTTCTACACTGTATGTATAACTATGGCTTTTTCATTGTGTGTTACAATTTTATTCTGTCAAGCTCCTTTTAAGATTGATACTGTTGTGCGTTTTAGATCAAATTAAACGTTCAACTGCTTTCATATAGAGAGATTGTTTGATTTGATATTTTTCTCTGTCCTTAAATTTCGACCACAGATTTAGTGTGCAACAACCATATTAGGCTGATGCTCAATGTAACAAAGTTATTTTTGGTTGCATAATGCACGGTGAATATCTTCTATGGGAAACGTGGAACGTGAGCATCCCACTCTATTCAACAGCCAGTGGAAGAGCGTGGCGCGACATACAAAAACTATAAAAATGCTAAAACTTCAATTTCTCAAACATATGACTATTTTACACTATTTGAAAGATAAGACTCTCGTTAATCCAACCACACTGTCCGATTTTAAAAAAGGCTTTACAGCGAAAGCAAAACATTAGATTATGTCAGGAGAGTACCCAGCCAGAAATAATCACACAGACATTTTCAAAGCAAGCATATATGTCACAAAAACCCAAACCACAGCTAAATGCAGCACTAACCTTTGATGATCTTCAACAGATGACACTCCTAGGACATTATGTTATACAATACATGCATGTTTTGTTCAATCAAGTTCATATTTATATCAAAAAACAGCTTTTTACATTAGCATGTGATGTTCAGAACTAGCATACTCACCGAAAACTTCCGGTGAATTTACTAAATTACTCATGATAAACATTGACAAAATACATAACAATTATTTAAAGAATTATAGATACAGAACTCCTTTATGCAATCGCGGTGTCAGATTTTAAAATAGCTTTTCGGCGAAAGCACATTTTGTAATATTCTGAGCACATAGCTCGGCCATCAAGGCTAGCTATTCAGACACCCGCCAACGTCAGGGCTCAGTAAACTCAGAATTACTATTAGAAAAATTGGATTACCTTTGCTGTTCTTTGTCAGAATGCACTCCCAGGACTTCTGCTTCAACAACAAATGTTGTTTTGGTTCCAAATAATACATAGTTATATCCAAATACCTCTGTTTTGTTCGTGCGTTCAGGTCACTATCCAAAGGGTAACGTGCGAGCGCATTTCGTGACCAATTTTTTTCAAAATGTTCCTTTACCGTACTTAGAAGCAGGTCAAACACTGTTTAAAATCAATTTTTATGCTATTTTTCTCATAAAATAGCGATAATATTCCAACCGGACAACCTTGTATTCATTCAAACAGTCCACTAACAAACAGTGCTCCTATACTTTGCCCAGAGATAGGTGACCCCCCAATCCACTTTCTGGCGGCTTTAGAGAGCCAATGGAAGCCTTAGAAAGTGCAACATAACCCCCGGATACTGTAGTTTCGATAGACAAACAAAAGCAGAACTACAAAATCGCAGACAGGGCACTTCCTGCTTGTAATCTTCTCAGGTTTTTGCCTGCCATATGAGTTCTGTTATACCCACAGACACCATTCAAACAGTTTTAGAAACTTTAGAGTGTTTTCTATCCAAATCTACTAATAATATGCATATTGTCGTTTCTGGGCAAGAGTAGTAACCAGTTTAAATCGGGTACATTTTTTATCCGGCCATGAAAATACTACCCCCTAGCCCCAACAGGATATGCATCTATTGACTGGTGTTTTAGTTTGTCTCAAACTCTTTTTTAGATATATCCTGAAAACACCTCTGTGGTGTTCTGAATACCCTAAATAGATTTAACACTCAGGAAAACTCATCTCTAACCGCCAGCAATGACCTTCAGTCCTCACCACGTACTCTCTACACACACCTCATTGCATCTAAACCACAAACATCCATGTCACTAAGAGTACAATTCACTCTCTTCAAGAGAAAAGCCTTGCAGTAAAAATAAACATCTTAGATTTTTTTGTATTTTTTATTTCACATTTATTTAACCAGGTAGGCTAGTTGAGAACAAGTTCTCATTTACAACTACGACCTGGCCTAGAGAAAGCAAAGCAGTGCGACACAAACAACAACACAGAGTTACACATGGAATAAACAAACATACAGTCAATAACACAATAGTAAAAGAGTCTATAGACAGAGTGTGCAAATGAGGTAAGATAAGGAGGGAGGTAAGGCAATAAATAGGCCATAATTACAATTTAGCAATTAAACACTGGAGTGATAGATGTGCAGAAGATGAATGTGCAAGTAGAGATACTGCGGTGCAAAGGAGCAAAAAGATGAATAACAGTATGGGGATGAGGTAGTTGGATGGGCTATTTACAGATGGGCAATGTACAGGTGCAGTGATCTGTGATCTTCTCTGACAGCTGGTGCTTAAAGTTAGTAAGGGAGATATGAGTCTCCAGCTTCAGTGATTTTTGCCATTCGTTCCAGTCAATGGCAGCAGAGAACTGGAAGGAAAGGCAGCCAAAGGAGGAATTGGCTTTGGGGGTGACCAGTGAAAAATACCTGCTGGAGCGCGTGCTACGGGTGGGTGCTACTATGGTGAACAGTGAGCTGAGATAAGGCGGGGCTTTACCTAGCAAAGACTTATAGATGACCTGGAGCCAGTGGGTTTGACTTGGAGCCTGTGGGAAGCTCGTCTGGAGCTTAGTTAACACAGTGTCCAAAGAAGGGCCAGAGTATACAGAATGGTATCGTCTGCATAGAGGTGGATCAGAGAATCACCAGCAGCAAGAGCGACGTCATTGATGTATACAGAGAAATGAGTCGGCCCGAGAATTGAACCCTGTGGCACCCCCATAGAGACTGCTAGAGGACCGGACAACAGGCCTTCCGATTTGACACACTGAACTCTGTCTGAGAAGTAGTTGGTGAACCAGGCGAGGCAGTCATTTGAGAAACCAAGGCTGTTGAGTCTGCCGATAAGAATTTGGTGATTGACAGAGTCGAAAGCCTTGGCCAGGTCTATGGATACAGCTGCACAGTATTGTCTCTTAACGATGGAGGTTATGATATCGTTTAGGACCTTGAGCGTGGCTGAGGTGCATCAATGACCAGCTCGGAAACCAGATTGCATAGCGGAGAAGGTATGGTGGGATTCGAAATGGTCGGTGATCTGTTTGGTAACTTGGCTTTCAAAGACTTTAGAAAGGCAGGGCAGGATAGATATAGTTCTGTAGCAGTTTGGGTCTAGAGTGTCTCCCCCTTTGAAGAGGGGGATGACCACGGAAGCTTTCCAATCTTTGAGGATCTCAGATGATACGAAAGAGAGTTTGAACAGGGGTACAGTAATAGGGGTTGCAACAATTTCGGCTCATAATTTTAGAAAGAGAGTGTCCAGATTGTCTAGTCCTGCTGATTTGTAGGGGTCCAGATTTTGCAACTCTTTCAGAACATCAGCTATCTGGATTTGGGTGAAGGAGAAATTGGGAAGGCTTGGGCAAGTTGCTGGGGGGGTGCAGGGCTGTTGACCAGGGTAGGGGTAGCCTGGTGGAAAGCATGGCCAGCCGTAGAAAAATGCTTTTTGAAATTCTCAATTATCGTGGATATATCGGTGGTGACAGTGTTTCCTAGCCTCAGTGCAGTGGGCAGCTGGGAGGAGGTGCTCTTATTCTCCATGAACTTTACAGTGTCCCAGAAATTTTGGGAGTTTGTTCTGCAGGATGCAAATTTCTGTTTGAAAAAGCTAGCCTTTGCTTTCCTAACTGCCTGTGTATATTGGTTCCTAACTTCCCTGAAAAGTTGCATATCGGCTATTCGATGCTAATGCAGTACGCCACAGGCGTTTTAGGATGATATCTATGAGGGTGCCTGTGATTACGGATTTGGGGTTGTACCTGGTAGGTTCATTGATAATTTGTGTGAGATTGAGGGCATCAAGCTTACATTGTAGGATGGCCGGGGTGTTAAGCATGTCCTAGTTTAGGTCACCTAACACCACGAGCTCTGAAGATAGATGGGGGGCAATCAATTCACATATGGTGTCCAGAGCACAGCTGGGGGCAGTCGGTGGTCTATAGCAAGCGGCAACGGTGAGAGACTAGTTTCTGGAAAGGTGTATTTTTAAAAGTAGAAGCTCAAATTGTTTGGGCACAGACATGGATAGTAAGACAGAACTCTGCAGGCTATCGCAGCAGTAGATTGCAACTCCGCCCCCTTTGGCAGTTCTATCTTGTTGGAAAATGTTATAGTTAGGTATGGAAATGTCATGGTTTTGGTGGCCTTCCTAAGCCAGGATTCAGACATGACTAGGACATCCGGGTTGGCAGAGTGTGCTAAAGCAGTGAATAAAACAAACTTAGGGAGGAGGCTTCTAATGTTAACATGCATGATACCAAGGCTTTTACGGTTACAGAAGCCAACAAATGAGAGTGCCTGGGGAATAGGAGTGGAGCTAGGCACTGCAGGGCCTGGATTAACCTCTACATCACCAGAGGAGCAGAGGAGAAGTAGGATTAGGGTACGGCTAAAGGCTATAAGAACTCGTTGTCCAGTACGTTCAGAATAGAGAATAAAAGGAGCAGGTTTCTGGGCATGGTAGAATAGATTCAATGCATAATGTACAGACAAAGGTATGGTAGGATGTGAGTACAGTTGAGGTAAACCTAGGCATTGAGTGATGATGAGAGAGGTATGATTGATGTCTCTAAAGACATCATTTAAACCAGGTGAGGTCACTGCATGTGTGGGAGGTGGGACAAGAGGGTTAGCTGAGGCATATTGAGCAGGGCTGGAGGCTCTTTAGTGAAATAAGACAATAATCACTAACCAAAACAGCAATGGACAAGGAATATTGACATTAGGAAGAGGCATGCGTAGCCGAGTGATCATAGGGTCCATTGAGTAGCTGGGCAAGCTGGAGACACGGCGATTCAGACAGCTAGCGGGCCGGGGGCTAGCAGGCTAGCAGAAGGGCCTTAGAGGGACATTGCGACGGAAGAAGTCTGTTCTAGCCCCCTCGTGCGGCTACGTCAGCAGACCAGTCATGATTGATCAGCAGGGGTCAGTGTAGTAAAAAAGGGTCCAGGCCAATTGGCAAAATAGGTATAGTAGCCAAAAAAAAATGGCTGATGGACCTCTTCACCTAACAGTCCGGTATGCTCTAGACAGCTAGCGGGCCGCGGCTACCAGGCTAGCAGATGGGCATTCAGGGGATATCGCGATAGAGGAGCCTGTTGAAAACCCCCTCTCACGGATTACGTCGGTAGTCCAGTCGTGATGGATTGGCGGGGCTCCGTATCGACAATAAAAGGGGTCTTGGCCAATTGGCAAAATAGGTATTGTAGCCCAAGGAGTGGCTGATGATCCTCTTCAGCTAGCTGGGAGATGGGCCTAACATAGGCTAGCTCCAGGCTAATTGGTGCTTAGTTCAGGACAGAGACGTTAGCCAGGAGAAGCCAATCGGATAGCAGCTAGATAGCTGCGATGATCCAGGTGAAGTGGTTCAGAGCTTGCGGTAGGAATCCGGGGATATGGAGAAAAAGAAGTCCGATAAGCTCTGGGTTGAATCGCGCTGTGCAGACTGGCAGGAGTTGTCCAGGCTAAAGGTTAGCTGATGACCGCTAGCAGTGGCTAGCTGACTACTAGCTAGTAGCTAGTTAGCTGGATAACTTTTGTTGGGGGTTCCGGTTCTAAAGTAAAGAAAATAGCAGATCCATACCACATTGGGTGAGACGGGTTGCAGGAGAGTATGTTGAAGTTGGGGTTATTAAGAAAAATATTAAAAATATATGCGAAGAAGAAAGATAAACATATATATTTAAAGATATATACACGGGACAAGACAAGACGAAGACAAAAAACGCCTGACTGCTACGCCACCTTGGATTGAGATGAATATATAGTATTTATATGGTTGAGACAGATTTCAGACATGACAATGTACACATTGTGACTAAGCAGTTTTGAGAAAATATTGACAAAATGTGAATGGAGAAGTGCACCTTGCATGACTGCAATTTATTTATCTTTCAATAGTGAGCAGCAGTGTATATGAAAGTCCCTGTGACTGCTTCAAATCAAATCAAGTCAATGGCGCTTAAGTTTAGTTTATTTAGTAGGACCAAGGGTGGGGGTGTGTGTCTATTTGTCAATAGCAGCTGGTGCGCAATGTCTAATATTAAGGTTGTCTCTAGGTATTGCTCGCCTGAGGTAGAGCACCTCATGATAAGCTGTAGACCACTCTATCTACCAAGAGGGTTTTCATCTATATTTTTCGTAGCCGTCTCTTTACCGCCACAAACCGACGCTGGCCCTAAGACCGCACTCAACGAGCTGTATAACCTCTTGGGGCTAGGTGGGACGCTAGCGTGCCACCCGTGGTGCACTCCATCAACAGCAGGTGCATTTCAAGAGCGGCAAATTTGAATCCAAATAAATGTCAAAATTCAAATTTTTCAAAAATACAACTATGTTACACCATTTGAAAGATAAACATCTCCTTAATCTAACCACGTTTTACGATTTCAAAAAGGTTTTACGGCGAAAGCATAAATTTAGAGTATGTTAGGACAGTACATTTACAAGATTTGTGTGTAATGTTTTGTCAAGTCAAAGACAGGGTCACCAAAACCATAAAACCAGCTAAAATGATGCACTAACCTTTTACAATCTCCATCAGATGACACTCCTAGGACATTATGTTAGACAATGCATGCATTTTTAGTTCTATCAAGTTCATATTTATATACAAAAACAGCGTTTTACTATGGCATTGATGTTGAGGAAATCGTTTCCCTCCAATAACCGGCAGTCAAGTCAGCGTCAGAAATTAAATAATTAAAATTAGAAAACATTGGTAAAATATTATATTGTCATTTAAAGAATTATAGATTTACATCTCTTGAACGCAATCAACTTGCCAGATTTAAAAATAACCTTACTGGGAAATCACACTTTGCAATAATCTGAGCACTGCGCCCAGAAAAATACGCGTTGCGATACAGACTAGACGTCATGTTGGGGAGATCTAAAATCGAAAATACTATGTAAATAATCCATTACCTTTGATTCTCTTCATCAGATGTCACTTCCAGGTATCACAGGTCCATAACGAATGTAGTTTTGTTCAAAAAAGCTCATCATTTATGTCCAAAAATCTCCGTCTCGTTAGCACATGATGTAAGCCAGCCGGACTTCTCGTCATGAACGAGGGGAAAAAATATATTTCCGTTCGTTCAAACATGTCAAACGTTGTATAGCATAAATCATTAGGGCCTTTTTTAACCAGAACATGAATAATATTCAAGGTGGACGAATGCATACTCTTTTATAACGTATTGGAACGAGGGTACCCAACATGAAGTAGCGCGCCAGGTGTCTAATGGGACATCACCGTTCCATGGCTCTTGTTCGGTCAGATCTCCCTCCAGAAGACTCAAAACACTTTGTAAAGGCTGGTGACATCTAGTGGAAGCAATAGGAAGTGCCAAAATATTCCTAAACCCCTGTGTTTTTCAATGGGATAGGTTTAAAGTCAATACAACACATCAGGTATCCACTTCCTGTCAGAAAATGTCTCAGGGTTTTGCCTGCCAAATGAGTTCTGTTATACTCACAGACACCATTCAAACAGTTTTGGAAACTTTAGAGTGTTTTCTATCCATATATAATAAGTATATGCATATTCTAGTTACTGGGTAGGATTAGTAACCAGATTAAATCGGGTACATTTTTTTTATCCAGACGTGCAAATGCTGCCCCCTAGACCCAACAGGATAAGGCCATAAGCAAATAAGAAAATGCTCATCCAGAGGCAACACTCCTAGTGGCTGGGGACTTTAATGCAGGCCAACTTAAATCCATTTTAACTAATTTCTACCAGTATGTCAATTGCAACCAGAGGACAAAAACTTCACCATCTTAACTCCACACACAGAGATGCGTACAAAGGTCTCCCTCGCCCTCCATTTGGAAAATCTGATTGTAATTCTATCCTCCTGATTCCCGCTTACAAGTACAAACTAAAGCAGGAAGTGTCAGTGACTCGCTCAATACGGAAGTGGTCAGATGACTTGGATGCAGCGCTGCAGGACTGTTTTGCTAGCACAGACCGGGAAATTTTTCCGGGATTCATCCAATGGCATTGAGTAGTATATAACTTCAGTCACCGGCTTTATCAATAAGTGCATCGACGACGACATCCCAACAGTGACCATACGTACATATCCCAACCAGAAGCAATGGATTACAGGAAACATCCACAACAAGCTAAAGAGCTGCCGCTTTCAAGGAGCGGGACACGAAACAGGTCGCTTATAAGAAATCCCGTTATGCCCTCAGACGAACCATAAAATAGGCAAAGTGTCAGTAAAGGACGAAGAGTGAATCCTACTACACCGGCTCTCATGCTTGTCGGACGTGGCAGGGCTTAAAAACTATTACAGACTACAAAGGGAAACCCGGCTGCGAGCTGCCCAGTGATGCGAGCCTAACAGAAGGGCTAAATGCCTTTTCTTTTATGCTCCGTTTGAGGCAAGCAACACAGAAGAATGTATGAGAGCAGCTGTTCCAGATGACTGTGTGATCACGCTCTCCGTAGGTCAACATTCAAAAGGCTGCAGGACCAGACGGATTACAAGGATGTGTACTCAGAACACGCCTGGACCAACTAGCAAGTGTCTTCAATGACATTTTCAACCTCTCCCTGACTGTATCCATAATACCTACATGTTTCGAGCAGACAACCATAGACCCTGTGCCCAAGAAAGCTAAGGTAACCTGCCTAAATGAATACCGACCCGTAGCGCTCACGTTGGTAGCCATGAAGTGCTTTGAAAGGCATTGCTCACTTCAACACCATCATCTCGGAAATCCTAGACCCACTCCAATTCGCGTAACGCCCAACAGATCCACAGATGACGCAATCTCAAGCGCACCCCGCACTGCCCTTTCCTACCTGGATAAAAGGAACACCTATGTGAGAATGCTGTTCATTGACTACAGCTCAGAATTCAACACCATAGCTCCCAAAGATCATCACTAAGCTAAGGACCCTGGGACTAAACACCTCCCTCTGCAACTGGATCCTGGACTTCCTGACAGGCCGACCCCAGGTGGTAAGGGTAGGCAACATCACATCTGCTATGCTGATCCTCAACACGGGGGCCCCTCAGGTGTGCGTGCTTAGTCCCCTCCTGTACTCCCTGTTCACCCATGACTGTGTGGCCAACCACGACTCCAATACCATCATTAAGTTTGCTGATGACACAACAGTGGTAGGCCTGATCCCCGACAATGATGAGACAGCCTATAGGGAGGAGATCAGAGACCTGGCAGTGTGGTCCCAGGACAACAACCTCTCCCTCAAGGTGAGCAAGACAAAGGAGATGATCGTGGACTACAGGAAAAGGAGGGCAGAACACGCCCATATGCACATCGACAGGGCTGTGGTGGTCATGGTCCAAGAACACCAAGAGATTTGTGATAAGAGCACGATAACGCCTTTTACCCCTCAGGAGACAGAAAAGATTCGGCATGGGTTCCTAGATCCTCAAAAAGTTCTACATCTGCACCATCGAGAGCATCTTGACTGGTTGCATCACCGCCTGCTATGGTAACTGCTCGGCAACCGATTGTAATGGCGTTACAGAGGGTAGTGCGTACGGCCCAGTTCATCATAGGGGCTAAGCTTCCTGCCATCCAGGACCTATATTAAAAGACAGGCCTAGCAGTCTTCCCTGTGGCTCAGTCGGTAGAGCATGGTGTTTGCAACGCCAGCATGGTGTGTGCAACGCCAGGGTTGTGGGTTCGATTCCCACGGGGGGCTAGTACAAAAAAAAACAAATGCATGAAATGCAATGTATGCATTCACTACTGTAAGTCGCTCTGGATAAGAGCGTCTGCTAAATGACTAAAATGTAAAAAGACTCCAGTCACCCAAGTCAGTGTTCTCTCTGCTACTGCACGGCAAGAAGTAACAGAGTCTAGGTCCAAAAGACTTAACTTCTTCTACCCCCAAGCAATAAGACTGCTGAACAATTAATGAAATGCCCCTCCCCCCCTTTTATGTTTACACCGCTGCTACTCGCTGTTTATTATCTATACATGGTCACTTTACCCATACCTAAATGTACAAATTACCTCAACTAACCTGTACCCCCGTACATTGACTCTGTACCGGTACCACCTGTATATAGCCTCATTATTGTTATTTTATAGTGTGTTTTTGTTCTTCTTAAACTGCATTGTTGGATAAGGGCTTGTGACTAAGCATTTCACGGTATTCGGTGCATGTGAAAAAAACTTGATTTGATTATGTGACTGCTTCACCACCAGAGTCGCAGAAACTTTTAAAAGTTGTGAAAATGTTCAAATTGTTCACTATTTCGACAAAGAATCGTAGAAAAGGGACTTTCCTATGATAGCTCATGTGTGTAGTCATAATATCTGTCAATAAAGACCCAACAAAGACACTGTGTGGCTGTTAAGAATCTATAACAAGGTAATATATACATTTATTACATACATATTAGACATCTGTATCATGTTATAAATCCATTTCAGAATCATAGAGTCACATGCATCAAATAGACTAGTTAGTCATCAACACTGGATCATTACTACTAACATCAACTAAGTTATTATAAAGTGTAGCTTAGTTACCAGGAGGAGCCAAACAATCACTCAAAATAAAATGGGTAGTAGAGTGCTCGCTACTGTATATGACTCGTGTTTGTGTGTAGTTTTGTATTGAGTCCCAGGGAGTAGTTGAATAGGTAATGGAGACAACATATTTATTCAAGACCACTCTCTGCAATGTGTCATCTTTTAGTTGTGTTGATAGCATGTCACTCACACCCACCCCCACACAGTGAACAAATTCACAGGTACTCTGCAGTCTGCTGTAAGCCCAAGACAAGGTCGTATCTATGCTTTGGTCAGGTAGGCCTGCTGGCTTTGTGCAGACAGGACCCTTCTACCTGCTCTCTGTGTCTCTGTGTCTCTATGTGGTTTTCAGCAGGATGTCTATGTGGTGTCACTGTTGTTCTCACTATCTTTGCTTGTTGTTCATGTTTCCCCTGACATCTTACGGCCACAACAAAACCGTTTTTTATCAAATTGACTGTAATATATTTTTTGTTATCTGAAATCAGTTACAAACCACAAATAACTGCTATTTAACCCTATCAGAACCCTCTGAGTTAAGCATCTCATGTGTGATGCAGCACCATCTATTCTAACTTGTGGTCCCGGCGGGAGGGGCCATTTGGTGATAATGGCATGTGAGAATGTTCATTACATTCTCAAACAGACATGTCTTTTGAAGCACAAAAACTACTGCAGGTTCCTCTGTCAGAATGAGACCAATAGAGGAGGATCCTCCTTCTGATAGATTGCTTCCTTTTAGAACCACACTAACCACAGACTAAAACAGACTAGATAAAGTGTGTCACATTAGCTGAGTGGCTGGGGTGTCCAATCAGGCATGCACTCTCAGCTGTTACACTTAGTGAATGTTTCTGTGAATGATATACAAGGAATGTAAGACTGACATAAAATGTACCTGTTTCATTGCGTAGGTGTTTACCCCACTCATTTTCAACCTTGTACATACACTATATATACAAAAGTATGTGAACACCCCTTCAAATTAGTTGATTTGGCTGTTTCAGCAATACACGTTGCTGACAGGTGTATAAAATCTAGCACACCGCCATGCAATCTCCATAGACAAACATTGGCAGAGCTGCCCAGGTCAACTGTAAGTGCTGTTATTGTGAGGTTGAAACATCTAGGAGCAACAACGACTCAGCCGAGAAGTGATAGGCCCCACAAGCTCACAGAACAGGACCACTGAGTGCTGAAGATCATAGTGCATGAAAATAGCTTGTCCTTGGTTGCAACACTCCCTACCGAGTTCCAAAATGGCTCTGGAAGCAATGTCAGCACCCGACATCAGCACAAGAACGGTTCGTCAGGACCATAATGAAATGGGTGTCCATGGCCCACCAGCCGCACACAAGCCTAAGATCACTATGCGCAATGCCAAGTGTCAGCTGGAGTGGTGTAAAGCTCAATGCCATTGGACTCTAGAGCAGTGGAAACACATTCTCTGGAGTGATTAATCACGCTTCACTATCTAGCAGTCCAACAGACAAACCTGGGTTTCGCCCATAATGCCCATGATTTTGGAATGAGATGTTCGACGAGCAGGTGTCCACATACTATTGGTCAAATATTGATTTGCGGTATCAACTAATGCCCGTAGCAATATAGTGGAGTGATACAGCATACACTGAGTATACCAAATATTGGGAACACCTTCCTAATATTGAGTTGCACCCCCCCAACTTTTTACAATCAGAACAGCCTCAATTCATCTGTGCATGGACTCTACAAGGTGTCGAAAGCATCCACAGGGATTCTGGCCCATGTTGACTCCAATTTATCCCACAGTTGTCTCAAGTTGGCTGGATGTCCTATGGGTGGTGGACCATTCTTGATGCACACAGGAACTGTTAGACATGAAAAACCCAGCAGCATTGCAGTTCTTGACACAAACCGGTGCTCCTGGCACCTACTACCATACCTCTTCAGAGGCACATACATCTTTTGTTTTTCCCATTCACCCTCTGAATCACACAATCTATGTCTCAATTGTCTGAAGCCTTAAGAATCCTTCTTTAACCTGTCTCCTCCCCTTCATCTACCCTGATTGAAGTGGATTTATTAACAAGTGACATCAATAAGGGATCATAGCTTTCACTTGGTTAGTCTATGTTATGGAAAGAGCAATTTTATTATTTCATGTTGTGACGTTGATCCACAGATGAGAATCCTGGTCCTTCTCGCCATCATAAGAACTGAAATTATCCTCTGCTGTCTGATCATCTTAATCATTGTCTACACCACCAGGAAATAGATCAAGCTAAGGCCAGTGTATATAGACTAGAAATGGGTTTTGGAGTAAAGTAGGAGATACTGTATCATTGCTATGCATTGAAAACTATTATTTATAGAGATTGCTTAGTTGCTCGTGGTGCATTTGAAAAATATTAGCCTGCAACTTTTAATTCAATTGATCATCAGCATCCTTGCTTATGCTGTATGTGTTAATTGATTGAACTGCTCTCCTGAAATCCCTGTGTTCAGAATGCACCTTCTTTTTGCATTAATTTTGCATTGTTCAATCTATTTAAACATCTGATATGGAAAAAAACTTCTTCCATCTCTTGGGGTTTGTAAATAAAGTGTGCCTGTATGAATGTTTGTCCAGAGGGTTTCTGCAGAGACAACCTACTGTTACCATGCTAAACCCACCCTCACATCATGCACTCATTGAGCTGTTCACAGGTACCTGGACACTTTGATCTGTTGTGAGCTCAAGACAAGGCCGTCTCTTTGCTTGTATAGGCCTGGTTGGCCTTTCACTCACTATGTGGTTCCAGCTGGGTGTCTATGTGGTGTCAGTCAGTTACTCTCTTTAGTCGTTGTTCACACCCATGACAGTTAGAAACACAGTTCCACTGACACACTGCATGCTATAATCTTGATCATTTTTGCACTTTATGTTTTGGAAATACAAAGTCTTAGTTAAATGTGAGGTATTTGCAAAATCAGACATTAATGCAGCTTTAGTTTTCAACAAATGTTGAGTTGGGACACAAAATTGGAAACACTTTTACTGACATCAAAACCTTTTTGTCAGGTTCAGCATCCAGAAACCCAACCGTTGTACAGCAACCTGTTTGTCAGGGGTGTCAGGGGCGTCGTAAAGGACAGACCAAGGCGCAGTGGGTATCGTGCTCATCTTCTTTTTTATTACTAGTGAACACTTAAACAAAATAAACCAACGCCAAACAACAGTTCCGTAAGGACACAAGGACTATACGAAAAACAACCACCCACAAAACCCAAAGGAAAATAGGCTGCCTAAGTATGACTTCCAATCAGAGACAACGAAAGACACCTGCCTCTGATTGGAAACCACACTCGGCCAAACCTGGAAAACGGAACATAGAAAATGAAAACTAGAACCAAAATCCCCTAGACCAAAAACCCCAAAACACACAAAACAAACACCCCCTGCCACGCCCTGACCATACTACAATGACAAAAGACCCCTTTACTGGTCAGGACGTGACACTGAGTCAGTCCAGACAGGAGACTGTGACTCTGAACTGTACGATATACACTGAGACCTGTGCAGGAGAACATAGTGTCTATTGGTTCAGACATGGCTCAGGAGAATCCCATCCAGGAATAATTTACACCCATGGAGACAGGAGTGATCAGTGTGAGAAGAGCCCTGAGGCTGGGTCTCCTACACAGAGCTGTGTCTACAACCTCCCCAAGAGGAACCTCAGCCTCTCTGATGCTGGGACTTACTACTGTGCTGTGGTCTTATGTGGGGAGATACTGTTTGGAAATGGGACCAAGCTGGACATCAAGGGCAGGTGAAACAACTTACATTTTTGTTAATATCTATTGTATAATCTACTGTGTAAAACTGCATACAGTACTAGTTATTTAGATCACATAAGAAATTGTGCAATAATTTTCCCAGACAATGGCGCAGACCCTCTTCTCTTAGTGTACTGCCTGAGTGCAGCATTGGGTCTCTCGTTTATCCTGATCATTGTCCTTGGTTGCGTTATGTACATCATGAACAAGATAAAGTGTCTGCAGTGTAGAGGTAAGTGAAGTCCATAACAAATAAATGTATGATGTATGTAACAGGTGAAGTCCTTCATAGAAGTTGCTCTTCTTTGATATCACCAGATGTATCTGTAATGGAAGAAGTTGTATCTTAATCTTTTCTGTCTTTCTTTTCAGGACCCCTCTCTCAGACAAGAGGTCCAGCAGTCTCTTCTTCAGATGCAGCGGTAAATAGAATTCCTTATGTTGAATTACCATATAAAGAAGAGTGAAAGGGGTCACAATAAAAACATATAGTAATTTTCTCCTCAATTTTATGATTGTTCTTCACAGGCCCAAGATGCAGACAGTCTCCATTATGTAGCTCTGAATCTGAGCAACAACAAGAACAGGTCTAGAAGTCAGAGAAGCAACACGTAGGAAGAGACGGTGCACTCTGGGATCAGACAGTAGAACTGGATGAATGACGCAGCCTTAATTGTTAACTTTATTATCTGTAACTGTAATGAATTAGGTGCATTGCTTCTTTGACAGACTCATTTGACAATGACTTACTTGTGATAAGAGAAATAAAGCGTTTCACAATAATCAAGACAAATTAAGTTGAATGTATTTATCTATTCCATACGCAGGCATCTTTATGCTGCAGTGATGAAAAGTTTTTACTCTTCTCATGCCACTAGCACCCCCTCAAACACACAGCAACCTATTTACAGGTGCTCTGATATAATATCTAAAATAAGACATGTTAGCCTTTTAAGAAGAGATTTCAAGTGTTTTACATGTTTTGTCTTTTTCTTTTAGTGGGAACCCCTTCTCCGCAAAGCCAGTATGGGAATCCTCATGCCAACACGTCAGATCAACAGGTTAGCAGAATTGCTGTATCAAGAGTGAGACTGGATTAGAATATTAAAGCAAAAGAGTACAGCATTAGTTTTGACATAGAGATTGAATTAAGTGAGTGTGTGTTCATCCTCATAGCTCCACCGTGACAATGATGGCCCGAACTATACTGGCCTGAAGTTGACTGACAAAAAGAGTACCACAACCAGAAGACAGAGGAGAGAACAGAGAGAGGAAGAAACCATCTACTCTGGTGAGTCATAGAGATAGGATGTGACATGTGAGGGTCATCCAATAGGCATCATTCTAAGTTAAGACCCACCCCTCCTCTGAACTCCACATTGATCTTGACTGTTCCAGTGTGACCTGGCTATTATATATACTGCTCAAAAAAATAAAGGGAACACTTAAACAACACAATGTAACTCCAAGTCAATCACACTTCTGTGAAATCAAACTGTCCACTTAGGAAGCAACACTGATTGACAATACATTTCACATGCTGTTGTGCAAATGGAATAGACAACAGGTGGAAATTATAGGCAATTAGCAAGACACCCCCAATCAAGGAGTGGTTCTGCAGGTGGGGACCACAGACCACTTCTCAGTTCCTATGCTTCCTGGCTGATGTTTTGGTCACTTTTGAATGCTGGCGGTGCTTTCACTCTAGTGGTAGCATGAGACGGAGTCTACAACCCACACAAGTGGCTCAGGTAGTGCAGCTCATCCAGGATGGCACATCAACGCGAGCTGTGGCAAGATGGTTTGCTGTGTCTGTCAGCGTAGTGTCCAGAGCATGGAGGCGCTACCAGGAGACAGGCCAGTACATCAGGAGACGTGGAGGAGACCGTAGGAGGGCAACAACCCAGCAGCAGGACCGCTACCTCCGCCTTTGTGCAAGGAGGAGCAGGAGGAGCACTGCCAGAGCCCTGCAAAATTACCTCCAGCAGGCCACAAATGTGCATGTGTCTGCTCAAACGGTCAGAAACAGACTCCATGAGGGTGGTATGAGGGCCCGACGTCCACAGGTGGGGGTTGTGCTTACAACCCAACACCGTGCAGGACGTTTGGCATTTGCCAGAGAACACCAAGATTGGCAAATTCGCCACTGGCGCCCTGTGCTCTTCACAGATGAAAGCAGGTTCACACTGAGCACATTGTGACAGACGTGACAGAGTCTGGAGACGCCGTGGAGAACGTTCTGCTGCCTGCAACATCCTCCAGCATGACCGGTTTGGCGGTGGGTCAGTCATGGTGTGGGGTCCTCCATGTGCTCGCCAGAGGTAGCCTGACTGCCATTAGGTACCGAGATGAGATCCTCAGACCCCTTGTGAGACCATATGCTGGTGCGGTTGGCCCTGGGTTCCTCCTAATGCAAGACAATGCTAGACCTCATGTGGCTGGAGTGTGTCAGCAGTTCCTGCAAGAGGAAGGCATTGATGCTATGGACTGGCCCGCCCGTTCCCCAGACCTGATTCCAATTGAACATATCTGGGACATCATGTCTCGCTCCATCCACCAACGCCACGTTGCACCACAGACTGTCCAGGAGTTGGCGGATGCTTTTGTCCAGGTCTGGGAGGAGATCCCTCAGGAGACCATCCGCCACCTCATCAGGAGCATGCCCAGGCATTGTAGGGAGGTCATACAGGCATGTGGAGGCCACACACACTACTGAGCCTCATTTTGACTTGTTTTAAGGACATTACATCAAAGTTGGATCAGCCTGTAGTGTGGTTTTCCACTTTAATTTTGAGTGTGACTCCAAATCCAGACCTCCATGGGTTGATAAATTGGATTTCCATTGATTATTTTTGTGTGATTTTGTTGTCAGCACATTCAACTATGTAAAGAAAAAAGTATTTAATAAGATTATTTCATTCATTCAGATCTAGGATGTGTTATTTTAGTGTTCCCTTTATTTCTTTGAGCAGTGTACATTTCTATCTTGCTGTAGGATGCCATTGCAGGGGCCAAGATTCACCTAATATAAATTTAAAATCACTCTGATGCAGAGCATAATTGTTCAGAAAGTGTGAAAGCTGATACTAGGATGTTTTCAGAAGCCTCAAATCCTCAGAAAGAGTGGTTGAGTTTGACTGACTCGATACATTTGTTTTTGTAGAAGTGTACAACACAATGTATATAATGATTTTGAAAATATATGAATTCCTACTTTTGATGATAATAGTTGTAAAATGGACCTCTGTAACCTGCCTTAATGCTTTTGTGATATTTCAATAAACCACTTATTTGCACCAGGCATCAAGTATAGCATTATTATTCATTTTTTTAGCATTATTATTCATCAAGTTGCCAAACTCACCAGAGTTCACTTCCTCCTGAAACCTTGAACTGCCTTCTACAGACATGATTGTGAGAAATACAATGTAAACCCCCTGTGTATGTCAAAGAGGACATATGTACCAGTAGTCTCAGCCACCGACTCAAATGATGAAAAAATACAAACCAGTAACTCTGACTTTACATCATTTGAAGGGCTGGTCTAACTATGGTATGCCACAGGACACATGTTAGATTGTAGTTTTAATCAGATGATTTATGCCTGTTCAGACAGCCAATAATATCACTCAGTTCAGTGTTTCCTCCTACTTCATAATGATTACCCCATGAGTGGCATCATATAAAAGGTGCTCTGTTGTCAGACCCACGCACTATGCAGTTCAGAAAGGAAATTATGATTATATATTGGACAATATTTTTGTTTTACGCCAATTTGGGTAAGTTAAAAGTATTAATGTGGATCCTTTTATTTTGTATATCATAGTCTTTTTGAATCCATTTGAATGACTATGTAGTCTGAATAATGATAATAATGTATAATTCTGTACTATACCTTTGTCTGATTTATTTCGTTTGTTTGCTTCACAGGTTGTGCACTTAACAAGGATGTAATCCAACTAGACCCTTTGATAGTTACACAACTGGGACAAAATGTATCTCTCACTTGCTTTTGTCGATCTAATTTGATAGTCAGAGTCTCTTGGTTCAAGCAAACTGTTGGAGAGAAGCCTCTTCGCATGGCATCATCATTTTATCACACTCAAAATAGTCTTTATTCCAACAACTTTAACAAAGACTTTACTGAGACTAAACGTTTGAGTGTGAAGAGAGGACTTGACAGCTTCAACCTAACCATCTCCAAGACGGAGTCAGGGGACTCAGCTACATACTATTGTGTTGCTATGGTAGTGAGCGAATTCAAATTTGGAGAAGGAACTGTTTTAATTGTCAAAGGTAATATAAGTTGCTTTCAAAAAAGTTGGTACTGAATTGTGTTAAAATAATGCTAAATTAATTAATATCTCAGGAAAATAGAACGTACACACAATGATCTTACTCACTCTCCTCAGATTCGCGGTCCAACAGCATGTCTGTACTCCAGCAGCCTGTGTTTGAGTCAGTCCAGCCAGGGGACTCTGTGACTCTGAATTGTACAATACATACTGAGACATGTGCAGGAGAACACAGTGTCTATTGGTTCAGACATGGCTCAGGAAAATCCCATCCAGGAATAATTTACAACAATGGAGACAGGAGTGATCAGTGTGAGAAGAGCCCTGAGGCTGGGTCTCCTACACAGAGCTGTGTCTACAACCTCCCCAAGAGGAACCTTAGCCTCTCTGATGCTGGGACTTACTACTGTGCTGTGGCCTCCT
Source organism: Salmo salar (assembly GCF_965601325.2). Taxonomy (NCBI): domain Eukaryota; kingdom Metazoa; phylum Chordata; class Actinopteri; order Salmoniformes; family Salmonidae; genus Salmo; species Salmo salar. Next base: position 78,475,305 of record NC_138308.1, read on the forward strand.
GTGGGGAGATACTGTTTGGGAACGGGACCAAGCTGGACATCGAAGGTAAGCTGTCCATAACCAAAATACCATACATTGTCTCTCAAATGGTGGGAAATATGAATATGTAATTCTATTACTTTCAATTCATATTAGATTTCAAATATAACTTGTATAGCTAATTGTTATGCCAAAATCACTGAGGAATAAAGAATAATAGAAAATAATCAAGCCTTGTTTTTTAAGTTTCAGACCTGTTGGGCGATCAAAGTAATCTTCTTTTCCTCATCATTCGATCTTGCCTGACAACTGCTGTGATTGTGAGTGTGATTGTCAACGTTATACTCTGTGTGAGAATGAAGAGGTCACGATGTGAACACTGTGCAGGTACAATAAATGTTTTCATTCTAATTGCAATAGTAATAATAGTTATAGATCATAAAGTTAGGTGAACGCTCGCCCTCCTTTTATCACTTTCCTCTCTCGCCTACTTCATTTTGAAGCAGAAAATATGACATTCACAGCAGTATGTGTTTTTATTAGTAAACAAGAAAAGTCTTCCAATATATTGAATGTTTTGACGTTTGTCTTTTAGCAGGGACCCCTTTTCAACAAAGCCACTATGGGAATCCTCATTCCAACACCTCAGACCAACAGGTTAGCAGGATCAATTGTACTGTATCAAGAGTGAGTCTGGAGAAGTTTGTTAAAGCAAAAGATTACAGCACTAGATTTGACCCAGAGTCTGATTTGAGTGAGTTTGTGTTTCATCCCCACAGCTCCACAGTGACGATGATGGCCTGAACTACACTGGCCTAAAGTTCACTGACAGGAAGTCCAGGAGACAGAGGAGAGAACAGAGAGAGGAAGAAACCATCTACTCTGGTGTGAGTCATCAAGTCAGGATGTGACAGCCCTCCAATCAGCATAATTTTAAGTTGAGCCCACTGACCTCCACTTTGAGCTTGACTGTGTCTGTGTGACTTAGCTATTTTGTACTTTCCTCATTTGTTGTAAAATGTAATAGTCGGGCCAAGCTGAAGAGACTGTCACTGCATTGGCATACTCTCCTAATATCAACGTAGAATCATTCAGATGCAGAGCATAATTGTTCAGCAAGTGTGAAAGCTGATACTAGGATGGTTTCAGAAGTATCAAATCCTCACCAATAGTGGCTGAGGTTGACTGACTGGACACATCTGCTTTTGCAAAAAGAAGTTTAGCACAAAATACTGTATGTTTAGTTTGCAAATGTCTGAACTCTTCCTTTCGATGATAATGGTTGTAACATGGAACTCTGTAACCTGCCTTTATGCTTGTGTGATATTTCAATAAACATGTTTTTTATTTCCGGAGTTTAATGACTTGCCCAATTCTTACCACTTATTTGTACAAGGTAATCTTAGTGTTTTGTGAAGATCGTTGACAAAATGACAAATAAATCAATTTCTATCCCACTTTGTGTCACAATAAAATGTGAAGAAATCCAATGTTGGTGTAAACTTTCTATAGGCACTGTATGTGCTACTAGTCTCAGAAACCAACTCAAATGATGACAAATACAAACCAGTAACTCTGACTTCATACCATTTGAAGATAAATATCACAACTTTTTGAAAGCGTAAGCATTTTAAAGAGAAACTCATTATTGATTCATCAATGAATACAGACTGTATCAAATCAAATTTATTTATAAAGCCCTTCTTACATCAGCTGATATCTCAAAGTGTTGTACAGAAACCCAGCCTAAAACCCCAAACAGCAAGCAATGCAGGTGTAGAACAAGGTGGCTAGGAAAAACTCCCTAGAAAGGCCAGAACCTACGAAGAAACCTAGAGAGGAACCAGGCTATGAGGGGTGGCCAGTCCTCTTCTGGCTGTGCCGGGTGGAGATTATAACAGAACATGGCCAAGACGTTCAAGTGTTCATAGATGACCAGTAGGGTCAAATAATAATAATCAAAGTGGATGTTGAGGGTGCAACAGGTCAGCACCTCAGGAGTAAATGTCAGTTGGCTTTTCATAGCCGATCATTCAGAGTATCTCTACCGCTCCTGCTGTCTCTAGAGAGTTGAAAACAGCAAGTCTGGGACAATTAGCACGTCCGGTGAACAGGTCAGGGTTCCATAGCCGCAGGCAGAACAGTTGAAACTGGAGCAGCAGCACGGCCAGGTGGACTGGGGACAGCAAGGATTCATCAGGCCAGGTAGGCTTGAGGCATGGTCCCCCGAGAGAGAGAAGAAAGAAATAATTGGAGAGAGCATTCTTAAATTCACACAGGACACCAGATAAGGCAGGAGAAATGCTCCAAATATAACAGACTGACCCTAGCCCCCTGACACATAAACTATTGCAGAAAAAAATACTGGAGGCTGAGACAGGAGGGGTCGGGAGACACTGTGGCCCCGTCCGACGATAGCCCCGGACAGGGCCAAACAGGATATAACCCCACACGCTTTGCCAAAGCACAGCCCCCACACCACTAGAGGGATCACTTCAACCACCAACTTACCATCCTGAGACAAGGCCGAATATAGCCCACAAAGATCTCTGCCACGGCACAACCCAAGGGGGGGCACAAACCCAGACAGGAAGACCACGTCAGTGACACAACCAACTCAAGTGACACACCCCTCCTAGGGACGGCTTGGAAGAGCACCAGTAAGCCAGTGACTCAGTCCCTGTAATAGGGTTAGAGGCAGAGAATCCCAGTGGAGAGAGGGGAACCGGCCAGGCAGAGACAGCAAAGGCGGTTCGTTGCTCCAGTGCCTTTCCGTTCACCTTCACACACCTGGGCCAGAATACATTCAATCATAGGACCTACTGAAGAGATGAGTCTTCAGTAAAGACTTAAAAGTTGAGACCGAGTCTGCGTCTCTCACAAGGGTAGGCAGACCATTCCATAAAAATAGAGCTCTGTAGGAGAAAGCCCTGCCTCCAGCTGTTTGCTTAGAAATTCTAGGGACAGTTAGGAGGCCTGCGTCTTGTGACCGTAGTGTACATGTACGTATGTACGGCAGGACCAAATCAGAAAGATAGGTAGGAGCAAGCCCATGTAATGCTTTGTAGGTTAGCAGTAAAACCTTGAAATCAGCCCTTGCCTTAACAGGAAGCCAGTTAAGAGAGGCTAGCACTGGAGTAATATGATTTAATTTTTTGGTTCTAGTCAAGATTCTAGCAGCCGTGTTTAGTACTAACTGAAGTTTATTTAGTGCTTTATCCAGGTAGCCAGAAAGTAGAGCATTGCAGTAGTCTAACGTAGAAGTGACAAAAGAATGGATACATTTTTCTGCATAATTTTTGGACACAAAGTTTGATTTTTGCAATGTTACATAGATGGAAAAAAGCTGTCCTTGAAACAGTCTTGATATGTTCGTCAAAAGAGAGATCAGGGTTCAGAGTAATGCCAAGGTCCTTCACAGTTTTCTTTGAGATGACTGTACAACAATCAAGATTAATTGTCAACAGAAGATCTCCTTGTTTCTTGGGACCTAGAACAAGCATCTGTTTTGTCCGAGTTTAGAAGTAGAACATTTGCAGCCATCCACTTCCTTTTGTCAGAAACACAGGCTTCCAGCGAGGGCAATGTTGGGGCTTCACCATGTTTCATCGAAATGTACAGCTGTGTGTCATCTGCATAGCAGTGAAAGTTAACTATGTTTCCGAATGACATCACCAAGAGGTAAAATATACTGCTCAAAAAAATAAAGGTAACACTAAAATAACACATTCTAGATCTGAATGAATGAAATAATCTTATTAAATACTTTTTTCTTTACATAGTTGAATGTGCTGAAAACAAAATCACACAAAAATAATCAATGGAAATCCAATTTATCAACCCATGGAGGTCTGGATTTGGAGTCACACTCAAAATTAAAGTGGAAAACCACACTACAGGCTGATCCAACTTTGATGTAATGTCCTTAAAACAAGTCAAAATGAGGCTCAGTAGTGTGTGTGGCCTCCACGTGCCTGTATGACCTCCCTACAACGCCTGGGCATGCTCCGGGGTGGCGGAGGCCCTGAGGGCCCCCCCGCCTGGCGCCCGCCACCCTGGCGTCGGGTGCCGGGGGGGGTGGAGCGCAGAGGTCGGGGGTGGCCCCCGGCCGAGCCCCCCACGCCTGGGCAGCCCTGAGAGGGGCGGAGGCCCGGGGACTCCCCCGCCGGCAGCACCGCCAACTCCTGGACAGTCTGTGGTGCAACGTGGCGTTGGTGGATTGAGCGAGACATGATGTCCCAGATGTGCTCAATTAGATTCAGGTCTGGGGAACGGGCGGGCCAGTCCATAGCATAAATGCCTTCCACTTGCAGGAACTGCTGACACACTCCAGCCACATGAGGTCTAGCATTGTCTTGCATTAGGAGGAACCCAGGGCCAACCGCACCAGCATATGGTCTCACAAGGGGTCTGAGGATCTCATCTCGGTACCTAATGGCAGTCAGGCTACCTCTGGCGAGCGCATGGAGGGCTGTGCGGCCCCCCAAAGAAATGCCACCCCACACCATGACTGACCCACCGCCAAACCGGTCATGCTGGAGGATGTTGCAGGCAGCAGAACGTTCTCCACGGCGTCTCCAGATTCTGTCACGTCTGTCACATGTGCTCAGTGTGAACCTGCTTTCATCTGTGAAGAGCACAGGGCGCCAGTGGCGAATTTGCCAATCTTGGTGTTCTCTGGCAAATGCCAAACGTCCTGCACGGTGTTGGGCTGTAAGCACAACCCCCACCTGTGGACGTCGGGCCCTCATACCACCCTCATGGAGTCTGTTTCTGACCGTTTGAGCAGACACATGCACATTTGTGGCCTGCTGGAGTTCATTTTGCAGGGCTCTAGCAGTGCTCCTCCAGCTCCTCCTTGCAAAAAGGCGGAGGTAGCAGTCCTGCTGCTGGGTTGTTGCCCTCCTACGGCATCCTCCACATCTCCTGATGTACTGGCCTGTCTCCTGGTAGCGCCTCCATGCTCTGGACACTACGCTGACAGACACAGTAAACCGTCTTGCCACAGCTCGCATTGATGTGACATCCTGGATGAGCTGCACTACCTGAGCCACTTGTGTGGGTTGTAGACTCCGTCTCATGCTACCACTAGAGTTAAAGCACCGCCAGCATTCAAAAGTGACCAAAACATCAGCCAGGAAGCATAGGAACTGAGAAGTGGTCTGTGGTCACCACCTGCAGAACCACTCCTTTATTGGGGGTGTCTTGCTAATTGCCTATAATTTCCACCTGTTGTCTATTCCATTTCCACAACAGCATGTGAAATGTATTGTCAATCAGTGTTGCTTCCTAAGTGGACAGTTTGATTTCACAGAAGTGTGATTGACTTGGAGTTACATTGTGTTGTTTAAGTGTTCCCTTTATTTTTTTGAGCAGTGTATATAGTGAAAACAATAGTGGTCCTAAAACGGAACCTTGAGGAACACTGAAATGTACAGTATTGGTCAGAGGACAAACCATCCACAAAGACAAACTGATATCTTTCCCACAGATAAGATCGAAACCAGGCCAGAACTTGTCCATGTAGACCAATTTGGGTTTCCAATCAATCCAAAAGAGTGTGGTGATCAATGGTATCAAAAGCAGCACTAAGATCTAGGAGCACGAGGACAGATGCAGAGCCTCGGTCTGACGCCATTAACCCTTTCACGCGCGAGTTCCAAATATCTCTAACGGTCGCCCCAGCGTGAGTTTTTTTATGCACGTGATGTTCGAACGTTCTCTCCATTCCAGAATGTGATTGTTACTTAAACAACAACACTGAATGGCTCTGAATGGGAGTGAGAGGTTACCGTGATTGACTGCCTGTACGCGCCATTTGTATCAATAAATCACTATCAGAAAATGTTTTCTGTGGTATTATTGATATATTTAGTATTTTATTCATGTTTTTCCATTACCGGTGATAAACATGTGTTCCGATTTTTGCATAAATTGTAATGGGCGCATAGTATGTGTGTAAAATAATGTTTTGAAGGTTGTACTGATTATGATGAGCTAAGCTAATTCCAGCTATGTGTATGGAGCCATGTTTGTTGACATACAATGCATTCTGGGTTTCACGTAATCATCTGTTTGACCAAAGATGTTATAACAAAATGAGGTGAGTAAGAGTTCACTCATTTCTTGAGGACTTCTGGAAATCAATGGTGGGTTGTGAACGACAGTAGATGACACACCCCTTCAACATGCATTCTATAAACAGACCAAACTCATCTTGTCTTCTCTTATTATCTTCGGTATCTGTGAGGAAAAAATGCATGGCTGCGCACTGAAACTAATCGACGGATTACTTTCAATTTCTAGAAAGTGTTTTACCTAATTATTTCGATCAATGGTGAGCTCACCCGTGATGTGATTAATTATACATAGTAATTGCTATTAGCTAATTCATATTGTAGTTTATGTCAGCCGAGAGTTAGAAAATATGACTGCTTGTGTTGGGTCAATCTTTCCTCAGTTAGCGCTAGGACAAATGTAGCCTACATTTTTCCGGTTAGGACGATCGTGTTGTGCTATATATACACTTCTGTGAATATCTGAACATTGCATCCAAAAATAAACTGCTAACATTCTGGACATAACTTTGTAAGGACTATGTTTGTGTAAATAGTTTCTGAAAAATGTGTGGCCAGCTCAAATGCTGATTGTTGTATTATTCGAAACTGGCCGTTATATATGAGTGTTCTAAATGAGTGTTCTAATCACACGGGGTGTGATCATACGCTTCAGGGACCACTGTAGAATGATCACACCCCGTGTGATGGTACGTGTGAAAGGGTTAAAAGGTCATTTACCACCTTCACGAGTGCAGTCTCAGTGCTATGATGTGGTCTAAAACCAGACTGAAACGTTTTGTGTACATTGTTTGTCTTCAGGAAGACAGTGAGTTGCTGCGCAACAGCTTTTTCAAAACATTTTGAGAGGAATGGGAGATTCTATATAGGCCGATAGTTTTTTATATTTTCTGCGTCAAGGTTTGGCTTTTTCAAGAGAGGCTTTATTACTGCCACCTTCAGTGAGTTTGGTACACATCTGGTGGACAGAGAGCCGTTTATTATGTTCAACATAGGAGGGCCAAGCACAGGAAGCAGCTCTTTCAGTTGTTTAGTTGGAATAGGATCCAGTATGCAGCATGAAGGTTTAGAGGCCATGATTATTTTCATCATTGTGTCAAGAGATATAGTACTAAAACACTTGAGTGTCTCCCTTGATCCTAGGTCCTGGCAGAGTTATGCAGACTCAGGACAACTGAGCTTTGGAGGAATATGCAGATTTAAAGAGGAGTCTGTAATTTTCTTCATAATTATCATGATCTTTTCCTTAAAGAAGTTCATGAATTTATCACTACTGAAGTGAAAGCCATCCTCTCTTGGGGAATCCTGCTTTTTAGTTAGCTTTGCGACAGTATCAAAATAAATTTGGGATTGTTCTTATTTTCCTCAATTAAGTTGTAAAAATAGGATGATCGAGCAGCAGTGAGGGCTCTTCGATACTGCCCGGTACTGTCTTTCCAAGCTAGTCGGAAGACTTCCAGTTTGGTGTGGCGCCATTTCCGTTCCAATTTTCTGGAAGCTTGCTTCAGAGCTTGGGTATTTTCTGTATACCAGGGAGCTAGTTTCTTATGACAAATGTTTTGGGTTTTTAGGGGTGCGACTGCATCTAGGGTATTGCTCAAGGTTAAATTGAGTTCCTCAGTTAGGTGGTAAACTGAATTTTTGTACTCTGACGTCCTTGGGTAGGCGGAGGGAGTCTGGAAGGGCATCTAGGAATCTTTGGGTCTGAGCAGATTATTTGTTGCGATTGCAAATGTAATAAAATGGTGGTCCGACAGTCCAGGATTATGAGGAAAAATATTAAGATCCACAACATTTATTCCACGGGACAAAACTAGGTCCAGAGTATGACTGTGGCAGTGAGTAGGTCCGGAGACATGTTGGACAAAACCCACTGAGTCGATGACGGCTCCAAAAGCCTAAGGGGCAGTATTTTCACGGCCGGATAAAAAACGTACCCGATTTAAACTGGTTACTACTCTTGCCCAGAAATGAGAATATGCATATTATTAGTAGATTTGGATAGGAAACACTCTAAAGTTTCTAAAACTGTTTGAGTGGTGTCTGTGAGTATAACGGAACTCATATGGCTCGCAAAAACCTGAGAAGATTTCAAGCAGGAAGTGCCCTGTCTGCTATTTTGTAGTTCTGCTTTTGCTTGTCTATCAAAACTACAGTATCCGTGGGGTTTTGTGGCACTTTCTAAGGCTTCCATTGGCTCTCTAAAGCCACCAGAATGTGGATTGGGGCGTCACCTATCTCTGGGCAAAGTATTGGAGCACAGTTTGTCAGTGGACTGCCTGGTGACTCAGAGACTGGAGATGCGCGTTCACGAGACCTCACCATTTTTTCTTTTCCTCTTTGAATGAATACAACATTGTCCGGTTGGATTATTATCGCTATTTTACAAGAAAAATAGCATAAAAATTGATTTTAAACAGCGTTTGACATGCTTCTAAGTACGGTATGGGAACATTTTAAATTTTTTGTGTCGATATGTGCTCGCGCGTTACCCTTTGGATAGTGACCTGAACGCACGAACAAAACGGAGATATTTGCACATAACTATGGATTATTTGGAACAAAAACAACATTTGTTGTGGAAGTAGCAGTCCTGGGAGTGCATTCTGACGAAGAACAGCAAAGGTAATCCAATTTTTCTAGTGAGTGTAGTGAGCCTCGACGTTGGCGGGTGTCTGAATAGCTAGCCTTGATGGCCGAGCTATGTACTCAGAATATTACAAAATGTGCTTTCGCCGAAAAGCTATTTTAAAATCTGACACACGGAGCCTGCAGCGACGGTCCCCAGTCCTGAACCTCCTGAGACGGCCTACAGTCCGGAACCTCCTGAGACGGCCCACAGTCCGGGACCTCCTGAGACGGCCCACAGTCCGGGACCTCCTGAGACGGCCCACAGTCCGGGACCTCCTGAGACGGCCCACAGTCCGGGACCTCCTGAGACGGCCCACAGTCCGGGACCTCCTGAGACGGCCCACAGTCCGGGACCTCCTGAGACGGCCCACAGTCCGGGACCTCCTGAGACGGCCCACAGTCCGGGACCTCCAGCGACGGCCCACAGTCTGGAACCTCCAGCGACGTTCCCCAGTCCAGAGTCTCCAGCGGCGGTCTGCAGCCCAGAGTCTCCAGCGGCGGTCTGCAGTCCAGAGCCTCCGGCAATGAACACGATCCACTGTCCGATGTTACAAAAGAGGAGGGATCAGTGGGCGGAGCGGGGGCTACCCCCCGAACCGGGGCCGCCACCATGGGTAGATGCCCACCCAGACCCTCCCCTATAGGTTCAGGTTTGCGGCCGGTTGTCCGCACCTTTTGGGGGGGTACTGTCACACCCTGACCTGAGAGAGCCGTTTTTCTCTGTTTGGTTAGGTCGGGGTGTGATATGAGGTGGGCATTCAATGTCATTGTGGGCTAGGTGGGACGCTTACTCAACAGCCAGTGTAATCCCGTGGCGCGTTATTCAAATACCTTAGAAATGCTATTACTTCAATTTCTCAAACATATGACTATTTTACACCATTTTAAAGACAAGACTCTCGTTAATCTAACCACACTGTCCGATTTCAAAAAGGCTTTACAACGAAAGCAAAACATTAGATTATGTCAGCAGAGTACCCAGCCAGAAATAATCAGACACCCATTTTTCAAGCTAGCATATAATGTCACATAAACCCAAACCACAGCTAAATGCAGCACTAACCTTTGATGATCTTCATCAGATGACAATCCTAGGACATTATGTTATACAATACATGCATGTTTTGTTCAGTCAAGTTCATATTTATATCAAAAACCAGCTTTTTAAATTAGCAAGTGACTAGCATGTGACTAGCATTCCCACCGAACACTTCCGGTGAATTTACTAAATTACTCACGATAAACGTTCACAAAAAACATAACAATTATTTTAAGAATTATAGATACAGAACTCCTTTATGCACTCGCTATGTCCGATTTTAAAATAGCTTTTCGGTGAAAGCACATTTTGCAATATTCTGAGTAGATAGCCCGGCCATCACAGGCTAGCTATTTTGACACCCACCAAGTGTGGTACTCACCAAACTCCGATTTACTATTAGAAAAGTTTGATTACCTTTTCTGTCTTCGTCAGAATGCACTCCCAGGACTTCTACTTCAATAACAAATGTTGCTTTGGTTCCAACTAATCCATAGTTATATCCAAATAGCGGCGTTTTGTTCGTGCGTTCAAGACACTATCCGATGGGTAAAGAAGGGTTACGCGCCCGACGCGTTTCGTGACAAAAAAAATTCAAAATATTCCATTACCATACTTCGAAGCATGTCAACCGCTGTTTAAAATCAATTTTTATGCTATTTTTCTCGTAAAAAAGCGATAATATTCCAACCGGGAGTCGTTGTTTTTGTTCAAAGAGAGAGAAAGTAAACATGGTGTCGGCTCGTGCACGCGCCTCCAGTCTCATTGTCCTCTGATCGACCACTATCAAAATGCGCTAATGATTTTCAGCCAGGGCCTGCAAAGCCACCATTCATCGTTCTGGCGTCTTCTGAGAGCCTATGGGAGTGTTAGAAAATGTCACGTCATGCCAGAGATCCCCTGTTTTGGTTAGAGATGATCAAGAAGGCCATGAAATGGTCAGAGAGAGCGCTTCCTGTTTGGAATCTTCTCAGGTTTTGGCCTGCCAAATGAGTTCTGTTATACTCACAGACACCATTCAAACAGTTTTAGAAACTTTAGGGTGTTTTCTATCCAAATCAAACAATTATATGCATATTCTAGTTACTGGGCAGGAGTAGTAACCAGATTAAATCGGGTACGTTTTTTATCCGTCCGTGCAAATACTGCCCCCTATCCCCAACAGGTTAAACCAAATTTTCACTGGCATGTTAAATGTGCAACCAAAGGGAAAAAAATGTGGTCAGATGAAGCAGATGCTAAGCTACAGGACTGTTTTGCTAGCACAGACTGGAATATGTTCCAGGATTCTTTCGATGGCATTGAGGAGTACACCACACCTATCACTGGCTTCATCAATAAGTGAATCAATGACGTCATCCCCACAGTGACTGTTCATACATACCCCAACCAGAAGCCATGGATTACAGGCAACATCCGCACTGAGCTAAAGGGTAGAGCTGCCGCTTTCAAGGAGCAGGACTCTAACTCGGAAGTGTCACACCCTGATCTGTTTCACCTGTGTGTGTGCTTGTCTCCACCCCTCTCCAGGTGTCGCCCATCTTCCCCATTATCCAGTGTGTATTTATACCTGGGTTCTCTGTTTGTCTGTTGCCAGTTCGTCTTATTTGTCAAGTCAACCAGCGTTTTTTTGTATCAGCTCCTGCTTTTCCCCAGTCTCTCTTTTCTCGTCCTCCTGGTTTTGATACTTGTTTGTCCTGACTCTGAGCCTGCCTGCCTGACCACTCTGCCTGCCCCTGAACCTGCCTGCTGACCTGTACCTTTGCCCCACCTCTGGTTTACTGACCCCTGCCTGCCTTGACCTGTCTATTGCCTGCCCCTGTTTGAATATTAAATCATTGTCAATTCGACGTGTCTGCATCTGGGTCTTAATAACTTGATCCCTGATAGGAAGCTTATAAGAAATCCCGCTATGCCCTCCGACGAACCATCAAACAGGCATAGCGTCAATACAGGACTAAGATCGAATCATACTACACTGGCTCCGACGCTCGTCGGATTACCAGGACGTGTACTCAGAGCATGCGTTGACTTACTGGCAGGTGTCTTCACTGACATTTTCAACCTCTCCCTGTCTGAGTCTGTAATACCAACATGTTTCAAGCAGACCACCATAGTCCCTGTGCCCAAGAACACTAAGGTAACCTGCCAAAAATGACTACCGACCCGTAGCACTCACGTCTGTAGCCATGAAGTGCTTTGAAAGGCTGGTCATGTCTCAGATCAACCCCATCATCCCATAAACCCTAGACCAGGGCTGCCCAATCCTCTTCCTGGAGATCTACCATCCTGTGGGTTTTCAGTCCAACCTTAATTTAACACACCTGATTGATTCTACTTATTAGCTGCTCAACAAGACCTTAACTAGATTAATCAGATATGTTAAATTTGGGTTGGACTGAAAACCTACAGGACAGTACATCTCCAGGAAGACGGTTGGGCAGCCCTGCCCTAGACCCACTCCAATTTGCATACAGCCCTAACAGATCCAAAGATGATGCAATCTCTATTGCACTCCACACTGCCCTTTCCCACCTGGACAAAAGGAATGCCTATTTGAGAATGCTATTCATTGACAACAGCTCAGCATTCAACACCATAGTGCCCTCAAAGCTCATCACTAAGCTAAGGACCCTGGGACTAAACACCTCCCTCTGCATCTGGATCCTGGACTTCCTGACGGGCCACCCCCAGGTGGTAAGGTTAGGTAACAACACATCCGCCACGCTGATCCTCAACACGGGGGGCCCCTCATAGGTGCGTGGTCAGTCCCCTCCTGTACTCCCTGTTCACTCACGACTGCTCGGACAGCAATGACTCCAACACCATCATTAAGTTTGCAGATTACACAACAGTGGTAGGCCTGATGACCGACAACCACAACAGCCTACAGGGAGGAGGTCAGAGACCTGTGGTGCCAGGAAAATAGTGGCGGAGCAGGTTGAGAGCTTGAAGTTCCTTGGCATCCACATCACCAACAAACTAACATTGCCCAAGCACACTAAGACAGTCGTAAAGAGGGCACGACAAAACCTATTTCCCCTCAGGAGACTGAAAAGATTTGGCATTGGTCCTCAGATCTTCAAAATGTACTACAGCTGCACCATCGAGAGCATCCTGACTGGTTGCATCACTGCCTGATATGGCAACTGCTCGGCATCCAACCACAAGGCACTACAGAGGGTAGTGCGTACAGCTCAGTACATCACTGGGGCCAAGCTTCCTGCCATCCAGGACCTCTATACCAGGCGGTGTCAGAGGAAGGCCCTAAAAATTGTCAAAGACTCCAGCCACCCTAGTCATAGACTGTTCTCTCTGCTGGAGCGCCAAGTCTAGGTCCAAGAGGCTTCTAAACAGCTTCTACCCAAAAGCCATAAGACTCCGGAACATCTAATAATCAAATGGCTACCCAGACCATTTGCATTGCCGCCCCCCCCCCCCCCCCCCCCCCCCCCTTCCCCTCCCTCAAGTACTCCTTCATTCCCCAGTTCTCATAACCAGGAAGACAGACATAAAATAGGCATTCACCTATAGGTGTTGTTTCACTATAAATACTATTGTCTGATGAACACTTATTTTTGTTTTTCCTCTCAGGATCAAGATGCTGACACAATCCATGACGCCACAAGAAAGTACATGGACAGAAACGTAGACCTTTAATAACTTGCTTTGATTTTGTGTTTTCTACACTGTATGTATAACTATGGCTTTTTCATTGTGTGTTACAATTACTTGTATGCTGTCAAGCTCCTTTTAACATTGATACTGTTGTGCATTTTAGATCAAATTAAACATTCAACTGCTTTCATATAGAGATATTGTTTGATTTGATATTTTTCTCTGTCCTTAAATTTCATGCACAGATTCAGTTTGCAAGAACCATATTAGGCTGATGCTCAATGTAACAAAGCTATTTTTGGTTGCATAATGCACTGTGAATATGCATCTATTAACTGGTGTTTTAGTTTGTCTGAAACTCTTATTTAATTGTATCCTGAAAACATCTCTGTGGTGTTCTGAATACCCTACATTTAACACTCAGCTAAATTCATCTCTAACCCCCAGCAATGACTGTCAGTCCTCACCACGTGCTCTCTACACACACCTCATTGCATCTAAACCACAAACATCCATGTCACTAAGAGTACAACTCTTCATGAACTAAAAATACAAATATTATCATTTGAACAGTAAATTGTTGAGAGACTGATTTAAATATGAATTACACATTGTGATTTGGCCGTTTTCAGAAACTATTGACAAAATCTTAATGTATAATTCCACATTTCAGGATTGCAATTCATTTATCTTTCAATAGGGAGCAGCAGTGTTTATGGAAGTCCCCAGTGACAGCTTCATCAGTAGAGTCACAGCAACTTTTAGAAGTCAAGAACATTTTCAAATTGTTCACTAATTTTATAAAGAATCGTTGATAAAATATTTTCCTGTGATTGCTCATGTCTGTAGTCATATTATCTGTCAGCAAAGGCACAACAAAGACACTGTGTGGCTGTTACGAATCTATAACAAGGTAATATATAATGTAGTACTTACATATTACACATCTGTATCATGTTATAAATCTATTTCAGAATCATGGAGTCACATGCATCAAACAGGCTAGGTAGTCATCATCACTGGATCATTACTACTAACATCAACTAAGTTACTATAAAGTGTACCTTAGTTACCAGAAGGAGCAACACAATCACTCAAAATGAAATGGGCCAAAAATGTGTCTCTATATGACGATGACAATGACTCATGTTGACGTGTAGTTTTGTATTGAGTTCCAGGGAGTAGTTGAATAAGTATGGGAGACAACCTATTTATTCAATTCATCTCTCCTCTGTAATGTGTTGACTTCGTTTAGTTGTGTTGATAGAATGTCAATCACACCCACCCCCACACAACAAGTTCACAGGTACTCTGCAGTCTTCTGTAAGCCCAAGACGAGGATATATCTACGCTTTGGTCAGGTGGGCCTGCTGGCTTTATGCGCACAGGACCCTCCTACCTGCTCTATGTGTCTCTGTGTCTCTATGTGGTTTTCAGCAGGATGTCTATGTGGTGTCACTGTTGTTCTCACTATCTTTACTTGTTGTTCATGTTTCCCATGACAGCTTACAGCCACAACAAAACAGTTATTTATAAAACTGACTCTAATATATATTTAGTTATCCAAAATCAGTTACAAACCACAAATAACTACTAATGAACCCTATGTGAACCCTCTGAGTTAAGCACCTCATGTGTGATGCAGCACCATCTATTCTAACTTGTGGTCCAGGGGGAGGGGCCATTTTGTGATGATGTCATGGGAGAACGTTCAGTACATTCTCAAACAGACATGTCTTCTGAAGCACAAAGACAACCGCAGGTTCCTCTGTCAGAATAAGACCAAAAAATGTAGGATCCTCCTTCTGATAGATTGCTTCCTTTTAGAACCACACTAACCACAGAGTAAAACAGACTAGATAAAGTGTGTCACATTAGCTGAGGGGCTGAGGTATCCAATCAGGCATGCACGCTCATGTGTTACACTAAGTAAATGTTTCTGTGAATGATATACAAGGAATGGAGGACCGGCATGTACTTGTTTCATTATGTAGGTGTTTACACTTCTCATGTTCACTCTTGTACATACACTATATATACAAAAGTATGTGGACAGTATGGTGGAACAACTGCAAGATTATGTTATAATACTTTTATTGCATCAAATGGTTGTGTTATGCAACAGAATAGAGTGTTCTGTTAACTATTGTGTGTGTGTGTTCTACTGAGGATGGGCCTCTGGGAGATAACACTGACAGGAAATTTCTGATGTATTTTGGGTGATAAAACCTAAAGAGCATTCCAGAGCATGAGTGTTTCTGTTCTATACCGTACCAGGGAGAGATGGCTCCAGTTTGGAGTCGGAGGGCCAGACACTGGTCTCTACACAATGAAAACTGTTGACACAGCAGATACTGTCTGCTATGTATTATATCTTTCATACAAATCTTAACCTTGTGACCCATTCTATATATCTATTGTTCGTCATGTAGGTTGAAAAAGGTGTATCTTGGTTATAAAATAACTTTGTACTTCTGTCTCGGGGCTCTCAACGAATCATTTGACCGTGAATCGTCAACCAGCCATGACCAGCCATCATTATTGTAGAGCACTCAATCGATTCACTTTATATGTGTGCGTTGTATTGACCTGCTCCCTTATAATAAGTGATTAAAGATTTAGTTTAAGTATAACTCTGACTTGTGTGATAAGTTTGTCTCTCCTCATTTGATAGCAAAGAAATGATCCACCACAACAGCCCTTCAAATGAATGGATTTGGCTATTTCAGCCAATGAGCCTTACTGAAGAGCTCAGTGACTTCCAACGTGGCACCGTTACTGGATGCCACCTTTCCAACAAGTCAGTTAGTCAAATTTCTCTCCTGTTAGAGTATCCACGATCAACTGTAAGTGCTGTTATTGTGAGGTGGAAACATCTAGGAGCAACAATGCTCAGCCGCTGTGTGGTAGGCCACACAAGCTCACAGAACGGGACCGCCAGGTGCTGATGCGCATAGCGCTTAAAAATCGTCTGTCCTCAGCAGTGTTGCAGTTCTTGACAAAAACCGATGCGCCTGGCACGTACCACCATACCCTGTTCAAAGGCACTTAAATCTTTTGTCTTTCCTATTCACCCTCTGAATCACACAATCCATGTCTCAATTGTCTCAAGGCCTAAAAATCCTTCTTTAACCTGTCTCGTCCCATTCATCTACCCTGATTGAAGTGGATTTAACAAGTGACATCAGTAAGATATCATAGCTTTCACCTGATCAGTCTATGTCATTTAACCTGTTAGGGCTAGGGGGCAGTATTGACACGGCCGGATAAAAAACGTACCCGATTTAATCTGGTTACTACTCCTGCCCAGTAACTAGAATATGCATATAATTATTGGCTTTGGATAGTAAACACCCTAAAGTTTCTAAAACTGTTTGAATGGTGTCTGTGAGTATAACAGAACTCATATGGCAGGCAAAAACCTGAGAAGATTCCTTACAGGAAGTGCCCTCTCTGACAAGTTCTTGTTCTTCTTGGCTCTGTTTATTGAAAACTGAGGATCTTTGCTGTAACGTGACACTTCCTACGGCTCCCATAGGCTCTCAGAACCCGGGAAAAAGCTGAATGATATCGAGGCAGCCCCTGGCTGAAATACATTAGCGCGTTTGGATAGTGGCCGGTCAGAGTACTATGAGACTCAGGCTCGTGCCCGAGGGGATCCCATGCTTTTATTTTCTCTCTCTTTGAACGTAAACACGCTTTCCCGGTCGGAATATTATCGCTTTTTTACGAGAAAAATGGCATAAAAATTTATTTTAAACAGCGGTTGACATGCTTCGAAGTACGGTAATGGAATATTTAGAAATGTTTTGTCACGAAATGCGTCGTGCGCATGACTCTTATTTACACTTCGGATAGTGTCTAGAACGCACGAACAAAACGCCGCTATTTGGATATAACTATGGATTATTTTGAACCAAACCAACATTTGTTATTGAAGTAGAAGTCCTGGGAGTGCATTCTGACGAAGAACAGCAAAGGTAATAACATTTTTCTTATAGTAAATCTGACTTTGGTCAGGGCTAAACTTGGTGGGTGTCTAAATAGCTAGCCCTGTGATGCCGGGCTATCTACTCAGAATATTGCAAAATGTGCTTTCACCGAAAAGCTATTTTAAAATCGGACATAGCGAGTGCATAGAGGAGTTCTGTATCTATAATTCTTAAAATAATTTTTGTGTTTTTTGTGAACGTTTATCGTGAGTAATTTAGTAAATTCACCGGAAGTTTGCGGGGGGTATGCTAGTTCTGAACGTCACATGCTAATGTAAAAAGCTGGTTTTTGATATAAATATGAACTTGATTGAACAAAACATGCATGTATTGTATAACATAATGTCTTAGGGTTGTCATCTGATGAAGATCATCAAAGGCTAGTGCTGCATTTAGCTGTGGTTTGGGTTTATGTGACATTATATGCTAGCTTGAAAAATGGGTGCTTTCGTTGTAAAGCCTTTTTGAAATCGGACAGTGTGGTTAGATTAATGAGAGTCTTGTCTTTAAAATGGTGTAAAATAGTCATATGTTTGAGAAATTGAAGTAATCGCATTCCTAAGGTATTTGAATAACGCGCCACGGGATTCCACTGGCTGTTACGTAGGTGGGACGAAATCGTCCCACTGGCCCTAGAGAAGTTTAAAGAGCAATTGTATTATTTCATATTGTGACGTTGATCCACAGATGAGAATCCTAGTCCTTCTCTCCATCATGAGAACTGGAATTCTCCTCTGCTGTCTGATCATCTTCATCATCATCTACATCACCAGGAAATAGACAAAGCTAAGGCCAGTGTCAATAGACTAGAGATTGGTTTTGGAGTAAAGTAGGATACTGTATCATCGCTATACTTTGCAAATTATGATTTATTGAGATTGCTTAGTTGCTCATATTGCATTTGAAAAGTATTAGCTTGTGACATTGAATTAAATTGAGCATCATCATCCTTGATTATGCTGTATGTGTTAATTGATTTAACTGCTCTCCTGAAATCCCTGTGTTCAGAATGCGCCTTCTTTTTGCATGAATAAATATCTATTTAAACAACTGATGTGGACAAAAACAGATTCCTTCCATCTCTTGGGTACTGTACATAAAGTATGTCTGTATGAATGTCTGTCCACAGGGCTTCTGCAGAGACAACCTTGATCTGTGAGCTCAAGACAAGACCGTCACTTTGCTTTGGATAGGCCTGGTTGACCTTTCACTCACTATGTGGTTCCAGCAGGATGTCTATGTGGTGTCAGTCATTTACTCTCTTTCGTCGTTGTTCACGCCCATGACAGTTAGAAACACAACTCCACTGATATACTGCATGTCATGTAGACTAACACAGTATCTTATCACTTACAAGATCATAGGTTTTTATCAATTCTTGAACTGTAATCATTAGTTTACAGAGTGTAAAGTGGAAGGTATATCCAGGTAACAGCCAAGAGCCCTACCCACACAGGTACACCTCTGACCCCTACTAAACTCTCAGGTGTGGCACTTAATGTTTCTGTGAATGATAGTGAAAGTAAGACTGACATCAAATCAGTTTTGTAAAGTACTTAAGTAAAATACTTTAAAGTACTACTTAAGTTGTTTTTTGGGTTATCTGTACTTTACTTACCTTTTTATATTTTTTAAAACTTTTACTTTTACTTAACTACATTCCTAAAGACAATATTATACTTTTTACTCCATTCATTTGCCCTGACACCCAAAAGTACTTGTTACATGATGAATGCTTAGTAGGACAGGAAAATGGTCCAATTCACGCACATATCAAGAGAACACGTGGTCATTCCTACTGCCTCTGATCTGGAAGATTCACTAAATATAAATGCAGTGTTTGTAAATGATGTCTGATTGTTGGAGTGTACCCCTGACTATCCATAAATGTAAAAAAAAATAAGAAATTTAAAAATGGTGCCGTCTGGTTGGCTTAATATAAGAAATTTGAAATGATTTATACTTTGGATTCTTAAGTACATTTTAGCAATTACATTTACTTTTCAAACTTACGTATATTTAGAACAAAATACTTTTACTCAAGTAGTATTTTACTGGGTGACTTTCACTTTTACTTGAGTCATTTTCTATTTAGGTATCTGTACTTTTACTCAAGTATGGCAATTGGGTACTTTTTCCACCACTGCTTACAATAGAGTTGCTTCATCCTGTAGGTGTTTCCCCCTTATACACTCATAATGCTCCAGCCATGTTCATCCTGTACGCACAGTATCAAGTCATGTTCTATGTATATCAGTCCTCCTATAGGTCATCAGGATAAATGAAACTGCTGCATGTGGTGGGGCCAAAGACATTTCAGGCACACAACTGATTTTGATACCAAGAGCATACAGGTACATATAATGTATGCTTAAAAATAAAAAAGTACTAACTACATGAAAATCCTATTTAAAGAAATGTAAAACCTGTGATGGTAATTCAGGTGGTAAAGCATGATTGCCAAAAAAGAAAAAAGTTGGATGATATTTGAATTGTTTTTACACAGACTATCTATCCAGATAAGAGTTTTAACAGAGTATTAGACAGCTTTCATCCAGCCAGTTTTTGCAAATGACTAGCATTGGTCTACTTTTAGCATTGATAATACACAGTAAGGGATTCTCAGTTTACCTGTGAAGACCATGGTGGGCTGGATAAGGCATCAACAAAAATAACCTGTCCAGTTCAACCAGTCACCAAACAGCCCACTGTTGAAGTGTTGTCTACATGGGCAGACTTCTTCCACTCAAGACACAGTTAGTAAAGAGGATGACAACTTCAGAGATGATCATCACACTCTGCCTGATATTTTCACTTCTCATTGAGATGGGTAGGTCCAATTTTTATATTTCTGTGCTTATAGGAAGTACACCCTAAATTTGAAGACACCAAGGAACTTTATTGATGCAATTCATATTTGTCTTTGTGTGTTTTCTAGCTGCAGTACAATCCTCAGCCATGCGCCTAGTGTCAGCCAACATAAGAGACACAGTGACTTTGCACTGCTCCCATGAAGGCAACTTGGCACTGCACTTCTTGTGGTTCAAGCAAACCTTGAATGACAATCCTCAGCTCATGACAACTTTTTACAAGTATGACAATAATGCTACATTCTAAAATGTTTTTAAAGGCAACCCTCGCGTCTCAGTGCAAAGTGGCAAAGGAATAAAACACCTAAGGATCTCAGACATGCAGCTCTCACATTCAGCAACATTTTACTGTGGGAGTTCTATTTCCAACAAGGTGGAATTTGGAGAGGGAGCCATTCTCATTGTTAAAGATACAACGTCTGAATTTAGAGAGAAAATGACAAGAAATGAATGTTCTGCAAATATACTCTTGATCATTTTTGTACGTTACGTTTTGGATATACGTCTTCATTAAATGTGAGGTATTCTCAAAATCAGACATTACTGTTGTTTTCAACAAATGTTGAGTTAGGACACAAAATAGGAAACACATTTACTGACGTGAAAACCTTTTTGTCCGTTTCAGGGTCCAGAAACACTGCTGTTGTACAGCAGCCTGTGTCTGAGTCAGTCCAGCCAGGAGACTCTGTGACTCTGAACTGTACAATACACACTGAGACCTGTGCAGGAGAAAACAGTGTCTATTGGTTCAGACATGGCTCAGGAGAATCCCATCCAGGAATATTTTACACCCATGGAGACAGTAGTGATCAGTGTGAGAAGGGCCCTGAGGCTGGGTCTCCTACACAGAGCTGTGTCTACAACCTCCCCAAGAGGAACCTCACCCTCTCTGATGCTGGGACTTACTACTGTGCTGTGGCCTCATGTGGGGTGATACTGTTCAGGAAAGGGACCAAGCTGAACATTGACCGTAAGTGATATTTCTGAAAATGTCTAATATTCTTTCACATTGTTGAGAATAAATTGAATGTCTGGTGGAGCAAAATGTCCTGAATCTCCTCTATCATTGTATTTCCACAGATGGTTGTAAGGAGGACCATGTTTTCATGGTGTACTGTCTGGGTGTAGCGTTGGCTCTTTGTGTCATCATCATCATCATTGTCCTTGGTTGTGTTTTGTATAAGATGACCAAGAAAACCTCTCTGTTGTGCGGAGGTAAGAGTTATCATTGTGCACAATATATACTTAAACTGTTGGTGCATTACGTGTTTTAGTCATGAAACTGGGTTAATTCAATGTGTGAGCGGAACAAATGGCAAGCGCGGAACAAATGGCAAGTGTCTTCACAGACATTGTCAACCTCTCCCTGACCGAGTCTGTAATACCTACATGTTTCAAGCAGACCCGCATAGACCCTCTACCCAAGAAAGCAAAGGTAACCTGCTTAACCTGTTAGGGCTAGGGGGCAGTATTTGCACGGCTGGATAAAAAAATGTCCCCGATTTAATCTGGTTACTAATCCTACCCAGTAACTAGAATATGCATATACTTATTATGTATGGATAGAAAACACCCTAAAGTTTCTAAAACTGTTTGAATGGTGTCTGTGAGTATAACAGAACTCATTTGGCAGGCAAAACCCTGAGACATTTTCTGACAGGAAGTGGATACCTGATGTGTTGTATTACCTTTAAACCTATGCCATTGAAAAACACAGGGGCTGAGGAATATTTTGGCACTTCCTATTGCTTCCACTAGATGTCACCAGCCTTTACAAAGTGTTTTGAGTCTTCTGGAGGGAGATCTGACCGAACAAGAGCCATGGAACGATGATGGCCCATTAGACACCTGGCGCGCGAGTTCATGTTGGGTACCCTCGTTCCAATACGTTATAAAAGAGAATGCATGCGTCCACCTTGAATATTATTCATGTTCTGGTTAAAAAAGGCCCTAATGATTTATGCTATACAACGTTTGACATGTTTGAACGAACGTAAATATATTTTTTCCCCTCGTTCATGAAGTGAAGTCCGGCGGGCTTAGATCATGTGCTAACAAGACGGAGATTTTTGGACATAAATGATGAGCTTTTTTGAACAAAACTACATTCGTTATGGACCTGTGATACCTGGAAGTGACATCTGATGAAGAGAATCAAAGGTAATGGATTATTTACATAGTATTTTCGATTTTAGATCTCCCCAACATGGCGGCTAGTCTGTATCGCAACGCGTATTTTTCTGGGCGCAGTGCTCAGATTATTGCAAAGTGTGATTTCCCAGTAAGGTTATATTTAAATCTGGCAAGTTGATTGCATTCAAGAGATGCAAATCTATAATTCTTTAAATGACAATATAATATTTTACCAATGTTTTCTAATTTTAATTATTTAATTTGTGGTGCTGACTTGAATGCCGGTTATTGGAGGGAAACGATTTCCTGAACATCAACGCCACAGTAAAACGCTGTTTTTGGATATAAATATGAACTTGATAGAACTAAAAATGCATGCATTGTCTAACACAATGTCCTAGGAGTGTCATCTGTTGGAGATTGTAAAAGGTTACTGCATAATTTTAGCTGATTTTATGGTTTTGGTGACGCCTGTCTTTGAATTGGCACAACATTACACACAACTCTTGTAAATGTACTGTCCTAACATACTCTAAATTTATGCTTTCGCCGTAAAACCTTTTTGAAATCGTAAAACGTGGTTAGATTAAGGAGATGTTTATCTTTCAAAGGGTGTAAAATAGTTGTATGTTTGAAAAAATTGAATTTTGACATTTATTTGGATTCAAATTTGCCGCTCTTGAAATGCACCTGCTGTTGATGGAGTGCACCACGGGTGGGACGCTTGCGTCCCACCTAGCCCATAGAGGTTAAATGACTACCGACCCGAAGTACTCACTTCGGTAGCCATGAAGTGCTTTGAAAGGCTGGTCAATCGACGCAATCTCAAGCGCACTCCACACTGCCCTTTCCATCCTGGACAAAAGGAACACCTACTTGAGAATGCTGTTCATTGACTACAGCTCAGCATTCAACACCATACTGCCCACAACACCATATAGTGCCCACATCACTAAGCTAAACACCTCCCTCTGCAACTAGATCCTGGACTTCCTGACGGGCTGCCCCCAGGTGGAAAGGGTAGGCAACAACACATCTGCCACACTAATCCTCAACATGGGGGCCACTCAGGGGTTCTTGCTTAATCCCCTCCTGTACTCCCTGTTCAGCCATGACTGTGTGGTCAAGCACGACTCCAACACCATCATTAAGTTTGCTGACGACACTACTGTGGTAGGCCTGATCACCGACAATGATGAGACAGTCTATAGGGAGGAGGTGAGAGACCTGGCAGTGTGGTCCCAAGAAAACATCCTCTCCCTCAATGTGAGCTAGACGAAGGACATGATCGTGGACTACCGGAAATGGAGGACTGAACACGTCCCCATTCACATTGATGGGGCTGTAGTGGAGCGGGTCGAGTGTTTCAAGTTCCTTGGTGTCCACATTACCAACACACTATCATGGTCCAAACACACCAAGAAAGTATTGAAGAGGGCATAACAATGCCTTTCCCCCTCAGAAACTGAAAAGATTTGGCATGAGTCCCCAGATCCTCAAAAAGTTCTACAGCTGCACCATCAAGAGCATCTTGACCAGTTGCATCACCACCTGGTATGGCAATTACTCGGCATCCGACTGTAAGGCGCTACAGAGGGTAGGACGTATGGCCCAATACATCACTGGGGCCAAGCTTCCTGCCATCCAGGACCTATATACTAGGCGGTGTCAGAGAAAGGCACGAAAAATTGTCAAAAACGCCAGTCACAGACTATTCTCTCTGCTACCGCACGGCAAGAAGTACGGGAGCACCTAGTCTAGGTCTAAAAGGCTTCTTAACAGCTTCTACCCCCAACCCATTCGACTGCTGAACATTTAATCAGATGGCCACCCGGACTATTTGCATTGACACCCCCCCTCCCCTTTACTTTTTACACTGCTGCTACTCGCTGTTAACCTGTCTAGGATAGGGGGCAGTATTTTCACGGCCGGATAAAAAACGTACCCCGATTTAATCTGGTTACTACTCCTGCACAGAAACTAGAATATGCATATAATTAGTAGATTTGGATAGAAAACACTCTAAAGTTTCTAAAACTGTTTGAATGGTGTCTGTGAGTATAACAGAACTCATATGGCAGGCCAAAACCTGAGAAGATTCCATACAGGAAGTGCCCTGTCTGACAATTTGTTGTCCTTGTGTTGCATCTCTATCGAAAATACAAAATCTGTGCTGTAACGTGACATTTTCTAAGGCTTCCATTGGCTCTCTGAAGGCGCCAGAAAGTGGAATGGGGTGTCTGTTGTCTCTGGGCAAAGAACAGCAGCAGAGTTTGTGAGTGGTCAGCCTGGGGACAGTGAGACTGAGATGCGCGTTCACGAGACTTCTCCATGTTTTTCTTTCTCTCTCTGAATGAATACAACGTTGCCCGGTTGGAATATTATCACTATTTTACGAGAAAAGTAGCATAAAATTGATTTTAAACAGCGTTTGACATGCTTCTAAGTACGGTAATGGAATATTTTGAATTTTTTGTCACGAAATGCGCTCGCGTGTTACCCTTCAGATAGTGACCTGAACGCAAGAACAAAACGCCGATATTTGGATATAACTATGGATTATTTTGAACCAAAACAACATTTGTTGTTGAAGTAGAAGTCCTGGGAGTGCATTCTGACGAAGAACAGCAAAGGTAATCCCATTTTTCTAATAGTAATTCTGAGTTTAGGTTGTCCCAAACTTGGTGGGTGTCAAATTAGCTAGCCGTGATGGCCGAGCTATGTACTCAGAATATTGCAAAATGTGCTTTCGCCGAAAAGCTATTTTAAAATCGGACACAGCGATTGCATGAAGGAGTTCTGTATCTATAATTCTTAAAATAATTGTTATGTATTTTGTGAACGTTTATCGTGAGTAATTTAGTAAATTCACTAGAAATTTTTGGTGGGTATGCTAGTTCTGAACATCACATGCCAATGTAAAAAGCTGGTTTTTGATATAAATATGAACTTGATTGAACAAAACATGCATGTATTGTATAACATAATGTCCTAGGAGTGTCATCTGATGAAGATCATCAAAGGTTAGTACTGCATTTAGCTGTGTTTTGGATATTTGTGATGCATGCTAGTTGCTTGGAAATGGCTGTGTGGTTTTTTGTGTCTATGTACTCTCCTAACATAATCTAATGTTTTGCTTTCGCTGTAAAGCCTTTTGGAAATCGGACAACGTGGTTCGATTAAGGAGAAGTGTATCTATAAAATGGTGTGAAATAGTCCTATGTTTGAGAACTTTGAATTATGACATTTTGTGGTTGTCAATATGGCGCTCTGATTTGTCACTGGCTGTTGAATAGTGTGGGACGATTTCGTCCCACCTCCCTGAGAGAGGTTAAGGGTAACCCTCATGTCTCAGTGGAAAGTGGCAATGGAATAAACCACCTAAAGATCTCAGACTTACAGCTTTCTGATTCAGCAGCATATTATTGTGGAAGTTTTTACTCTAATATGGTGGAATTTGGAGGAGACATTCTTATTGTAAAAGGTACAACATACAACTTTACAGAGAAAATAACTAGTTACTTATGGACTGCAACTGCGGGAATATCTTGAGTGCTTTTTCCACTTTACTGTTTGGATACAACGACACTGGATACAAAATTGTGTATTTGTGTAATCAAATATTACTTTGTGTTCTACTTACAGTATATGTGCTTTCTTGAGCAGGGGAACCTTGCGGGCGGTGCAGGATTTCAGTCCTTCACGGCGTAGTGTGTTACCAATTGTTTTCTTGGTGACTATGGTTCCAGCTGCCTTGAGATCATTGACAAGATCCTCCCGTGTAGTTCTGGGCTGATTCCTCACCGTTCTCATGATCATTGCAACTCCACGAGGTGAGATCTTGCATGGAGCCCCAGGCCGAGGGGGATTGACAGTTCTTTTGTGTTTCTTCCATTTGCGAATAATCGCACCAACTGTTGTCACCTTCTCACCAAGCTGCTTGGCGATGGTCTTGTAGCCCATTCCAGCCTTGTGTAGGTCTACAATCTTGTCCCTGACATCCTTGGAGAGCTCTTTGGTCTTGGCCATGGTGGAGGGTTTGGAATCTGATTGATTGATTGCTTCTGTGGACAGGTGTCTTTTATACAGGTAACAAACTGAGATTAGGAGCACTCCCTTTAAGAGTGTGCTCCTAATCTCAGCTCGTTACCTGTATAAAAGACACCTGGGAGCCAGAAATCTTTCTGATTGAGAGGGGGTCAAATACTTATTTCCCTCATTAAAATGCAAATCAATTTATATATTTTTTGACTTGCGTGTTTCTGGATATTTTTGTTGTTATTCTGTCTCTCACTGTTCAAATAAACCTACCATTAAAATTATAGAATGATAATTTCTTTGCCAGTGGGCAAATGTACAAAATCAGCAGGGGATCAAATACTTTTTTCCCTCACTGTACATGTTTGGGTCTTAAACAAACATACTGTATATACTGACATATCAGGTTCAGGATCCATATCTTCTTATCAGGTTCAGGATCCAGAAACACTACCGTTGTACTGCTGTCGGAGTCAGTCCAGCCAGGGGACTCTGTGACTCTGGACTGTACAATACACACTGAGAACTATGCAGCAGAACACAGTGTGTATTGGTTCAGACATGGCTCAGAAGAATCCCATCCAGGAAACATTTACACCCATGGAGACAGTAGTGATCAGTATGAGAAGAGCCCTGAGGCTGGGTCTCCTACACAGAGTTGTGTTTACAACCTCCCCAAGAGGAATCTCAGCCTCTCTGATGTTGGGACTTACTGCTGTCGTGTGGGCTCAAGTGGAGTGATACTGTTTTGGAACGGGACCAAGCTGTACATTGAATTTGACTATCCAGTGATGAAAATCCTGGTCCCTCTCTCCATCATAAGAACTGGAGTTCTCCTCTGCTGTCTGACTATCTTCACCATCTATCTCATCAGGAAATAGATATAGCTAAAACCATACTTGAGATAGGTTTTGCAGTAACTGCTGAAGATCATCACTTATGCATTGTAATTTACGATATTCATTGAGATTGCTGAGTTGATCATATTGCGTTTTTAATATTAATGGTCTGTGACCTTGCCTAAAACGTTGTATGTTAATTAATTGATTTGCTTTCTGAAATCCCTGTGTATGTACCTTCTTTTTTATAAATATGAATTTAAACAACTGATACCAACTGAAATTGACTTCTTCCTCTTGTTTTCTGTACATACAGATACCTGTATGAATGTTTGTCCAGATTGCTTCTGCAGAGACAACCTACTGTTACCATGCTAAACCCACCGACATATCATGCATTCAGTGAGCTGTTCACAGGTACCTGGACATTTTGGTCTACTGTGAGCATAAGACGAGGGCATATCTACACTTTGGACAGGCCTGCTGAACTTGCATACATCCTGTGGTTTTCAGCAGGATGTCTATGTGGTGTCAGTCAGTTACTCTCTTTAGTCATTGCTCACGCCCATCACAATTAGAAACACAGCTACACTGACATACTGCATGCCAGGTAGACTAAGACAGTATCTTATCACTTACAAGATCATAGGTTTTATCAATTCTTGAACTGTAATCATTACGTACAGAGTGTAGAGTAGGTGTATCTAAGCTACAGCCAAGAGCCCAACCCACCCAGGTACACCTCTGATCCCTACTCAGGTGTTACATTTCAGTTAGTACTTTCTTCTGTGAATGATAGTGAAAGCAAGACTGACATAAAATACACTTGCTTCATCCTGTAGGTGTTACCCCCTTATACACTCGTTATGCTCCACCCCAATTCATCCAGTACATACAGTATCAAGTCATGTTCTGTTAATTACAGTCCTCATCAGGAAAACTGTAACTGCTGCATGTGGTGGAACCAAAGATATCTAAGGCACACAACTGATGTTGATACCAAGAGCATACAGGTACATATAATGTATGCTTAAAAAAAGTACAAACTACATAAAAGTATTTTAAAATAAACCTGTGATGGTAAATCAGTTCTTAAAGTATGATTGACAAGATGGAAAAAAAGGTTGTTGGATTTCTGAATTGTTCTTACATAGACCCAGATAAGAGTTATAACAGAGTATTAGACAGCTTTCAGCCAGCCAGTTGTTGCAAATTATTAGCGATAAGAGTTATAACAGAGTATTAGACAGCTTTCAGCCAGCCAGTTGTTGCAAATTAGCATTGGTCCACTTTTAGCATTGATCATATACAGTAAGTGATTCTCAGTTTACCTGTGAAGACCATGGTGGGCTGTATAAGGCATCAACAACAAAGCGCCCAGTTCAACCAATCACCAAATAGGTAGACTTCTTCCACTCAAGACACAGTTAGTAAAGAGGATGACAACTTTAAAGATGATCATCACACTCTGCCTGATATTTACACTTCTCAGGGAGATGGGTAGGTTCAACTTTTATATTTCTGTGCATATAGGGTGTACTCCCTAAGTTTGAAGACACCCAGGTACTTTATTGATATAATTCATATGTGTCCTTGTGTGTATTCTAGCTGCAGTACAATCCTCAGCCATGCGCCTTGTGTCAACCAACATAGGAAACACAGTGACTTTGCATTGCTTCCATGAAGGCAACTTGTCACTGCACTTCTTGTGGTTCAAGCAAACCTTGGGTGACAATCCTCAGCTCATGACAACTTTTGTCAATAACGCTACATTCCACAATGAATTTAAAGGCAACCTTCGCTTATCAGTGCAAAGTGACAAAGGAATAAACACCTACGGATCTCAGACATGCAGCTCTCAGATTCAGCAACATATTACTGTTGGAATTTCAAGGCTCAGGAGAAGACCCAGATGCAGACAGTTTCGAAAGCAACAAAAGTTTATAACTCAAACAGGGGGGCAGGCAAATGACAGGTCAAGGGCAGGCAGAGGTCAGTAGTCCAGAGCAGAGTCCGAAAGGTACAGAACGGCAGGCAGGCTCAGGGTCAGAGCAGGCAGAGTTCAGTAATCCAGGGTGGTAAGGCAAGGTACAGAACGGCAGGCAGGCTCAGGGTTAGGGCAGGCAGAATGGTTAAAACCAGGAAAGCTAGAAAACAGGAACTAGAGACAGACAGGAGCACGGGAAAAAACGCTGGTAGGCTTGACGAAACAAAACGAACTGGCCACAGACAAACAGAGAACACAGGTATAAGTACATTGGGGATAATGGGGAAGATGGGCGACACCTGGAGGGGGTAGAGACAAGCACAAAGACAGGTGAAACAGATCAGGGTGTGACAGTACCCCGCAGGTAGGACGCTATCAGGTGTCCTACCTGGGCGCATACCTGGTTGACCGGGGTGCCGGCGTTGGAATTCAGCGATGAGGCCTGTGTCCAGGATGTCCCTGACAGAGACCCAGCACCACTCCTCCGGGCCATAGCCCTCCCAGTTAACCAGGTACTGAAATCCCCTGCCCCAAGGTCGAATCATCAGGAGGCGGCTCACTGCGCACACCGGTTGGCCATCGATGAGACGGGGAATAGGGGTGGGCCTAGAAACAGGAGACAAAGGGCTGTGAGACATGAAAAGTGGGATGATTACAGAGGGTACGGGGCAACAGAAGACAAACAGCAGAGGGGCAAATAATGTTGGAAATAGGGAAAGGGACAATAAAGCAGGGGGAAAGTTTGCGGGACTCTTCTCGGTGTGGCAGGTCTCTACTGGACAGCAAAACCATCTGCTCGAGACGATACCGGGGGGCCGGGGTCCGGTGGCGGTCCGCTTGTTGTCGATACGTGGAGGTGGCGCCGAAGAACATGGCTGATGTTTTACATTCTCCCAACCAATTGTGCTATTTTGTAATTTTTAGGCGTTTTGTTTAAATTATTTTTAACTTATTGTGTACATAATGTTGCTGCTACCGTCTCTTATAACCGAAAATAACTTCTGGACATCAGAAAAGCGATTACTCACGGCAGACTGGAAGAAACTTTTTCCTTTAACGAGTCTGACGAGAAGAATATCCTGCTTTCACTGGAACAGGCCCAGATCCATGCCTTTTGCGTGAAGAAAAGACGGCAGAAAAAAGGCCACAGATCGGGCACTCTTCTGAGAATCCAGAGGCGAGAGAGTAAACTCCCATTGCCTTCCATTCTTCTTGCTCACGTACAATCATTGGAAAATAAAATTGATGACCTAAGATTAAGATTATCCTACCAACGGGACATTAAAAACTGTAACATCTTATGTTTCACAGAGACGTGGCTGAACGAAGACACAGACAATATAGAGCTAGGGGGATTTTCCATGCACCGGCAGAACAGAGACATTACCGTTGGTAAGACGAGGGGTGGGGGTGTGTGTCTTTTTGTCAATGACAGCTGGTGCACAATGTCTAATATTAACCTGTTGGGGCTAGGGGGCAGTATTTTCACGGCCGGATAAAAAACGTACCTGATTTAAACTGGTTACTACTCTTGCCCAGAAACGAGAATATGCATATAATTAGTAGATTTGGATAGAAAACACTCTAAAGTTTCTAAAACTGTTTGAATGGTGTCTGTGAGTATAACAGAACTCATATGGCAGGCCAAAACCTGAAGATTCCATACAGGAAGTGCCCTGTCTGACAATTTGTTGTCCTTCTGTTGCATCTCTATCGAAAATACAGCATCTGTGCTGTAACGTGACACTTTCTAAGACTTCCATTGGCTCTCTTAAGCCACCCGAAAGTGGAATGGGGTGTCTGCTGTCTCTGGGCAAAGTACAGCAGCTCTGTTTGTGAGTGGTCAGCCTGGGGACAGTGAGACTGAGATGCGCTTCACAAGACTTCTCAATTTTTTTTCTTACAGCCTTTGAATGAATACAACATTGCCCGGTTGGAATATTATTGCTATTTTACGAGCAAAATAGCATAAAAATTTATTTTAAACAGCGTTTGACGTGCTTCTAAGTACGGTAATGGAATATTTTCTAAAAAAATTGTCACGAAATGCGCTCGCGCGTTACCCTTCGGATAGTGACCTGAACGCATAAACAAAACGGAGGTATTTGGATATAACTATGGATTATTTGGAACCAAAACAACATTTGTTGTTGAAGTAGAAGTCCTGGGAGTGCATTCTGACGAAGAACAGCAAAGGTAATCCAATTATTCTAATAGTAATTCTGAGTTTAGTGAGCTCCAAACTTGGTGGGTGTCAAATTAGCTAGCCTGTGATGGCCGAGCTATGTACTCAGAATATTGCAAAATGTGCTTTCGCCGAAAAGCTATTTTAAAATCTGACATAGCGTTTGCATAAAGGAGTTCTGTATCTATAATTCTTAAAATAATCGTTATGTATTTTGTGAACGTTTATCGTGAGTAATTTAGTAAATTCACCGGAAGTTTTCGGTGGGTATGCTAGTTCTGAACGTCACATGCTAATGTAAAAAGCTGGCTTTTGATATAAATATGAACTTGATTGAACAAAACATGCATGTATTGTATAACATCATGTCCTAGGAGTGTCATCTGATGAAGATCATCAAAGGTTAGTGCTGCATTTAGCTGTGGTTTTGGTTTTTGTGACATATATGCTTGCTTTGAAAATGGCTGTGTGATTATTTTTGGCAGGGTACTCTCCTGACATAATCTAATGTTTTGCTTTCGCTGTAAAGCCTTTTTGAAATCAGACAATGTGGTTAGATTAACCTGTTGGGGATAGGGGGCAGTATTTGCACGGCCGGATAAAAAACGTACCCGATTTAATCTGGTTACTACTCCTGCCCAGTAACTAGAATATGCATATAATTACTGGCTTTGGATAGAAAACACCCTAAAGTTTCTAAAACTGTTTGAATGGTGTCTGTGAGTATAACAGAACTCATATGGCAGGCAAAAACCTGAGAAGATTTCATGCAGGAAGTGGCCTGTCTGACAAGGTGTTGTTGTTCTTGCCTCTGTTTATTGAAGAGTCAGGATCTTAGCTGTAACGTGACACTTCCTACGGCTCCAATAGGCTCTCAGAGCCCGGGAAAAAGCTGAACGATGTCGAGGCAGCCCCAGGCTGAAACACATAATCGCCTTTGCCAAGTGGCCGATCAGAGGACAAAGGAATTAGGCGCGTGCCCGAGTCGACCCAGTGATATATTTTCTTTTGGATGTTTACCTAATTGCAGATTCCCGGTCGGAATATTATCGTTTTTTTACGAGAAAAATGGCATAAAAATTGATTTTAAACAGCGGTTGACATGCTTCGAAGTACGGTAATGAAATATTTAGAAATCTTTTGTCACGAAATGCGCCGTGCGCATGACCCTTATTTACCATTCGGATAGTGTCTAGAACGCACAAACAAAACGCCGCTGTTGGAACATAACTATGGATTATTTTGGACCAAACCAACATTTGTTATTGAAGTAGAAGTCCTGGGAGTGCATTCTGATGAAGAACAGGAAAGGTAATCAAACTTTTGTAATAGTAAATCTGATTTTGGTGAAGGCTAAACTTGCTGGGTGTCTAAATAGCTAGCCCTGTGATGCCGGGCTGTCCGATTTCAAAAAGGCTTTACAGCGAAAGCAAAACATTAGATTATGTCAGCAGAGTACCCAGCCAGAAATAATCAGACACCCATTTTTCAAGCTAGCATATAATGTCACAAAAAACAAAACCACAGCTAAATGCAGCACTAACCTTTGATGATCTTCATCAGATGACACACCTAGGACATTATGTTATGCAATACATGCATGTTTTGTTCAATCAAGTTCATATTTATATCAAAAACCAGCTTTTTACATTAGCATGTGACGTTCAGAACTAGCATATCCCCCGCAAACCTCCGGTGAATTTACTAAATTACTCACGATAAACGTTCACAAAAAACATAACAATTATTTTAAGAATTATAGATACAGAACTCCTTTGTGCAATCGAGGTGTCCGATTTTAAAATAGCTTTTCGGTGAAAGCACATTTTGCAATATTCTGAGTAGATAGCCCAGCCGTCACGGCTAGCTATTTAGACACCCACCAAGTTTAGCCCTGACCAAACTCCGATTTACTATTAGAAAAGTTTGATTACCTTTGGTGTTCTTCGTCAGAATGCACTCCCAGGACTGCTACTTCAATAACAAATGTTGGTTTGGTTCAAAATAATCCATAGTTATATCCAAATAGCGGCGTTTTGTTCGTGCGTTCAAGACACTATCCGAAGTGTAATTAAGGGTCGAAATATTCCATTACCGTACTTCGAAGCATGTCAACCGCTGTTTAAAATCAATTTTTATGCAATTTTTCTCGTAAAAAAGCGATAATATTCCAACCGGGAAAGCGTGTTTACGTACAAAAGAGAGAGAAAATAAAAGCATGGGATCCCCTCGTGCACGCGCCTGAGTCTCATAGTACTGTGACTGGCCACTATCCAAACGCGCTAATGTTTTTCAGCCAGGGGCTGCCTCGATATCATTCAGCTTTTTGCCGCCTTCTGAGAGCCCATGGGAGCCGTAGGAAGTGTCACGTAACAGCAGAGATCCCCTGTATTGGATAGAGATAATCAAGAAGGCCAAGAAATGGTCAGACAGGGTACTTCCTGTACAAAATCTTCTCAGGTTTTGGCCTGCCAAATGAGTTCTGTTATACTCACAGACACCATTCAAACAGTTTTAGAAACGTTGGAGTGTTTTCTATCCAAAGCTAATAATTATATGCATATTCTAGTTTCTGGGCAGGAGTAATAATCAGATTATATTGGGTATGTTTTTTATCCGGCCGTGAAAATACTGCCTCCTAGCCATAACAGGTTAACATGTGTAAATATTTGTATGAACATAACAAGAATCAACACCTGAGTCAAACTGAACAAGTTCCACAGACATGTGACTAACAGAAATTGAATAATGTGTCCCTAAACAAAGGGGGGGGGGGTCAAATGTAACAGTCAGTATGCATTGATTACTGCAGTGCATCTCCTCCTCGTGGACTGCACCAGATTTGCCAGTTCTTGCTGTGAGAAGTTACCCCACTCTTCCACCAAGGCACCTGCAAGTTCCCTGACATTTCTGGTGGGAATGGCCCTGACCCTCACCCTCCGATCCAACAGGTCCCAGACGTGCTCAATGGGACTGAGATCCGGGCTCTTCGCTGGCCATGGCAGAACACTGACATTCCTGTCTTGCAGGAAATCACGCACAGAATGAGCAGTATGGCTGGTGGCATTGTCATGCTGGAGGGTCATGTCAGGATGAGCCTGCGGGAAGGGTACCACATGAGGGAGGAGGATGTCTTCCCTGTAACGCACAGCGTTGAGATTGCCTGCAGTGACGACAAGCTCAGGCTGATGATGCTGTGACACACCACCCCAGACCATGATGGACCCTCCACCTCCAAATCGATCCCTCTCCAGAGTACTGGCTCATTCCTCTTACGATAAACGCAAATCCGACCATCACCCCGGTGATAGAAAACCACGACTCGTCAGTGAAGAGCACTTTTTGCCAGTCCTGTCTGGTCCAGCAACGGTGGGTTTGTGCCCATAGGCGACGTTGTCGCCGGTGATGTCTGGTGAGGACCTGCCTTACAACAGGCCTACAAGCCCTCAGTCCAGCCTCTCTCAGCCTATTGCGGACAGTCTGAGCACTGATGGAGGGATTGTGCATTCCTGTTGTAACTTGGGAAGTTGTTGTTGCCATCCTGTACCTGTCCCGCAGGTGTGATGTTCAGATGTACCGATCCTGTGCAGATGTTGTTACACGTGGTCTGCCACTGCGAGGATGATCAACTGTCCATCCTGTCTCCCTGTAGCGCTGTCTTAGGCATCTCACAGTACGGACATTGCAATTAATTGCCCTGGCCACGTCTGCAGTCCTCATGCCTCTTTGCAGCATGCCTAAGGCACGTTCACGCAGATGAGCAGGGACCCTGGTCATCTTTCTTTTGGTGAAGTTATTTGGATTTTTACGAATTGTCTTTGAACGACAGGGTTCTGAAAAAGGGACGTTTCTTTTTTTGCTGAGTTTATATGCTGTATTTTATACCATCTACAGCACCTTGCCTATGCTGCTTGGTCGTCGCTCGTCTATATACTTACATGTACTTATATGTACAGTTGAAGTCGGAAGTTTACATACACCTTAGCCAAATACATTTAAACTCAGTTTTTCACAATTCCTGACATTTAATCCTACTAAAAATTCCCTGTCTTAGGTCAGTTAGGATCACCACTTTATTTTAAGAAATTGAAATGTCAGAATAATAGTAGAGAGAATGATTTATTTCAGCTTTTATTTCTTTCATTACATTCCCAGTGGGTCAGAAGTTTACATACACTCAATTAGTATTTGGTAGCATTGCCTTATAATTGTTGAACTTGTGAAATTTGTTTCAGGTAGCTTTCCACAAGCTTCCCACAATAAGTTGGGTGAATTTTGGCCCATTCCGCCTGACAGAGCTGGTGTAACTGAGTCAGGTTTGTAGTCCTCCTTGCTCGCACACACTTTTTCAGTTCTGCCCACAAATTTTCTGTAGATTTGAAGTCAGGGCTTTGTGATGGCCACTCCAATACCTTGACTTTGTTGTCCTTAAGACATGTTGCCACAATTTTGGAAGTATGCTAGGGGTCATTTGCGACCAAGCTTTAACTTCCTGACTGATGTCTTGCGTGTGTGATATTTCAATAAACATGTTTTTTTCCTCTACGTTTAATTTTTTTACATTTTACATTTTCGTCATTTAGCAGACACTCTTATCCAGAGCGACTTAAAGTAGTGAATGCATACATTTCATACATTTTTTTCTCCGTTTCTCCGATAATGACTTGCCCAATTCTTACCACTTATTCGCATGAGGTAAACGTATGTTAGAATTTCTTCCTTTGACATAGTTTTTTTGTGTAGATCGTTGACCAACAATTAAAATTAAATCAATTTTAATCCCACTTTGTATCAAAAATGAATACTTCCAATGTTAGTGTAGACTTTCAATAGCCACTGACTTTATACCACTTGAAGAAAAATAGCACTCCTTTGTGATAGCGTAAGCATTTTAGAGAGAATAGCGTCATTGATTCATCTATGAATGCATATTGTATCTGTATGTAAGGTGGGACATTGTTTTGACCTCACTTCCTCTTCAAACAACCAATGGAGCCAACCTAAAAGTTGTGCCTCCTGTGGTGCATGCAGATACATATTTCCGCTGATGCTGTCACTTCACTTTGTCTCTTGACCCTCATCTCAGTTGTTCTGTTACACCAGACCAGAGAGAGAGAGAAGTTGAAGGATGTTCAGGTTGTGTCTTGTCCTGGTTCTCATCCAAGCCTGTAAGTTTGTCTCATTATATGATCTATGTTATTGTAGTTTAACAACTTAAAATAATTTTGGTAAACCAAGGATTCTAAAATGTCATACTCCTGAATCAATGTTTAACAATGTTTGATTCACACACTCAGGGAAACCAAACACTGTACGCCACACCCAACCAGGATTTAGGATGAATGTAATTAAAGTAAGTAAATGTTCATGTTGTCTGAGTTATCTTCTCTGTATTTTATTTATAGTGGACACGGTGGACATTGGCCATCCAAGTCGTCTTCTGCACGCTCATCTTGGAGACAATGTGACTCTGCAATGCTTCTATCCGGACAGAAATTCTTATATCTCATGGTACAAGCTAACAGTAGGACAGAAGCCTCAACTTGTATCAACAATTTACAAATATGATGGTGGTGCAACATTTCCCAGTGAGTTTAAAGATAACCCTCGGTTCACAGTGCAAAGTGGAAATGGATTTTTTCATCTACAAATCTCCAACACTCAGCCATATGACTCCGCCACATATGTCTGTGGGGGAATTAATGTTAATGTGATGGAATTCAAAAACGGGATAATTCTCATTCTGAAAGGTAGGCTATTGTAGTATTAACAGTAAAATTGTAAAATATATATTTTATGTTAATTCTTCAAATGTGCTAATCCATCATCTAAAATTAATTCATAACTTTTTATTTCAGGATCAAGCAAAACTGTTGTACAGCAGCCTGTGTCTGAGTCAGTCCAGCCAGGAGACTCTGTGACTCTGAATTGTACAATACACACTGAGACCTGTGCAGGAGAACACAGTGTCTATTGGTTCAAACATGGCTCAGGAGAATCCCATCCAGGAATCATTTACACCAATGGAGACAGGAATGATCAGTGTGAGAAGAGCCCTGAGGCTGGGTCTCCTACACAGAGCTGTGTCTACAACCTCCCCAAGAGGAACCTCAGCCTCTCTGATGCTGGGACTTATTACTGTGCTGTGGCCTTATGTGGAGAAATACTATTTGGGAATGGGACCAAGCTGGATATTGACCGCAAGTGATATTTCTGACATTTATGAAAATGTCTAACATTTCTTCACATTGCTATGAATAAATTGTATGCCTGGATGAACAAAATGTCCTGAATCTTCTCTATCACTGTCTGTATTTCCACAGATGGTTGTAAGGAGGACCATGTTCTCTTGGTGTACTGTCTGGGTGTAGCGTTGGCTCTTTGTGTCATCCTCATCATTGTCCTTGGTTGTTTTTTGTGTAAGATGACCAAGAAAACCTCTCTGCTATACAGAGGTAAGCGTTATCATTGTCCACAAAATATGCTAAAGCTGTAGGTGCAATATACATTACATGTTTTAGTCAGGAAACTGGGTTAATTATATTTATGATGATGTTGATGATGATGATGTCGCTTTTGATGATGATGATGATGTTGATAATGATGATTCCACCATGTGTTTGTCTAAAAGAAATGCACACTCAGTCAAGTGGTCCGGCAGTCCCCGGTTCTCATAACCAGGTATGCAGACCATAAAGTGAATTTTTTTTGTATCAGTTTCATGAACTGTAAACAGATCCTTCTATCAAATTATCACATCGTTTCATGATGTCTTTGGAATATATTTTGCTATTCCTCTTAGGATCAAGAAGACGATGACACACTCACGTCGGTCCATTACGCTGCTCTGAATGTCATCCACAAGAAGCCAAAGACCCAGAGACAGAGGAGCACCATGGAGACAGACACTGTGTACTCTGGGCTGAGGTGCCAAAACATGGACTGAAACATCAACTTTTGCTCTTTAAAAACGTGCATTGATTTTGTGTTTTCTAAACTGTATCTGTAACTATGGCTTTTCATTGTGTGTTACAATTGTATTCTGTCAAGCTCCTTTTAAGATCCAATAAAACATTCAACTGCTTTTATATAGAGGTATTATTTGGTTTGCATTCATATTTTTCTCTGTCCTTACATTTCACCCACTGATTCAGTGTGCAACAACTATATTAGGCTGATGCTCAATGTAACAAAGCTATTTTTGGTTGCATAATGCACTGTAAATATGCATCTATTGACTGGTGTTTTAGTTTGTCTCAAACTCTTATTTAACTGTATCCTGAAAACATCTCTGTGGTGTTCTGAATACTCTAAATAGATTTAACACTCAGCTAAATTCATCTCTAACCCCCAGCAATGACTGTCAGTCCTCACCATGTGCTCTCTACACACACCTCATTGCATCTAAACCACAATCAACCATGTCACTAAGAGTACAACTCTTCATGAGAAAAGCCTGACTTAAAATTAACATCTTAGGTGAATATACTTTGAACATAATTTATATTGTTGAGACTGATTTCAGATATGACAATGTACACATTGTGACTGAGCAGTTTTCACAAACTATTGACAAAATTCATTTATCTGTCGATAGGGAGTAGCAGGTTATATGGAAGTCCCCTGTGGCAGCTTTACCAATAGAGTCACAGAAACTTTTAGAAGTTGTGAAAATGTTCAAATTGCTTACAAATTTGTCGAAGAATCATTGAAAATGTACTTTCCAGAGATAGTTAATGTGTGTAGTCATAATATCTGTCAACAAAGCCCCAACAAAGACACTGTGTGGCTGTGAAGAATCTATAACAAGGTAATACATACATTTATCCCATGCATATTAGACATCTGTATCATGCTATAAATCCATTTCAGAATCATAGCATCAAACAGGCTAAGTAGTCATCATCATTGGATCATTACTACTAACATCAACTAAGTTACTATAAAGTGTAGCTTAGTTACCAGGAGGAGCCAAACAATCACTCAAAATAAAATTGGTAGCAGAGTGATCTCTATATGACGAAGACAATGACTCGTGTTTGTGTGTAGTTTTGTATTGAGTTCCATGGAGTAGTTGAATGGGTATGTGAGACAACCTATTTATTCAAGTCCACTCTCTGCAATGTGTTGTCCTCTTTTAGTTGTGTTGATAGCATGTCACTCACACCCACCCCCACACAGTGAACAAGTTCACAGGTACTGTGCATTCTGCTGTAAGCACAAGATGAGGTCATATCTAATAGGTTGGTGGGAGGGCCTGCTGTCTTTGTGCACACAGGACCCTCCTACCTGCTCTCTGTGTCTCTGTGTCTCTATGTGGTTTTCAGCAGGATGTCTATGTGATGTCACTGTTGTTCTCACTATCTTTACTTATTGTTCATGTTTCCCATGATAGCTTACAGTCACAGCAAAACAGTTATATATACAACTGACTGTAATGTATATTTTGTTATCTGAAATCAGTTACAAACCACAAATAACTGCTAATGAACCCTATCTGAACCCTCTGAGTTAAGCACCTCATGTGTGATGCAGCACCATCTATTCTAACTTGTGGTCCAGGGGGGAGGGGCGATTTTGTGATGACGTCATGTGAGAAGGTTTAGTACATTCTCAAACAGACATGTCTTGTGAAGCAAAAAGTCAACTGCAGGTTCCTCTGTCAGAATGAGACCAATAGAGGAGGATCCTCCTTGTAATAGATTGCTTCCTTTTAGAACCACACTAACCACAGAGTAAAACAGACTAGATAAAGTGTGTCAAATTAGGTGGTTGGGATGAATTGGAACACCTACTGTGAACCAGGTCTAATCACCTAACATCAGTGCCCCACCTCACTAATGCTCTTGGGGCTGAATGGAAGCAAGTCCCTGCGGCAATGTTCCAACATCTTGTGAAAAGCCTTCCCATAAGAGTAGTGCTGTTAAGGCAGCAAAGGGGGGACAAACTCCATATTAACACCCATGATTTTTGAAAGAGATGTTTTACAAGCAGAAGATTTTTGAAAGAGATGTTTGACACACCACCAGGAAATAGATAAAGCTAAGGCCAGTGTCAATAGACTAGAGATGGGTTTTGAATGAAGTCTGTGATACTGTATCATCGCTATGTATTGCAAATTATGATTTATGGAGATTGCTTTGTTGCTTGTATTGGATTTGAAAGATATTCTAATTCAATTGATTATCATCATCCTTGCTTATGCTGTATGTGTTCATTGATTGAACTGCTCTTCTGAAATCCGTGTACAGAATGTGCCTTCTTCTTGCATGAATAAATATACATTTAAACAACTGATAGGGACTAAAGTAGACTCCTTTCTTCTCTTGTGTTCTGTACATACAG
Organism: Salmo salar; assembly: GCF_965601325.2. NCBI lineage: Eukaryota > Metazoa > Chordata > Actinopteri > Salmoniformes > Salmonidae > Salmo > Salmo salar. The sequence goes on from NC_138308.1 coordinate 78,516,038, forward strand.
TATGCCTGTATGAATGTTTGTACAGTGGGCTTCTGCAGAGACAACTACTATTACCATTGTAATAATATTCTAAGAGAAATACACAACGCAGCGGACTAGATGTCAAGAGGACTACAGGTCAAGAGGGCTAGAGGGCAATTGAACTAGTGTTTTTTAGGAATTCCAGTCCGGGACAGTCTGGTCCAAATTGTCTATACATTGACTCTGAAACGGGATACCTGGTATTTGGTCATTGGCCCAATTTAACTGCAAGGAATTCTAATTGGTCAACCACAGGCTAAGCTTGGGTATTAACATCTACCATCTACTTTCCAGCATAACAACTATGATTTGTTCTCTTTGAATAAATATATTTTTCTCCCCCTGATTTTCTTTGGGGTCTGTGTTATTGAAGAATAACATCAACTGCTAACACCATGCTAAACCCACCCACACATCATGCACTCGGTGAGCTGTTCAAAGGTACCTGAACACTTTGATCTCCTGTGAGCTCAAGACAAGGCCGTCTCTATGCTTTGGACAGGCCTGGTTGGCCTTTCACTCACTATGTAGTTTCAGCAGGATGTCTATGTGGTGTCAGAGTGTTTTCTCTCATGTTTACATTGTTGATCATGACCATGACAACAGGGGCGGAAATCCCGGGGGGGACGGGGGGGACACGACCCCCCCATCCTGGGAAAAATATGATTTGTCCCCCCCAATATATCACTGAAACATAACCATGTAATTGAAATAATATTAATAATACGCAATGAAAGCAATTGTGCTGATTATAGACACTTAATAGCACATTTTTAAGTTTCAAAAGATTGCGACCCCCCCCACCCTTTGCCTCACAATGGTTTGATCCACTGCCAGTTCCTTAGCTTGCTAGCTAACGTAGAGGTCGTATCTACTGTCTGAAAGGCACTCAATGCACGTAACTGACGTGAGGTTAATCCAGTCAATCGCGCACACACACTAGCTGAATATGCAGAGCTAGCGCGCAAATATTAACTATTAAGCTAGCTAGTACCTATTCCATTTATGTGGCGTCGTCAAAGATGGAATCTTTGCTATCGTCAATTTATTCCAAGATCAGCATGCATGTAAGTTAGTGCTTCAAAGACCCTGTGATAAGGTTAGCGATAAACTGAACAGAACTACACTCTCTTCTACCATTGTTTTAAATATATTTAATGGTCTCGTTGCAAAAGCTAAATTGTCGCAAGGGAACTTTTATTTATATATTTTATTTCACCTTTATTTAACCCGGGTAGCAAAGATTATAGCAAACACCACTGAATTGGTGCTCGCTAGCTTTGCAAATTCAGCTATTGTTAGAAGCCAGCCAATATGAAACAAACGATTAAAATTACAAAAGGTTGCAGCATATGTTGTGTAAATGGTGAACTCATACAGCTGTCAACTCTTGTCACTGCAATCCGTTTCACATTTGCTAGCTACCTTTTAGATCGAAGCCCATATAGAATGATAAAAGATAAGATGATAGAAGCCCATCTCCTACTGTAAATAACCTACATACTGTGTGTGTGTAGCCAGCCAGCCAGCCAGGTAGAGAAATGGCAGGAAAATGGCAGAAAAAAGACGGACATCAGAGTATTTTTCAGTACACCAAAACGCAAAGTTAGAACCCTGGTAGCCTAATATCTCAAAGACTAGTTGATAAAATGTTCATAAGAAAGAAATTAAATTCTAATGGAAATGTTTCACAATGATGTCATTAGGCAGAGCAGGCAACAGATGGCACACAGACAGCAGAGTTGGGGACAGATATGCAGGGACAGACTGGCAGAGACAGGGAGTCTCAGGTAAGTTTGTTGAGTCTTTGTTTGGCAACATTATGAAAGGTTCTCAAAATTTTTTACTTGTAAAATAGGAACATAATTGGAAAATGCCATGGATACCCCCACTCTCAACTTAAACTGGTGACTGAACTAAGATTTGTTAAAGGCAATGGTATTGCTGTTGTGATTAGTTGTGTAGTTTTGGGTACCGGTAGTTGGAGTACGGCAAACACCTTATTTCTTTGGTTCCTCAATATACATTTACCATATTAAACGTAGGCTATGTGTTACAGCACTACTTTTGGTGTCCCCCTCAGGAATTGCTCTTGAGAAAATGTAATGTAATTGTCCCCTCCAAAGTTGATATCAGATTTTCGCCCCTGCATGACAATTAGAAACACAGTCCACTGACATATTGCATGCTATATAGCCTCTATCTTATCACATGGGCCAGTTTCCCAGACACAGATTATGCCTAATCCTGGACTAAAAAGCATGTTCATGTTCATTCTTCAACTACGATAATTGATTTACAGAGTCTAAAGTATAAGTTGTATCAATGTATTCTAGGCTACAGCTAAGAGCCCTACCAACCCAGGTCCACACCTGACCCCTGACCCCTACTAAACTGTCAGATGTTACACTTCAGATGATTCATGATTCTGTGAATGATAGTTAATGAGACTGACATACAATAGACTTGTTTCATCCTGCAAGTGATTCCCCCACATACACTCATGATACTCCACCACTGTTCCACATGGTACATATCAAGTTATGTTCTATGTATAACAGTCCTCCTATAGGTCATCAGGAGAACTGTAACTGTTGCATGGGGTGGGGCCAAAGATATCTAAGGCACAAAACTAAGTTTGATACCAAAAGCATATACAGGTACATACTGCATTGTATGCCAGAAAATGTATTGCATGCTTACCAGACAACAGTATTACTTTAAACCCATTTTACTGATGGACATTTATATTTCTCTTTCCACAGTGAAACCTCAGGATTTGACATCTTTGTCCAGTCAGTGCCTGCAAAGTACACAATGTAAAAAAAATTAAAATACATCATCATCAAGACACCCAACCTGCACAAAATATCCTATAAAGTAAGCATTGGTCCACTTTAAACGTTGATTATATGAGTGATTTTCAGTTATGAAGACCAGGGTGGGCTGAATAAGGCATTTACGAAAATGATGCACGTGTCCAGTCCAACCAATCACCAATAAGCCCATTGTAGAACTGTTGTCTACATGGTAGACTTTTTCCACTTAAGACACAGTTAGTAAAGAGGATGACAACATCAAAGAAGATCATGGCACTGTGTATGATACTTCCACTTCTCAGAGTGATGGGTAAGTCACACTTATATATTTCTCTGCTTAAAGGATGTACACCGTTATTGATACAATTCATGCATGTATATTGAGGTATATAATGAAATTCTGTACTTTTGTGTATTGTAGCTGTGGCACAATCCTTAGCCATCCGTCTCATGTCAGCCAATGTTGGAGACACAGTGACTTTGCACTGCTTTCATGAAGGCAATTTGGCAATGCACTTCTTGTGGTACAAGCAACACTTCGGATATAATCCTCAGCTCATGTCAACCTTTTATGAGTATGAAAAGAATGCTATATTTTACCATGACTTTAAGGGTAACCCTCGTGTCTCAGTGGAAAGCGACAATGGAATAAACCACCTAAAGATCTCAGACGTACAGCTTTCTGATTCAGCAGCATATTATTGTGGAAGTTCCTACTCCAATATGGTGGAATTTGCAGAAGGATACATTCTTATTGTAAAAGGTACAAATACAAATTTAGAGAGAAAATAACTAGTTACTTATGGACTGCAACTAAGGGAACATCTTGAGCACTTTTTCCACTTTACCTTCTGGATACAATGATACTAAATACAAAATGATGTTTTCCTATAATAAAATATTATTTTATGTATTCAACATATGTTTAGTTAAGACACACACATATACTTACTGACATAATAACCTTCTTATCAGGTTCAGGATCCAGAAACACCACCGTTGTACAGCAGTCTGTGTCTGGGTCAGTCCAGCCAGGAGACTCTGTGACTCTGAACTGTACAATAGACATTGAGACCTGTGCAGAAGAACACAGTGTCTATTGGTTCAGACATGGCTCGGGAGAATCCCATCCAGGAATCATTTACACCCATGGAGACAGGCGTGATCAGTGTGAGAAGAGCCCTGAGGCTGGGTCTCCTACACAGAGCTGTGTCTACAGCCTCCCCAAGAGGAACCTCAGCCTCGCTGATGCTGGGACTTATTACTGTGCTGTGGCCTCATGTGGGGAGATGCTGTTTGGGAAAGGGACCAAGCTGAACATCAAGGGTAGGTGATACGTTTTACATTTTTGTTTATCTATTGAATAATCTACTGCGTAAAACTGCATATAGTACTAGTTATTTAGATCACATGAGAAAACATGCAATCATCCAAATTGTTACTATGCTTCTAGCACAATATTTATTTTCACAGACAATGGCGCAGAACCTATTCTCTTGGTGTATTGCCTAAGCGCAGCATTGGGTTTCTCGTTTATCCTGATCATTGTCCTTGGTAGCATCATGTACAAGATGAACAAGAGAAAGTGTCTGCACTGTAGAGGTAAGTGAAGTCCATAACAAATAAATGAATGATGTATGTAGCAGGTAAAGTCCTTCATAGAAGTTGCTTTTATGTCATATCACCAGATGTATCTGTAATGGAAGAAGGAGTTGTATCATTATGTCTTCTATGTTCCTTTTCAGGACCCCTCTCTCAGAAAAGAGGACCAGCAGTCTCTTCTTCAGATGCAGGGGTAAGCAGAATTCCTAATGTTGTATTACAATAAAAATATCAGTTACAAAAAATTGCATATACAGTAGTAATATTCTCCCTCCATTTTATATTGTGCTTCACAGGCCCAAGATGCAGACAGTCTACATTATGTAGCTCTGAATCTGAGCAACAAGACGAACAGGTCTAGAAGACAGAGAAGCAACATGGAGGAAGAGACGGTGTACTCTGGGATCAGACAGTAGAACAATAAAACAGATTAATGAGCTCCAAGTTACTGTATTAGCTTTGTTATTGTAACTGTAGCTACTAATAAATTAAATGCATTGCTTCTCTGCCATGTGATAAGATGAATAAAACATTTAACAATAATCAAGACAACGGAAGTTTAATGTATTTATTTGGGCCATACTCAGGCATCTTTTAGTTGTAGTGAAGAAAAGGGTTTTCCGTTCTCATGCGACTAACACCGCCTCACACACACAGCAACCTATTCACAGGTACTCTGTGGTGTGTGATGAACACAAGATGAGGAAGTCGCTAAGGCTTTGTTAGGGCCTGCTGGTCTATTGTACACAAGACATATGTCTCTCTTTCTCTCTGCTCTTTACTCTCTCTCTCTCTCTTTTTTTCTCTCTTTCTGTGGTTTCCAGCCGGATGTCTCAGAACTCTTACTTCTCTCATACTGTAGGCTATACTACCTACACTTCAAGATGACCATTTCAGCAACAGCAAACCAACTGTTTTCATGAGACAGCTTATCTATACATAGTTGATGGAAATCTGTGAAAAAACACAATAAGCTATATATTAGGTAATTTGAAGTAGAGACCAGTAGGGTATTCTCGATCAGTGTTATGTTAGGCCACTAGAACCATGGACCTACTCAATGACAATATCATGGGAGGGCATTCTATCCATCTATTCTACTGAGTGTAAATCATGAATGAGAGATCACTAAAAGAAGACTACTGTATTGTTGTAATGAACACGATGGAGACAGAGAGCTGGTTTCAAGCGCAGAGCGCAGCAGGTGTTTAATGTAAAGGACCACAGGAGGAGGCAGGTAGCTGGATCCAGGGGCAGGAAGCAGGTCATACACAGGGGGTCCAAAAGGCAATTGCACAGGCAGGGAACAGGCTAGAAACATCGCCCGGGAGATTAGGCAATAGGTGAATAACAGGAAATCCGATAGGCTAAGGTACAGGTAGGGAATAAGCAAAAGGCATCGTTAGTGAGGCAGGCAAAAACTATCATACATGGGATGAGTAGATGACGAAGAGAAGTGTGTCAAAAACAAACAATACCTCACAAAGATGGGGGGCAAAGAACTGAACTAAATAGTGTGTGATAATGACATACAGGTGTGTGAACAGGTGATCAGAATTCAGGTAATGGGACCAGGTGTATGAGAGTGTGAGTTGGAAGCAGATGTTACAATTGTGTTTGCTATGTTTTCCCGATATATGTTTTTGTTGAGGTGAAGTGACTGTGTGGTGATAGAAGCCCAGTGGAGGACAGTGTCATAGCATGCATGTTCCAAAAAGGTCACAATTATGAGTCTCTTAGACAACAGTAGCTGCAGAGATAAAGATTGAGGGAAACCCTGCTTAAAACATTTGTGCTGATTTTGTACAACTCAAAATGCTGAGATTCTACCTGTAGAACAATTCTGTGACTCTGAACTGTACAAGATACACGTAAAGACCACAATCGTGCCTGAATGAGTCGTCAACAAAAATGATGTGGTCCAGTTCGACCAATCACCTCTAACTCCATTGTTGAAGCGTTGTCTACATGGGTGGACTCTTTCCACTCAAGACCCAAGTTGTGAAGAGCTGACAACTTTAAAGATGATTTCACTGTGTCTGGTATTTCCATTTCTCGTAGAGATGGTTAAGTATATATTTTATATTTCTCTGCTTATGTGATGATTTGGAGACATAAGGTATCCCATTATTGTTCTACAGACACTTTGACAATACACAGTTGTATTTGAGGTATGTACCAGCTAATATATTTACATGTTCTCTAATTCGTGTGCTAGCTGAGTCGCCATCCATACATCAGCATAGTAGTCTCATGTCAGCGAACGTTGAAGACTTTCCGCTGCTTTTATGCAGGCGACATGGACATGCATTTCTCCTGGTACAGCTATTCTCAACTGTGTATAAGTTTGACAGGAACAAAACATTCTACCAAGAGTTTAAGGATAACCTTCACTTCTCAGTGGAAAATGGCCAAAACAAGAGTCACCTAAGGATCTCAACATGCATCTCTCTGATTCAGGCACTTACTACTGTGGGAGCTATTATAGCAATAAGGTGGGTCAGTCCAGCCAGGAGACTCTGTGACTCTGAACTGTACAATACACACTGAGACCTGTGCAGGAGAACACAGTGTCTATTGGTTCAGACATGGCTCAGGAGAATCCCGTACAGGAATCATTTACACCCATGGAGACAGGAGTGATCAGTGTGAGAAGAGCCCTGAGGCTGGGTCTCCTACACAGAGCTGTGTCTACAACCTCCCCAAGAGGAACTTCAGCCTCTCTGATGCTGGGACTTACTACTGTGCTGTGGCCTCATGTGGGGAGATACTGTTTTGTATTTTGTACTTTTTATGGATCCCCATTAGCTGCTGCCAAAGCAGCAGCTACTCTTCCTGGGGTCCAGCAAATTGAAAGCAGGTTATACAATTTTAAGAACATTACAATACATTCACAGATTTCACAACACACTGTGTGCCCTCAGGGCCCTACTCCACCACTACCACATACCTACAGTACTAAATCCATGTGTATGTATTGTGCGTATGTTATGTGTGTGTGTGTGTGTGTGTGTGTGTGTGTGTGTGTGTGTGTGTGTGTGTGTGTGTGTGTGTGTGTGTGTGTGTGTGCGTGTGTGTGCGTGTGTGTGTGTGCGTGTGTGTGCGGTGTGGTGTGTGTGTGTGTGTGTCTGTCTATGCATGTGTCTATGCCAATGCTTGTGTTGCTTCACTGTCCCCGCTGTTCCATAAGGTGTTTTTTATCTGTTTTTTTATCTAATTTTACTGCTTGCGTCAGTTACTTGATGTGGAATAGAGTTCCATGTAGTCATGGCTCTATGTAGTACTGTGTGCCTCCCATAGTCTGTTCTGGACTTGGGGACTGTGAAGAGACCTCTTGTCGCATGTCTTGTGGGGTATGCATGGGTGTCCGAGCTGTGTGCCAGTCGTTTAGACAGACAGCTCGGTGCATTGAACATGTCAATACCTTTCATAAATAAACGTAGTGATGAAGTCAATCTCTCCTCTACTTTCAGCCAGGAGAGATTGGCATGCATATTATTAATATTAGCTCTCTGTGTACATCCAAGCGCCAGCCGTGCTGCCCTGTTCTGAGCAAATTGCAATTTTCTTAAGTCCTTTTTTGTGGCACCTGACCACACAACAGAACAGTAGTCAAGGTGTGACAAAACTAGGGCCTGTAGGACCTGCCTTGTTGATAATGTTGTTAAGAAGGCAGAGCATCGCTTTATTATAGACAGATTTCTTCCTGTCTTAGCTACTACTGCATCAATATGTTTTGACCATGACAGTTTACAATCTAGGGTTACTCCAAGCAGTTTAGTGATCTCAACAAATTTCCACATTATTTATTACAAGATTTAGTTGAGGTTTAGGGTTTAGTGAGTGTTTTGTTCCATATACAATGCTTTTAGTTTTAGACATACAATGAGGGAAAAAAGTATTTGATCCCCTGCTGATTTGTACATTTGCCCACTGACAAAGAAATGATCAGTCTATAATTTTAATGGTAGGTTTATTTGAACAGTGAGAGACAGAATAACAACAAAAAAATCCAGAAAAACACATGTCAAAACTGTTATAAATTGATTTGCATTTTAATGAGGGAAATAAGTGTTTGACCCCCTCTCAATCAGAAAGATTTCTGGCTGAAACTCTTAAAGGGAGTGCTCCTAATCTCAGCTTGTTACCTGTATAAAAGACACCTGTCCACAGAAGCAATCAATCAATCAGATTCCAAACTCTCCACCATGGCCAAGACCAAAGAGCTCTCCAAGGACATCAGGGACAAGATTGTAGACCTACACAAGGCTGGAATGGGCTACAAGACCATCGCCAAGCAGCTTGGTGAGAAGGTGACAACAGTTAGTGTGATTATTCGCAAATGGAAGAAAGACAAAAGAACTGTCAATCTTCCTCGGCCTGGGGCTCCATGCAAGATCTCACCTCGTGGAGTTGCAATGATCATGAGAACGGTGAGGAATCAGCCCAGAACTACACGAGAGGATCATGTCAATGATCTCAAGGCAGCTGGAACCATAGTCACCAAGAAAACAATTGGTAACACACTACGCCGTGAAGGACTGAAATCCTGCAGCGCCCGCAAGGTCCCCCTGCTCAAGAAAGCACATATACATGCCCGTCTGAAGTTTGCCAGTGAACATCTGAATGATTCAGAGGACAACTGGGTGAAAGTGTTGTGGTAAGATGAGACCAAAATGGAGCTCTTTGGCATCAACTCAACTCGCCGTGTTTGGAGGAGGAGGAATGCTGCCTATGACCCCAAGAACACCATCCCCACCGTCAAACATGGAGGTGGAAACATGCTTTGGGGGTGTTTTTCTGCTAAAGGGACAGGACAACTTCACCGCATCAAAGGGACGATGGACGGGGCCATATACCGTCAAATCTTGGGTGAGAACCTCCTTCCCTCAGCCAGGGCATTGAAAATGGGTCATGGATGGGTATTCCAGCATGACAATGACCCAAAACACACGGCCAAGGCAACAAAGGAGTGGCTCAAGAAGAAGCACATTAAGGTCCTGGAGTGGCCTAGCCAGTCTCCAGACCTTAATCCCAGAGATAATCTGTGGAGGGAGCTGAAGGTTCGAGTTGCCAAACGTCTGCCTCGAAACCTTAATGACTTGGAGAAGATCTGCAAAGAGGAGTGGGACAAAATCCCTCCTGAGATGTGTGCAAACCTGGTGGCCAACTACAAGAAACGTCTGACCTCTGTGATTGCCAACAAGGGTTTTGCCACCAAGTACTAAGTCATGTTTTGCAGAGGGGTCAAATAGTTATTTCCCTCATTAAAATGCAAATCAATTTATAACATTTTTGACATGCGTTTTTCTGGATTTTTTTGTTGTTATTCTGTCTCTCACTGTTCAAATAAACCTACCATTAAAATTATAGACTGATCATTTCTTTGTCGGTGGGCAAACGTACAAAATCAGCAGGGGATCAAATACTTTTTTCCCTCACTGTATTTAGGGCTAACTTATTCCTTGCCACGCACTCTGAAACTAACTGCAGCTCTTCTTTGAGTGTTGCAGTCATTTCAATCGTTGTAGTAGCTGACGTGTATAGTGTTGAGTCATCCGCATACATAGACAAAAGCAAGGGGCCTAAACAGCTACCATCAAATTCCTGATTCTAACTGGATTATATTTGAGAGTCTTCCATTAAAGAACATCATCTTTGTTCTGTTAGACAAGTAACTCTTTATCCACATTATAGCAGATGGTGTAAAGCCATAATACATACGTTTTTCCAGCAGCAGACTGTGATCGATAATGTCAAAAGATGCACTGAAGTCTAACAAGACAGCCCCTGCAATCATTTTATCATCAATTTCTCTCAACCAATCATCAGTCATTTGTGTAAGTGCTGCGCTTGTTGAGTGTCCTTCCCTATAAACATGCTGAAATTATTTAGTCAATTTGTTTACTGTAAAATAGCATTGTATCTGGTTAAACACAATTTTTTCCAGAAGTTTACTAAGGGTTGGTAACAGGCTGATTGGTCGACTATTTGAGCCAGTAAAGGGGACTTTACTATTCTTGGGTAGCGGAATGACTTTAGCTTCCCTCCAGGCCTGAGGGCACACGCTCTCTAGTAGGCTTAAATTGAAGATGTGGCAAATAGGACTGGCAATATTGTCTGCTATTATCCTCAGTCATTTTCCATCCAGATTGTCAGACCCTGGTGGCTTGTCATTGTTGATAGACAACAATACCTTTTTCACCTCTTCCACACTGACTTTACGGAATTCAAAAGTACAATTCTTGTCTTTCATAATTTGGTCCGATATACTTGGATGTTTAGTGTCAGCGTTTGATGCTGGCATGTCATCCCTAAGTTTGCTTATCTTGCCAATGAAAAAGTAATTCAAGTAGATTGCATTATCAGTGGGCTTTGTGATGAATGAGCCATCTGATTCAATGAATGAAGGAGCCGAGTTGGCTTTTTTTTTAAATGTCATTTAAATTGCCCCAAAGCTTTGTACTATCATTCTTTATATAATTTATCTTTGTTTCATAGTGTAGTTTATTTTTATTTAGTTTAGTCACATGATTTCTTAATTTGCAGTACGTTTGCCAATCAGTTGGGCTGCCAGACTTAATTGCCACACCTTTTGCCTCATTCCTCTCAACCATACAATTCTTCAATTCCTCATCAATCCAAGGGGATTTAACAGTTTTTACAGTCATTTTCTTAATGGGTGCGTGCTTATTAGTAACTGGAATAAGTAGTTTCATAAATGCATTAAGTGTAGCGTCTGGTTGCTCCTCATTACACATCACAGACCAGCAAATATTCTTTACATCATCAACATATGAATCACTACAAAACTTATTGTATGACCTCTTAAACACTATATTAGGCCCAGCCCTGGAACTTTGGTTTTCCTAGATATGGCTATTAGATTGTGATCCTATGGATTTGGATACTGCTTTAAAGGAAATATCTGCAGCATTAGTAAAGATGTTATCAATACATGTTGATGATTTAATTCCTGTGCTTTTTGTAACTACCCTGGTAGGTTAACTGACAACCTGATCCAGGTTGCAGGCACTAGTTACAGTTTGATGATAGCCTGTCAATATTTAAATCACCCAGAAAATATACTTCTCTGTTTATATCACATACGTTATCAAGCATTTCACACATATTATCCAGATACTGACTGTTAGCATTTGGTGGTCTATAGCAGCTTCCCACAAGAAAGGGTTTTAGGTGAGGTAGATGAACCTGTAGCCATATTACTTACTAGTACATATTACAGTATTTAACATTAGATCGTCTCTACGCTTTACAGGAATGTGGTTCTGAATATAGACCACATCACCGCCTCCGTTGGCATTTCTGTCTTTTCGGTGGATGTTATAACCATGTATTGCTACCACTGTATCATCAATGGTATTTTCTAAGTGAGTTTCAGAGAGTTAGAATATGAATGTCATCAGTTACAAGCAAGCTATTGACTTTGTGGACCTTGTTTTATAGGCTACATATGTTAATATGGGTTATTTTTTTGCACTTTTCTGTCTTGCTTGAATGTTTTTAATGCTTTACTGGGAAGCTTATCAGAGGTAGACTTACTGATGTTATTTACATTGGAGCTGATAGTGCAGGGTGAGCTGCATAAAGTGGTCTTCCTACTATTGCATACCGCCTCAGTGCTAACAGTGTAACTCTGGTTTATAGGCTCATGATTACCACAATAGCTGTAGGATAAACAGATGTATTCGGTGCAATTAGGGGTACATACATTAAATTACTTACTTACAGTACAACTTACAGTATAACATTACATTTGGGGTCACTTCTAAGTGACCCCAAATGTTTTGAACGGTTGTGTATGTATGTAGCATAATGTATTTACAGTTTTGTAAAGTACTGGTGACAAATAATGCATTCTGATTATTGCATAGATTGTAATGGACACCTATGATGTGTGTAGAATACTTTTTTAGGTTGTACTGACTATAATGAGCTAATGCTAAGCTATTTGCCAGCTATGTGTGGCGGTATGTTTGTTGACATTATACAATGCATTCTGGGTGTCACGTAAACATCTGTCAGACCAAAGATGTTATAATGAGGTGAAGGAATTTTTCACTCATCTTTCGGGTAAACTTCCGGAAGTGAATGAAGGGAAGTGAATGATCGTAGAGGACACACCCCCTTCAACATGCATACTATAAACAGACAAAACTCATCTTGTCTCCTCTCATTATCTTTGGTTGATGCGAAAAAACAAACATGGCGGCATGCACAAACTACCCATCTCGGATTACTTTCGATTTCTAGAAAGTGTTTTACTCAATTATTTAGATCAATGATGAGCTCACCCAAAACATGATTAATTATTAATAGTAATTGCTATTAACTAATTTATAATGTAGTTTCTGTCAGCCGAGAGCTATAAAAATATGACCACTTGTGTTATGTCAATCTTTCCTCAGTTAGCGCTAGGACAAATGTAGCCTACATTTTCCTGTTTGGATGATTATGTTATGCTGTAGCTACTTCTGTGAATGTCTGAACATTGCATCCAAAATAAAATGGTCACATTCTGTACATGTGAAAAAACTGTGTGGCCAGCTCAAATGCTGATTGTTGCGTCAATCGAAACTGGACGTTCTAAATAATCGTTCTAATCACACTGGTTTAAGCGTACGCTGCTCAGACCACTGTAGAATGATCACACCCGTTTGTATGAAAAGGTTAACAGCTTCTACCCCCATGCCATAAGACTGCTGAACAACTAAACTAATCAAATGGCCACCCGGACTATTTACATCGAACCCCCCCACCATTGAACTCGCTGTTTATTATCTATGCATAGTCACTTTACAAATTACGTCGATTAACCTGTACCCCCGCTCATTGTCATGGTACCGGTACCCCCTGTATATAGCCTCGTTATTGTTATGTACATTTCTTGTGTTACCTTGTGATTGATTACATTTTTTTTTACTTTAGTTTATTTAGTAAATATTTTATTAACTCTATTTCTTGAACTGCATTGTTGGTTAAGGGCTTGTAAGTTAGCATTTCACGGTAAGGTTCACAACTGTATTCGGCGCATGTGACAAATAACATTTGCTTTGATTTACATACAGTATGCCTGTATGAATGTTTGTCCAGAGGGCTTCTGCAGAGACAACCTACTGTTACCATGCTAAACCCACCGACTCAACATGCACTTAGTGAGCTGTTGATAGGTATCTCAACACTTTGGTCTGCTGTGAGCTCAAGACGAGGCAATCTCTACACTTTGGACAGGCCTGCTGGCCTGCTACACACTCTGTGGTTTTCAGCAGGATGTCTATGTGGTGTCAGTCAGTTACTCTCTTTAGTCATTGGTCACGCCCATCACAATTAGAAACACAGCTCTACTGACATACTGCATGCCATGTAGACTAACACAGTATCTTATCACTTACAAGATCATAGGTTTTATAAATTCTTAAACTGTAGTCATTAGTTTACAGAGTGTAGAGTAGAAGGTGTATCCAGGCTACAGCTAAGACCCCTACCCACCAGTGGAGGCTCCTCAGACGAGGAAGGGGAGGACCATCCTCCTCAGTGAATTTCAGTTTAAAAAAAAGTTTAACATTTAAAAAGTCATCATTTTTAGATAAAACTATACTAAATATATTCACGTCACCAAATAGTTGATTAAAACACACTGTTTTGCAATGAAGGTCTACAGTAGCCTCAACAGCACTCTGTAAGGTATTGTAGCATCATAGTGTAGCTGGAGGACAGCTAGCTTCTGTTCTCCTTTGGGTACACTGACTTCAATACAAAACCTAGGAGGCTCATAGTTCTCACCCCCTTCCATAGACTTACACAAGAATTATGACAACATACCTGCATTTTTCCAATAGAAACTCGCGTTTGCAACTGTTGGACTAATGATTACACCCTATATCAGCTAGATGCAGGCAAGAGTGTGCAAGGCGGTATTGAATGTGTCACTGTCTGTCCATGTGTCACTGTCTCAATTTTTTCTCTCGACCTGCGTGTCCCTACGTTGTAAACTTTAATTCATGGGCTAGGTTGTAGCAACCTCATGACGGGTATAGGCAAAATTTGAAGATCATGTAGTAGCCTAAACATATCGATGTTACATTGAACTGGGTTAATGGTGTTTAACTTTTTTTTTTCTTCTCTCATGCCACTAAAATCCCCTCACATACACAGCAACCTATGAACACATGAAGATGTTTTCCTGCTTTGTTAGTGCCTCCTGGCCTTTTGCACACACAGGGCACTCTACTCTCTCTTTCTCCCTCTCTCTCTGTTTCTCTCTTTCTGTGGTTTTTAGCCAGATGTCTAAGAGCTGTTACCTCTCTCATACTGAACTTAGTCTATACTAGACTTGCTCTTCAAGTTTACTATTTTTGTAACCAACAGTAAACCAACTCTTTTGATGAGGCAGTTATCTATACCAAGTCAACTGAAATCGGTGAAAAAACACAATTAGGTTTTTAGTAGGTCAATTGACCTAGAGATCAGTAGTTCTTAGTCAAATATCAAACCCTGCTTTTAAGTGTGATGTTAGGCCACTAGAACCATGGACCTCCTCAATAATAAAATCATGGGAGGGCATCTATCCATCTGTTCTACTGAGTGTAAATCCTGAATGAGAGATCACTAAAAGAAGACTACTGTATTGTGTTTACTGTGTTTTCTCTATATGGTTTTGGTGAGGTGAAGTGGCTGTGTGGTAATAGAAGCCCTAGTGGATGAAAGTGGCATAGCATGTGTGTGCCCAACAAAGTCACACACAACTATGAGTCTCTTAGACCAAAGAAGCTGCAGTTATGACGAAGAAGGAATGTCGAACTTTGATGATTAGTGATCAATTTGAAATACATCTATAAGGATCAGAATCTACCTATAAAACAGATATTCTGAGGCAGTCCAGCCAGGAAACTCTGTGATACTGAGCTGAACAAGACACATGAGAAGTACATGAGCGCACCCTGAATGAGGCGTCAACAAAAATGATGCGGCCAGTTCAACCAATCACCAATAACCCCATTGTTGAAGTGATGTCTACATGTGTAGAATCTTGCCACTCAAGACACAGTTAGTAAAGAGTATGACAAATTCAAAAATGATCGCACTGTGTCTGATATTTCCACTTATCGTAGAGAGGGGTAAGTCAATATTTTATATTTCACTGCTTATGTAATGTCCACTCTTGATTTGGAGGCATGAGGCATCCCATTTAATGCTTTAGAACAGTTTGACAATCCAAAGTTGTATTTGGGGTTATTTACATTATATAGCAGATAATATCATTTTATGTTCTCTAGTTCATATGATAGCTGGGATTAAGTCATCATCCATACGTCAGGAGAATGATCTCATCTCTGCCAACGTTGGAGACACAGTGATTTTGCGTTGCTTCTATGAAGGCGACATGGCAGTAATTTTCTCCTGGTACAAGCAAACATTAGGAGAAAAACTTCAGCTCTTCTCAACCTTCTATAAGAATGACAATGATGCTACGTTTCACCATAAGTTTAAGGATAATCCTCGTTTCTCAGTGCGAAGCGGCAAAGGAGTGAATCACCTAAGGATCTCTGACATCAAACTCTCGGATTCAGCAACATACTACTGTGGGAGCGCTTATAACAACATCATGGAATTTGGAGAAGGAACCATTGTCATTGTAAAAGGTAAAAAATCTGAATTTATAAAGAAAAGTTGGGTTAACCTCTTGAATGATAATGCAAAATGTAGATTTCCGCCTAAAGAGACATACCCAAAAGTAATTATTTTGCATGTTATGGATGTAAACAATAACTAGTGACGCTTAAGAAGTTCTAGAAAGCTCTAGAACTCACCTTTCTGGTAAAAATAGTTACACATTGCTGAGGTGTACTCACTTTTGAAGCTCAAGTACATATTACAAATATTATGAATGTATAAAAATATTTTTTTTCCTATTCAACAAAACTAAGGGGAAAAGAGCTTGACATTTCTGAAATGCTTTCTAAATATTGTAACAATCAAATTATAAACAAGTTACTTTAAGATTTCACCTTTCTTATAATTGCAAAATACTATAAATATGATCATATTTAGTGACAGTAGAAATTTGGCCCATTTTCACCTGAGAACATTTTCTGCCAAGCCTCTTCTGAGCGATGAAGAGACCAATCAAATTGCTGCTGACTCGTTACAACTTCAGCTTTACTCACAAACTAATTTCGTCTTCTGTAACCAAGAGAAAGTGGCCATTTTTCAATCTCATTAAATTATTTTTGTACTTTTTCATGTTGAGAGCTCTAAATCCGGCTGAGAATATCACAGTGAGATTAAAGCACGATTGCTGAAATCGCTAGAATGTCCAATAATATCTACCTGCGGACTGCAGTAACTACACGCTGCACCCACTGCATTCCTCGCTCACTGCCATTGAGGGGACATTCAACAGTATGATGCCATTAGCATTTTCAGTACATGCCGCACGCACTAGCTTTACGTCACTACAATTTTAACATCACTACATGAACACTAGCTAGCTAGTACACATACAGTATCTGCTGGATCAGACCCTGTTGAACAAAACTCTCACGTGACACTACTTGGTGGGCCCAGTCTGCGGTCCACAGATAGACCCTACTCAGATTGTCCCCTTTCATATAGCAGCTCCATCGCTCAGAGGGAGAGCAAATCGTTTCTTTGTCTGGATAGGCCAGAAAAAGTGACACGTCATTTACCTATGCAAATGTGGGTGGGAAACCTCAAACTAGAAGTCAGCTCCGCTGACAGAGTGGTAGCAGAGAGCAGACAGACTGGGCAATCTGGCACTATAAAGCACTGGACCCTAGGACGTTCACAGAGCGCTTTATACACCAAAATGTCAGTCTGAACAGGTCAACAACCAATCAATGTCCCCTATATAGGGGACTTAACATCTACTAACATTTTATATCAGGTATTTACATAATCAGATATCACTGTACGTATTCAACAAATGTTAAGTTCAAACAGTGGAAACAGATTTTCTGACATCTTTCTTATCAGGTTCAGGGTCCAGAAACACGACTGTGCTCTAGCAATCTATTTCTGGGTCAGTCCAGCCAGGAGACTCTGTGACTCTGAACTGTACAATACACACTGAGACCTGTGCAGGAGAATACAGTGTCTATTGGTTCAAACATGGCTCAGGAGAATCCCATCCAGGAATAATTTACACCCATGGAGACAGGAGTGATCAGTGTGAGAAGAGCCCTGAGGCTGGGTCTCCTACACAGAGCTGTGTCTACAACCTCCCCAAGAGGAACCTCAGCCTCTCTGATGCTGGGACTTACTACTGTGCTGTGGCCTCATGTGGGGAGATGCTGTTTGGGAATGGGACCAAGCTGGACATCAAGGGTAGGTGATACATCTTACATTTTTGTTTATATCTATTGAATAATCTACTGTGTAAAACTGCATACAGTACTAGTTATTTGATCACATGAGAAAACATGCAATCATCCAAATAGTTACTATGCTTCTAGCACAATATTTATTTTCACAGACAATGGCGCAGAAACTATTCTCTTGGTTTACTGCCTAAGTGCATCATTGGGTCTCTCATTTATCCTGATCACTGTCCTTGGTAGCATCATGTACAAGATGAACAAGAGAAAGTGTCTGCACTGTAGAGGTAAGTGAAGTCCATAACAAATAAATGAATGATGTATGTAACAGGTAAAGTCCTTCATAGAAGTTGCTCTTCTTTGATATCACCAGATGTATCTGTAATGGAAGAAGGAGTTATATATTTTTTTTCTATGCTTCTTTCCAGGACCCGTCTCTCAGACAAGAGGTCCAGCAGTCTCTTCTTCAGATGCAGGGGTAAGCAGAATTCCTAATGTTGTATTACCATAAAATGTTACAAATAATATATAATAATATTCTCCCTCCATCTTATAATTGTTCTTCACAGGCCCAAGATGCAGACAGTCTCCATTATGTGGCTCTGAATCTGAGAAACAAGAAGAACAGGTCTAGAAGACAAAGAAGCAACATGGAGGAAGAGACGGTGTACTCTGGGATCAGACAGTAAAACTGGATAATTGAAAAACAATTAGATTTTTATTAACTCTTTATTAAAATTATTAGCAGTATTACTGTGACTAATAATTACCGTAGCAACTTTAATTAAAGGGGAAGTTCACCCATAACATTTCTGGGCACTTTATAACACTTTCCTGGCCATTTGTCAGTACCCCTGGCAATTTTTAGATGCCTTGCTTGAGTATATTTACTAATGTATTTAGTTATGTTCGTATTGAAATCCAGGAAGTAGATTAATGTCTGCCACGAATCGGGTCCTAGGTTGAGACTTCTTATCAGTATTATGAGTAATGGAAGTGGGAATTGCATCACAAAGCAAAATATACACAAAACAATCAGCAGGACAGGATAACATTACCATTACAGTAGCAAGCCAAATTCACCACGAGCTAGTTTGGCGAATGGCAAACAAATAGCGTTATAAATGACTTTGTAGATACTGCAGGTGTTAGCAACTTTGCTTGCAATCTACCTCGAATGGTTGGAGCTTTCCGGTCCATGGTGGAAAGACGGTGGGAACAGAACCCAGTTTCAACCGGTCCCAAAGTGATCAAAGCGATCACTGCACACAGATAACGCAGCTGGTGAATTACTTCAGGCTTTGTATCGACACCATAATCAGAATGTCGGATGGCCTGTAGCCATGACTGACACAACCCACTGGGAAAAAAACTGAATAAGCATTGTTACCACGTTAGCTCAACCAAAAAAAAAAGATCAAATCAAATCGAATCAAATTTTATTGGTCACATACACATGGTTAGCAGATGTTATTGCGACTGTAGCGAAATGTTTGTGCTTCTTGTTCTGACAGTGCAGCAATATCTAACAAGTAATCTAACAATTCCACAACAACTACCTAATACACTCAAATCTAAGTAAAGGGATGGAATAAGAATATGTACATATAAATATATGAATGTGCAATGACTGAGCGGCATAGGAAAGATGCAATAGACGGTATAAAGTACAGTATATACATATGGTAATGCAAGACATATAAACATCATTATTAAAGTGGCATAAATAAAGTGACTATTGATCCATATACATGTGTTAGAGTGGCCAATGATTTTATGTCTGTACGTAGGCAGCAGCCTCTCTGTGTCAGTGATGGCTGTTTAACCTGTTGGGGCTAGGGGGCAGTATTTTCACGGCTGGATAAAAAAACGTACCCGATTTAATCTGGTTACTAATCCTACCCAGTAACTAGAATATGCATATACTTATTATATATGGATAGAAAACACCCTAAAGTTTCTAAAACTGTTTGAATGGTGTCTGTGAGTATAACAGAACTCATTTGGCAGGCAAAACCCTGAGACAGATTCTGACAGGAAGTGGATACCTGATGTGTTGAATTACCTTTAAGCCTATGCCACTGAAACACACAGGGGCTTATTAATGTTTTGGCACTTCCTATTGCTTCCACTAGATGTCACCAGCCTTTACAAAGTGTTTTGAGTCTTCTACTGTGAGATCTGACCGAACAAGAGCCTTGGAACGGTGATGGCCGATTAGACTCTGGCGCGCGAGGTCATGTTGGGTACCCTCGTTCCAATACGTTTTAAAAGAGAATGCATTCGTCCACCTTGAATATTATTCATGTTCTGGTTAAAAAAGGCACTAATGATTTATGCTATACAACGTTTGACATGTTTGAACGAACGTAAATATATTTTTTCCCCTCGTTCATGAAGTGAAGTCCGGCGGGCTTAGATCATGTGCTAACAACACGGAGCTTTTTGGACATAAATTATGAGCTTTTTTGAACAAACTACATTCGTTATGGACCTGGGATTTCTGGAAGTGACATCTGATGAAGAGAATCAAAGGTAATGGATTATTTACATAGTGTTTTCGATTTTAGATCTCTCCAACATTGCGGTTAGTCTGTATCGCAAAGCGTATTTTTCTGGGCGCAGTGCTCAGATTATTGCAAAGTGTGATTTCCCAGTAAGGTTATTTTTAAATCTGGCAAGTCGATTGCGTTCAAGAGATGTAAATCTATAATTCTTTAAATGACAATATAATATTTTACCAATGTTTTCTAATATTAATTATTTAATTTGTTGTGCTGACTTGACTGCCGGTTATTGGAGGGAAACGATTTCCTGAACATCAACGCCATAGTAAAACGCTGTTTTTAGATATAAATATGAACTTGATAGAACTAAAAATGCATGTATTGTCTAACATAATGTCCTAGGAGTGTCATCTGATGGAGATTGTCAAAGGTTAGTGCATAACTTTAGCTGATTTTATGGTTTTGGTGACGCCTGTCTTTGAATTGACAAAACATTACACACAGCTATTGTCAATGTACTCTCCTAACATAATCTAACTTTATGCTTTCGCCGTAAAACCTTTTTGAAATCGGACAACGTGGTTAGATTAAGGAGATGTTTATCTTTCAAAGAGTGTAAGATAGTTGTATGTTTGAAAAATTTGAATTTTGACATTTATTTGGTTTCAAATTTGCCGCTCTTGAAATGCACCTGCTGTTGATAGGGTGCACCACGGGTGGCACGCTAGCGTCCCACATAGCCCCAAGAGGTTAACAGTCCGATGGTCTTGAGATAGAAGCTATTTTTCAGTCTCTAGGTCCCAGCTTTGATGGACCTGCACTGACCTCTCCTTCTGGATGGTAGTGGGGTGAACAGGCAGTGGCTAGGGGGGGGTTGTTGTCCTTCATGATCTTTTTGGCCTTCCTGTGACATAAGGTGCTGCAGGTGTCCTGGAGGGCAGGTAGTTTGCCCCCGCTGATGCGTTGTGCAGAACACACAACCTCTGGAGAGCCCTGCGTTTGTGGCCGGTGCAGTTGCCGTACCGGGCAGTGATACAGCCCAACAGGATGGTCTCAATTGTGCATCTGTAAAAGTTTGTGACGGTTTTAGGTGACAAGACACATTTCCTCAGCGCCTTCTTCACCACACTGTCTGTGTGGGTGGACCATTTCAGTATGTCTGTGATGTGTACGCCGAGAAACTTAAAATGTTCCACCTTCTCCACTGCTGTCCCGTTGATGTGGATAGGGGGTGCTCCCTCTGCTGTTTCCTGAAGTCCGCGATCATCTCCTTTGTTTTGTTGACGTTGAGTGAGAGGTCGTTTTCCTGACACCAAACTCAGAGTGCCCTCACCTCCTCCCTATAGGCTGTCTCGTTGTTGTTGGTGATCAAGCCAACTTGATGATCGAGTTGGAGGCGTGCATGGACACGTGAATTCTGATCGGATTTGCAAAAAGTAATTAATTAATTAATTTTTTTCATCCAACTTTTAACCTAAATGCAATGACATGGTGACCTTTTTTTGGAATTCACGGTAGTGTAATGGTCGTCGTATGGAGTAGACCAAGGCGCAGCGGGTTGAGTGCTCATATTTACTTTTATTAGAGACGCGTAACAAAAATAAGAAAACAAATGAACGACAAACAGTCTTGCAGGCTACACACAGCAATGCAAAAACAACTTCCCACAAACCACAAGTGGAAAAATGGCTACCTAAGTATGACTCCCAATCAGCAACAACGATGTACAGCTTTCCTGATTGAGAGCCATACCGGGCCAACAAAGAAATACACAACCTAGAAAATCATAGAAATACAAAACCAGAACAATACCCAAAAACCCCGGAACACATAAAACAAACACCCCCTGCCACGTCCTGACCAAACTACAATAACAAATAACCGCTTTACTGGTCAGGACATGACAGGTAGCTGAAAACTCAACTAAATGTAAATCAAAACTAGACGTTGAACTGACATCTGTGCCAGTGGGAAAGCTCTATCGCGGAAATATGAAAATAAACAGTATATTTGTACCTGACGGACATTATTGCACACAGGTACAATGCACCTCATTTTGTACAGATATTCTGCTTACTTACATACATGAAGGGCACATTTTGGCATTTGCTGTATGATCGATGAGAAACTCCATATTGCAAATGTACGGTCCCTTATTAGACGTCCGTGATTGTTTGTAAAATTCGCCGACGTTGTTGGCCCGTGCACCGGGGCCAGATCTTCTGGGAAGTCATCGAACAAAGTCTCTCGGACATTCGGTTTCCGTTCTATAAAATGTTCAAATTTTGGTAATTTTTCCGCTGTCCCGGTAAATTCCAGCAGATGGCGAATGGAATCTTATTGCAAATGTACAAAACATCACCAATCACGACATGGCCATTTCTCCTAAACGGAAAAGACTTCGAAGACAAAACTTGGTGAGCATAGGTTTGGCATAATGGGCAGTTAGCCACGAACAATATGGCGTCAAGGCCTCAACGCTTTTTGAGTTAAGGCCATTTTTCTGGGATTAAAGGTCAAAAACGAAAATAAAGTGCTAATTTGACCGCTTCACCTCAAAGTACATGAACCAGACATTTCTCTATCGTAATTTAAGAGAAATCGTACAATGTACAATTGGTGATGCTCAAAGAAATGTGTTTTCTTTTTATTATTATTATTATTACAGATCCAGTTGCGGCATGTTCAGAAGAATCAGTTAAGGTGGGTTTCGGAACTCTACGTGATTTCTGTGATTTTCTGAAATAAAGCTCAATCATTCAACTCTCTGTAAATAAGTCAGTTCTTAACGTAAAGACTTAAAACCAAAAATTCTGTAAGAGCCTACCCCAAGGAGGATATGTGTTTACTTTTAGCTATCTGTGCCAATCGGAAGTGCCTTAAAATGGTGTCATAGGTGCTGTTATGAAAGGTTAAAAAGGTCAGATATTTTCAAAACTTCATGTGTGTGATTAGGCAACCCTCATGAACTGTAAATCAGTAATTTCTCCCAACAGATGTCAAAGAAAAGCTCTCACACACACACACACACACACACACACACACACACACACACACACACACACACACGACACACAGACACACACACACACACACACAGCAAGGATGGAGTGACACAGTGCAGGGCTTAAAGACACACAGAGCCTGCAATGGCATACCATAATCTCTAGGTTGTGCCGAGTTCAACAAGATGCCTCACTTGACCGTAGCTCGCTCGGTCTGAGCGCAGCGACCATGAAAAAAAGGCTCAAAATGAAGCCTAGCCCTAAATTTCAGGTGCTTTTGGGTGACAGCGGGAGAACCGTTAGGGTTTGAAGCACAAAACGTTCCTGAGGTCCTCCCGATCTGTGCAAGCCTAACCTTGACCGTGTGGCATTAACCCTTAACAGTGAAAACAGGGTTTTTTCATCTCACAGTTTACAATGAATTCTCTCCCCATAGGAATACATTGCCTTCTCCACTAAATTCAACCTGAAGCCTATGTGGGTTATGAATGCCTTATGAACCTGTCTTCGATGACAATTCATCAGGCCACTATGAGGTCTACCTGTGTTGATTCTAAGCTTCCTGGAGCAACCGGAAGTGGTTAAATTTTGATGTACCAAACCTGCAGTTTGTGATAATCACTGAATTCAACCCTATGTAAATCAGTCAATTCTTAACGTAAATACTTTGTACTCAGGATTCTGTAAAAGCCTACCCCAATGAGGATATGTGTTTACTTTTAGCTTCCTGTGCCAACCGGAAGTGCCTTAAATTGGGGTCATAGGGGCTGTTTCAAAGGGTTAAAAAAGTCAGATCTTTCCAAAATTTCAAATGTGTGATTAGGCAAACCTCATGAACTGTAAATCAGTCATTTATCCCATCAGATTTCCAAGAAAAACTCACACACACACAGCAAGGATGAAGTGACACAGCGCGGGGCTTAACCCTTTCATGCGTTTGTTCCAAATATCTCTAACGGTCGCCCCAGAGTGAGTTTTTTTATGCACGTGATGTTAGAATGTTCTCTCCATTCCAGAATGTGATTGATACGTAACAGTGCATTTAATCCGTGCTGCCCTCAAACCAAAACACGCAGCCTGTTTTTATTTATAGGCTGTTTCAACTTCAATTTCAAATGATTTTCTAACAAGTTTTTATTTTCTAAGAACAGTTTGAATTTAGGTGTGTTCCGCCTCCTCATTCATTCACATAAAAATAGTCATTTTTACTTTTGCTGACAATTAAATTTTTGGGACATTTCTGACCCAGACAAAATTCCCCAAGCACTGCCCAATTGTTTGTGCAGTTCAAGTCTGCAGACATTTGCTCATCTCCCGTCTGCACACGTGTTCACATTTTCCATCTGTTGCCCTCATTGCAGTCATTTTTTCGTTACTAATAATAACTTTGGAAATGTGTGCGTTTCTATCAAAATAAGTGCATTATTACGTTGTAATAGTTTCTGTATGTCGTTTCTAGTGTATATTCTTTATAACCGCGGACACGTGAGGTAACGTTACTCATTTTATAACCTTTATGGTGTTATATTCAATCGTGCTTATGCAGCTAGCTACATTCTTCTATCAGCTCTGTAAAACAATGCTAATTGCGTCAGAGAAGTATTATAATGTGTTGTATTTTGAAGCTTCATGGCCTTATGACTCCCAAGTGGCGCAGCGGTCAAAGGCACAGCACATCAGTGCTAGAGACGTCACTACAGACTCCCTGGTTCAAATCCAGGATGCATTTCTATCAAAGTAAGTGCCTTATTACGTTATAATAGTTTCTGTATGCCGTTTCTGCTGTAGCTCACTGTATGTATGGGGCATAGTATATTTATGTATAGTCCTTATAACCGCGGACACGCGAGGGGACGTTACTCATTTTATAACCTTCATGGTGTTATATTCAATCTTGCTTAGGTAGCTAGCTACATTATTCTATTAGCTTTGTAAAACAATGCTAGTTGCGTCAGAGAAGTATTAGCTTGTGTTGTATTTTGAAGCTACCTTATCCTTATGACTCCCAAGTGGCGCAGCAGTCTATGGCACTGCATCTCAGTGCAAGAGGCATCACTACAGACACCCTGGTTCAAATTCAGGCTGTATCACAACTGGCTGTGATTGGGAGTCCCATAGGGCAGCGCACAATTGGCCCAGCGTTGTCCGAGTTTGGCCGGTGTAGGCCATCGTTGTAAATAATAATTTGTTGTTAAATGACTTGCCTAGTTAAATAAATAACAAATATGACAATGGTTTGTTTATTTGGTCTATTCAGCATAGCTCTGTTCTGCCCTGCCTTGCCCCCTTGTGGAGCTCAAAAGTTAGTTTCTTACTGTTATAACTCAAATCTGTGATTTTGTCAATTCAATAAACTATTTTTATAGCAGTGCTTATTATGTTACTTATTTGTAATATTGTTTTATTGCTATATCCTTATATTGTATTCTAATGAATAATTCCTCTTTATTCTGTACTTTCAGAAACCACAAACAGTATTTGCCAATATCATAACTGGAACTGGACATCTTTCGAGGTGAAGATTGAGGACAGCTTTTGTATGCTAACGTACACTCCTTAAAAGTTTTACTGGATGAAAACACAGCAAGAAAACACACAGGCCAATATTTAATAGTCGTCTATTTTATTGCAGTATTGGTAGTTGGTTCAACAACAACTTGTTAAACAAGAAATTTGTGGAGTGGTTGAAAAACGAGTTTTAATGACTCCAACCTAAGTGTATGTAAGGGAACACCCCCCTGAAATCGACAAAAATGAATGGGCTCTTGTTGGCACCGTACGAAACATATACACGATGTACAATACCATTCAAATGGACATCATTTCATTCAAAACTGATTGCAAATGCCATATGGCAAATGCCAAGTGTCACACAGCAAAAATCCAATAGATGGCGAGCGCGCTCCACCGTACATTTTCTTATTGGAATGTAACACAAGTGAAGACCCAAGAGTAACATTTTGAAAACGTGAAAAAAAATTCTAAAACTTATCACCCCCTTAAAAAAGTGCTTTCTGGACCGTTTTTCGAAATTCTTTCTATTTTTTTTTTGTCAATTACACATGTAAAAGAACTGTATGAACATACTTTCATCATATTTTGTTGTCATAATTTTTATTTATTTTTTTACTTGTCCATAAGGCATATGTTTTGTCCATTTGCAATATGATTTCATAGGAAGTCAAAAGTCAAAGTCAAACGTCAGTGAACCATTGCCAAATGCAATAACAAATGTCCAAATGCAATATGAAAGTATTGAAAGTGCCAAATCAGGATGTTTTGTTAATTTGCAATATGATATCATAGGAAGTCAAAAGTCGAAGTCAAAAGTCACTTTTTTTTGCCAAATGCCTTAAGAAATATCCAAATGCAAAATTAAAGTATTGAAAGTGCCAAATCAGGGTGTTATGTCCATTTGCCATGTACAATCATAGGAAGTCGGTTTCCAAACTCAAAAGTCAGTGAACCATGTCCAAATGGCATTTATACTGCCCAAATGATATATAGCCCTATGTTAAGCCATGAATCAACCTAGATTGTCTATTTGTCATGTATGATGAGGGAGAAGTGTTTTTTAACCATTTTTGAAAAACGTTCAAAATGACCAGGGGTGCCCCCTATTGGATGGGCACGGGTGGGGGGTGCGCCCTACCCAACCGTAGACCCCTTGCACCCCCCTAAAGGCATTAAAAAGAACATTTTTAAAATGTGCTCCTGGTAACGCATTCCAATCACCAGGCGCACGGCTGTCCATTTGCAATATGTTTCAATGGGCATTTACCATCACGAATTTGACATGCTCAAAAATACTGCATAAATGCAAAATTGATTGGCCCGATGAACTCGGGATGGCCGAGCAGTGATAGTGGTTCCTCTTCATCGCTCGTTGTGTTGATTTCATCATGTCCATTTAGTGATGTTTTTTCACTGTTGAATCTTATTGCAAATGTACTGTCCATTTGCAATATGTTTCAATGGGAATTTAGCATCACAAATTTGACATGCTCAAAAATACTGCAGAAATGCAAAATTGACTGGCCCGATGAACTCGGGATGACCGGGCAGTGATTCTGGTTCCTCTCCATCACTCGTTGGTGTTGATTTCAGAATGTCAATTTGGTGATGGTCTATCACTGTTTAAACATATTGCAAATGGACAGAAGTCAGCCAGCAAGTCACCATCCATCAGTCAATTAGAAATCACTCTGACACCAAACTGATACAAACGGACACCACACCCACTTTTTCAAACTCGTTTAGAAGCCAACTATCACATATTTCAGAGCAGGCCCAAAATTCCCAGCGCATTCTGTTTAAACCCTAATAAAAACATAAAACACGTAGTTATGTTCTAGCTGCGGGTCCAGTTTTGACATTATGTGTAGGCCTAGCTGAGGCAACCCCGAAAACCAGGTTGTAGCTCGAAAGCTCATTTGGAGCCTGAGCAGAATTTGGAGCCTGGTGCTGAAAATCCACATATTCCGGGTGTTGCTACAGGGTCCTTGAATGAGCTATCGGACAGAAACTTTAGGGTCCGTCTCTGTGGGCCGAGGCGGTTTCAATGCACCTAGTCTTGTGACTCTGGGACTTTTCTAAATGTCATCATTTTCGTGACGGTCAAAATGAATTGAAGTTATTGCAATTGTACGAGGCTGTTTCTCGGTCTGAGAACCATCTAGAGCCACATAACTCACCTTGCACTATCAACTTTAGCTCTATAACAGGTTTCTAAAGTTTCAGAGCTCTAGGTCTGACGGTTCCTAATTAGTTCTAACAAAGGTAACTATTGCAGGCTCTGTGTGTCTCTAAGCCCCACACTGTGCCACTTCGTACTTGCTGTGTGTGTGTGTGTGTGAGCTTTTCTTGGAAATCTGATGGGATAAATTACTGATTTACAGTTCATGAGGTTTGCCTAATCACACATTTGAAATTTTGGAAAGATCTGACTTTTTTAACCCTTCGAAACAGCCCCTATGACCCCAATTTAAGGGACTTCCGGTTGGCACAGGAAGCTGAAAGTAAACACATATCCTCATTTGGTAGGCTCTTACAGAATCCTGAGTTTAAAGTCTTTACGTTAAGAATTGACTGATCTACATAGGGTTGAATGCAGTGATTATCACAAACTGCAGGTTTGGTATATCAAAACACCTTTAGGGTGAATTTAATCACTTCCGGTTGCTCCAGGAAGCTTAGAATCAACACAGGTAGACCTCATAGTGGCCTGATGGATAGTCATCGAAACCAGGTCCATAAGACATTCATAACCCACATAGGATCCGGTTGAATTTAGGGGAGCAGACAATGTATTCCTATGGGGAGAGAAGTCATTGCAAACTGTTTGATGTAAACACCTTCTTTTCACTGTTAAGGGTTAATGCCACATGGTCAAGGTTAGGCTTGCACAGATCGGAAGGACCTCAGGAACGTTCCTTAGGTCGAATTGTGCTTCTAACCCTAAAGGTTCCACCGCTGTCCCCCAAAAGCACCTGAAATTTAGGGCTAGGCTTCATTTTGGGCCTACTTTTTTTCACGTTCGCTACGCTCAGACCGAGCGAGCTACAGTCAAGCGGGGCATCTCGTTGAACTCGGCACTGCCTAGAGATTATGGTAATGCCATTGCAGGCTCTGTGTGTCTTTAACCTGTTTAGGATAGGGGGCAGTATTGACACGGCTGGATAAAAAACGTACCCGATTTAATCTGGTTACCACTCCTACCCAGTAACTAGAATATGCATATAATTACTGGCTTTGGATAGAAAACACCCTAAAGTTTCTAAAACTGTTTGAATGGTGTCTGTGAGTATAACAGAACTCATTTGGCAGGCAAAAACCTGACAAGGTTTCAGGCAGGAAGTGGCCTGTCTGACAAAGTGTCGTTCTTCTTGTCTCTGTTTATTGAAGAGTGAGGATCTTAGCTGTCCCGTGACACTTCCTACGGCTGCCATAGGGTCTCAGAAGGCGGCAAAAAGCTGAATCGTGGCTTTGCAGGCTCTGGCTGAAAAAAAGTAGCGCGTTTGGGTAGTGGCTGGTTACAGTACTGTGAGACTCAGGCGCGTGCCCGCGTCGACCGAAAGCTTTGTTTACTTTCCTCAGTTTAGCTAAATGGACATTCCCGGTCAGAATATTATCGCTTTTCTACGAGAAAAATGGCATAAAAATGGATTTTAAACAGCGCTTGACATGCTTCGAAGTACGGTAATGGAATATTTCGATTTTTTTTGTCACGAATTGCGCCATGCACGCGACCCTGATTTATCATTTCAGATAGTGTCTGGGACGCACGAACAAAACGCCGCTATTCGGATATAACGATGGATTATTTTGGACCAAACCAACATTTGTTATTGAAGTAGCAGTCCTGGGAGTGCATTCTGACGAAGACAACAAAAGGTAATCAAACTTTTATAATAGTAAAGCTGATATTGGTGAGTGCTAAACTTGCCGGGTGTCTAAATGGCTAGCCGTGATGGCTGGGCTATGTACTTAGAATATTGCAAAATGTGCTTTCACCAAAAAGCTATTTTAAAATCGGACATATCGAGTGCATAGAGGAGGTCTGTATCTATAATTCTTAAAATAATTGTTATGCGTTCAAGAGATGTAAATCTATAATTCTTTAACCTCTATGGGCTAGGTGGGACGCTAGCGTGCCACCCGTGGTGCACTCCATCAACAGCAGGTGCATTTCAAGAGCGGCAAATTTGAATCCAAATAAATGTCAAAATTCAAATTTTTCAAACATACAACTATTTTACACCCTTTGAAAGATAAACATCTCCTTAATCTAACCACGTTTTACGATTTCAAAAAGGTTTTACGCGAAAGCATAAATTTAGAGTATGTTAGGACAGTACATTTACAAGAGTTGTCTGTAATGTTTTGTCAATTCAAAGACAGGGTCACCAAAACCATAAAACCAGCTAAAATGATGCACTAACCTTTTACAATCTCCATCAGATGACACTCCTAGGACATTATGTTAGACAATGCATGCATTTTTAGTTCTATCAAGTTCATATTTATATCCAAAAACAGCGTTTTACTATGGCATTGATGTTGAGAAAATCGTTTCCCTCCAATAACCGGCAGTCAAGTCAGCGTCACAAATTAAATAATTAAAATTAGAAAACATTGGTAAAATATTATATTGTCATTTAAAGAATTATAGATTTACATCTCTTGAACGCAATCAACTTGCCAGATTTAAAAATAACCTTACTGGGAAATCACACTTTGCAATAATCTGAGCACTGCGCCCAGAAAAATACGCGTTGCGATACAGACTAGACGTCATGTTGGGGAGATCTAAAATCGAAAATACTATGTAAATAATCCATTACCTTTGATTCTCTTCATCAGATGTCACTTCCAGGTATCACAGGTCCATAACGAATGTAGTTTTGTTCAAAAAAGCTCATCATTTATGTCCAAAAATCTCCGTCTTGTTAGCACATGATCTAAGCCAGCCGGACTTCTCGTCATGAACGAGGTGAAAAAATATATTTACGTTCGTTCAAACATGTCAAACGTTGTATAGCATAAATCATTAGGGCCTTTTTTAACCAGAACATGAATAATATTCAAGGTGGACGAATGCATACTCTTTTATAACGTATTGGAACGAGGGTACCCAACATGAACTCGCGCGCCAGGTGTCTAATGGGACATCATCGTTCCATGGCTCTTGTTCGGTCAGATCTCCCTCCAGAAGACTCAAAACACTTTGTAAAGGCTGGTGACATCTAGTGGAAGCAATAGGAAGTGCCAAAATATTCCTCAGCCCCTGTGTTTTTCAATGGGATAGGTTTAAAGGTAATACAACACATCAGGTATCCACTTATGCATATTCTAGTTACTGGGTAGGATTAGTAACCAGATTAAATCGGGTACATTTTTTTTATCCAGCCGTGCAAATACTGCCCCCTAGCCCTAACAGGTTAACCTGTTTAGGATTGGGGGCAGTATTTACACGGTCAGATAAAAAAACGTACCCGATTTAATCTGGTTATTACTCCTGCCCAGAAACTAGAATATGCATATAATTACTTTATTTGGAAAGAAAACACCCTAAAGTTTCTAAAACTGTTTGAATGGTGTCTGTGAGTATAACAGAACTCATATGGCAGGCCAAAACCTGAGAAGATTCCATACAGGAAGTGCCCTGTCTGACCATTTCTTGTCCTTCTATAGCCTCTTTATCAAAAATAGAGGATCTCTGCTGTAACGTGACATTTTCTAAGGCTCCCATAGGCTCTCAGAAGGCGCCAGAACGGGGAATGATGACTCTGCAGTCCCTGGGCGAAAAACAGTAGGGGTTTTGGAAAGTGGTAGTTCTGAGAACAATGACACAGTCGCACACGTGCATGTCTCCAAAGACTCCATTTTCTATTTTCAGTGTTTGAACGAAAACAAGGTCTCCCGGTCGGAATATTATAGCTATTTTACGAGAAAAATCGCATAAAAATTTATTTTAAACAGCGTTTGACATGCTTCGAAGTACGGTAATGGAATATTTTGACATTTTTTGTCACAATATGCGCCGGCGCGTCACCCTTCGGATAGTGTCTTGAACGCAAGAACAAAACGCAGCTATTTGGATATAACTATGGATTATTTGGAACAAAAACAACATTGGGTGTTGAAGTAGAAGTCCTGGGAGTGCATTCTGACGAAGAACACCAAAGGTAATCCAATTTTTCTTATAGTAAATCTGAGTTTGGTGAGTGCCAAACTTGGTGGGTGTCAAAATAGCTAGCCATGATGGCCGGGCTATCTACTCAGAATATTGCAAAATGTGCTTTCACCGAAAAGCTATTTTAAAATCGGACACCGCGATTGCATAAAGGAGTTCTGTATCTATAATTCTTAAAATAATTGTTATGTTTTTTGTGAACATTTATCGTGAGTAATTTAGTAAATTCACCGGAAGTTTTCGGTGGGTATGCTAGTTCTGAACATCACATGCTAATGTAAAAAAGCTGGTTTTTGATATAAATATGAACTTGATTGAACAAAACATGCATGTATTGTATAACATAATGTCCTAAGAGTGTCATCTGATGAAGATCATCAAAGGTTAGTGCTGCATTTAGCTGTGGTTTTGGTTGTTGTGACATTATATGCTTGCTTGAAAAATGGGTGTGTAATTATTTCTGGCTGGGTACTCTCCTGACATAATCTAATGTTTTGCTTTCATGTAAAGCATTTTTGAAATCGGACAATGTGGTTAGATAAAGGACAGTCTTTAAAATGGTGTAAAATAGTCATATGTTTGAAAAATGGAAGTTTTTGGATTTCTGAGGTGTTTGTAATTTGCGCCACGCTCTATCATTGGATATTGGCGAGGCGTTCCGCTAGCGGCACATCTTGATGTAAGATGTTAAGCCCCGCACTGTGTCACTCCATCCTTGCTGTGTGTGTGTGTGTGTGTGTGTGTGTGTGTGTGTGTGTGTGTGTGTGTGTGTGTGTGTGTGTGTGTGTGTGTGTGTGTGTGTGTGTGTGTGTGTGTGTGTGTGTGTGTGTGTGTGTGTGTGTGTGTTTGTGTGTGAGAGAGAGAGAGAGAGATTTTCTTTACATCTGTTGGGAGAAATAACTGATTTACTGTTCATGAGGGTTGCCTAATCACACATATGAAGTTTTGAAAAGATCTGACCTGTTTAACCCTTCGAAACAGCCCCTATGACATCATTTTAAGGCACTTCCGGTGGACACAGGAAGCTGAAAGTGAACACATATCCTCCTTGGGGTAGGCTCTTATAGAATATTGAGTTTTAAGTCTTTACGTTAAGAACTGACTTATTTACAGAGGTTTGAATGAGTGTGTGTTATTTCAGAAAATCACAGAAAATCACAGAAATCTCACAGAGCTCTGAAACCCACCTTAACGGATTTGTCTGAACATGCTGTAACTGGATCTGTAACTTTTTGGGAAAATAACTAATTTTTTTGAACATCACCAATTGTACATTGTACAATTTCTCTTCAATTATGATAGATAAATGGCTGGTTCTGTTTTTTCCTGACACCGTAGGTTCTTGTACTTTGACGTGAAGCGGTCAAATTAGCGCTCTATTTTTGTTTTTGACCTTTAATCCCAGAAAAATGGCCTTAACTCAAAAAGCTTTGAGGCCTCGACGCCATCTTGTTTGGGGCCAACTGCCCATTATGCCAAACCTATGCTCACCAAGTTTCATCTTTGAAGTCTTTTCCGTTTAGGAGAAACGGCCATGTCGTGATTGGTGATGTTTTGTACATTTGCAATAAGATTCCATTCGCCATTTGCTGGAATTTACCGGGACAGCGGAAAAATGAAAATTTTATAAAACGGAAACCGAATGCCCGAGAGACTTCATTCGATGACTTCCCGGAAGATCTGGCCCCGGTGCACGGCCCGCCGCCATACAAACAGTCACGGACATCTAGTAAGGGACCGTACATTTGCAATATGGAGTTTCTCATCGATCATACAGCAAATGCCAAAATGTTCCCTTCGTGTATGTAAACTTCCGACTTCAACTGTATTTCACCCCATGCATCAACCGCTGGTTAAGGAGCATGCTCTCGCTGCACGCTCGTGCCCCTGTGCACGCTCAAGAAAGGAATAAAAGAGAGAGAGGAGGATATGGATACACATGGTGGTTTTCTGTATAGATAAGTTAGCGTTTCACACAATTAATTACGAAAATTTAAAAAATTACCAATTGACTAATTACTAAAGACATCTTAAATCAGTTTTGTTTGATGTTTTTCTGCCATGCGTAATATTCGGGGGGCTATGTATTGTATAACAGCACAATTATCCTTTTAATTCAGAGTTTTTTTCAGGCTTGCATAAACTCTAATATGTTTATGAGTGTTTTGAATGAATCTTCAACTTAGAAAGCGCTGTCCATTTCGTTGTGTTATGCTTTGAAACAACATCCATGACAACCATGTTTTACACTGTTTCTTCAAATTGATCATCACATTGAGGTGTTTTAAAAGCATTATATTGTTTTGATAATAATATGTTTGATGTGATTTTCGATTCATGTCAGAGTTGTAAGAGGGACAATAAAGCCCTGAGTACCAGGCCATTAGGACCTGAGTAGCAGGCCATTAGGACCTGAGTACCAGGCCATTATGACTCATGACTGCCGGTGTGGCAGTAATATGATCACCGCAACAGCCCAAGCCTCTGGACCCGTGTCCCGAGGGTCCAGAGTAGTAGTAGGGCTACAGATCTCAGCTCCTGCTCCCACTCCTACTGGAGGGATCAGGGTCGGTGTTTCTCAGGAACATCATCTCACTTACATCCCTGCAGCAGAGGACTACTCTCAAAAGCGCAGAAGATCAGGGAACTCTCCCATGGCCACCCCTTCAGTTCAACCCCGGCTGTAGACAGCTCACCAAGATGAATTACGTTCCCCAGACTGGATTGGGTTACATGCCTCCCGTTGAACAATACATGACGGTCTTAACCCGGAGCACATCACCCCCAAGCAACGCTGCCTTTGGAAGGCGTGTGACAAAACTGACCAGCTGGTGTGCCACACTTACAATGCTGCAGATCGTGCAACCTGAATGGGAAATGCCTTAGACATTCTCTTGGCTGCCCTATGGAAGACAATGAGCTCAGAGTCCAGTTTTGGAATCAGTTCATCAACCTAACAGTCCTACCAAGCCAGATCTTCCACCCCGAATTTCAGGAGGTTCTTTACAAGGCAGAACACTCATGTGTTACGAGAGAGACTGTTCAGCACAGTTCCCTGCCGCCACAACAGACCCAATGGTCAAGACAGGACTCGTGGTCTTGAGGCAGGTGTCCAAACTCAGATCCCCGCCCTCCTGACAGCTGCTCCAGGCAACCAGCTCCATACCTTCTCTTGTGCTGTGCCTTATAAGAAGCGTCCCCCCAAGGGCCGAGGACTAAAGGGTGGTCAGGCCTAGGGGTGCGGGGCCAGCCATCGACAGCCCACCTCAGCATCTTCTCGGCTACTGGGAAGGGGTGGTGTAAGACCCTTGGATACTGGCAACAGTATCCAAAGGTACAGGCTCCAATTTCGACGGCCTCCCCCTCCCTTTTCAGTCGTCCGAATGACCAAGGTCACAGACCTGAACCAAAGCCAGAGTTTACACAATGAAATCTTCACAGTCTTCCAGAAGGGAGCAACCTCTAGAGTAAGCTTCAACGAACAGCAAACTGGATTCTACTCAACATATTTTCTAGTTCCCAAGAAGGACGGGGGCTATCGTCCCATCCTCTACCTCAGATGCTTGAAATGTTGTCTGAAGGTACTGCCTTTCAAGATGTTGCACACAACCCACATCTTTCAGTCCATAAAACCAGGAGTGGTTTACTTCTTTAGACCTCAAGGATGCCTACTTTCATATCCCGATATGGCCGGGTCACTGACCCCTCCTGTGATTCGCATTTTTAGGACAGACCTACCAGTTCAACGTCCTACCATTTGGCCTGTCCCTGGCCAAATGGTTCACACGTTTTGTCTCAGAAGCTCTGGCTCCTCACTAATTAGCAGGACTGAAGATACTCCCCTACTTGGATGACTGTTTGATTTGTGCTCCATCTCACAGGTGTCTGATAATGGAGACCGAGAGGGTGATGGCTCACATCCAGCACCTGGCCATAAAAGTGAATTTGGATAAGAGCAATCTGAAGCCCAGACAGTAGACTGCTTTCGTGGGTCTATCTCTCAATTCCCCAACCATGACAGCATTCCTCACCCCAAGATCCTGAACCTCTTCGACCGTTTCCGCCTCGGCGAACATCTTGATGCGCCACTGTTTCAAAGCCTTTTAGGGATGATAGCAGCAGCAACGACCATGGTTCCCCTAGGCCTCCTCAGAGCCCGACCCATCCAGAGATGGTTCAATACATTCCACCTTCACCCCAAAACAGACAAAAGGGTGAAGCTCAAAGTGACGAACACGTGCCTTCTGACCCTCCGTCCCTGGGGAGAAAGGATTCTCTTAACTCAGGGGGTTCCTCTGGGGAATCTCCCTTTCAGGAGGACTGTAGTGATGACAGACTCCTCCCTGACAGGCTGGGGGGCTGTCAAGGAAGGCAAGTAGGTGAGAAGGGTGTGGGAGCCTTCTTGGAGCTCCGAACACATCAATGTGTTAGCGCTCAAAGCTGTTCACCTTAACCTCTATGGGCTAGGTGGGACGCTTGCGTCCCACCTACTCAACAGCCAGTGTAATCCCGTGGCGCGATATTCAAATACCTTAGAAATGCTATTACTTCAATTTCTCAAACATATGACTATTTTACAACATTTTAAAGACAAGACTCTCGTTAATCTAACCACAATGTCCGATTTCAAAAAGGCTTTACAACGAAAGCAAAACATTAGATTATGTCCGCAGAGTACCCAGCCAGAAATAATCAGACACCCATTTTTTAAGCTAGCATATAATGTCACATAAACCCAGAAGACAGCTAAATGCAGCACTAACCTTTGATGATCTTCATCAGATGACAATCCTAGGACATTATGTTATACAATACATGCATGTTTTGTTCAATCAAGTTCATATTTATATCAAAAACCAGCTTTTTACATTAGCATGTGACTAGCATGTGACTAGCATTCCCACCGAACACTTCCGGTGAATTTACTAAATTACTCACGATAAACGTTCACAAAAAACATAACAATTATTTTAAGAATTATAGATACAGAACTCTTTTATGCACACGCTATGTACGATTTTAACCTCTTGGCGTTCCCCTAGGATAGGGGACGCTAAAGCGATTTTTGAAAAAAATTTGTGCCCATTTTAAACGGCCTCCTACTCAACCTCAGAAGCTAGGATATGCATATAATTAATACTTGTGGATAGAAAACACCCTAAAGTTTCTAAAACTGTTTGAATGGTGTCTGAGTATAACAGAACTTATATGGCAGTCAAAACCCCGAGACAGATGGAAACAGGAAGTGGAATTCTGAATTGCGAACTCAACTTCATCACATTGCCTATTAATCACACCGTGAGCTATGGTTCATTGAGCACTTCCTATTGCTTCCACTAGATGTCCCCAGTCTTCACAAATTGGTTTGAGCCTTCTACTGTTAAAATTGAATGAATGAGACGCTGTGGAACGTGGTCACACGGAGAGGGCCATCACCATTATGACGCCGGCGCCCCTGGTTACCCTCCCACTTTCGAAACGTTTTGAAACACAATGCAATCGTCCCCCTCGAATCTTATTGGCTCTCTTGTTGAAAAACGCCCTGAAGATTTATGTTATACAACGTTTGACATGTTTGCACGAACCTAAATGGGGAAAAATGCATTTTCTCGAAATGGCTGTCCCGTGGCCGACGAAGCATTTGGATCAGCCTTCAGACGCGCTAACAAGAACAAGCTCTTGGAACATAAAGGAGTCATTTTTTCGAACGAAACTACATTTGTTGTGGACCTGGGATTCCTGGAAGTGCTTTCTGATGAAGACAACCAAAGGTAAGAGATTATTGACAATAGTATACAAGACTAGATGTGATATGCGATTGTTCCAAGATGGTTAGCTTATTGCTAGCCTATTGTTCTGAGTATCGCATCCCCTTTTATCGCAAAGTGTGATTACCCAGTAAAGTTATTTTTAAATCTGGCATTACAGGTGCTTTCAAGAGATATTCATCTATAAATCTTAGAATGACAATATTACATTTGAAAAATGTTTTCAAATAATAATTTAGTAAATTGTAGCTCTGTTTCATCGGATGTATTTGAGGGAAAATAGTTAGTCAACGTTACGCACCGATGTAAAATGCTGTTTTTATATATAAATATGAACTTTATCGAACAAAAGAATGCATGTATTGTGTAACATGATGTCCTAGGTGTGTCATCTGATGAAGATTGTCAAAGGTTAGTGCTGCATTTAGCAGTTTTTTGGTTATTTGTGATGCATGTGGTTGGTCGGAAAATGGCTA
This sequence comes from Salmo salar, assembly GCF_965601325.2. Lineage (NCBI taxonomy): Eukaryota > Metazoa > Chordata > Actinopteri > Salmoniformes > Salmonidae > Salmo > Salmo salar. The sequence goes on from NC_138308.1 coordinate 78,554,289, forward strand.
TGTGGCTACTTTTACGATATACTCCTCTAACATAATCTAATGTTTTGCTTTTGCTGTAAAGCCTTTTTGAAATCTGACAACGTGGTTCGATTCAGGAGAGGTGTATCTATAAAACGATATAATTAGAAAAAAAAAATGTTTTTTTTTTTTATAAATTTTGTTATGCTAATGGCGATATGATTTTTCGCTGGAGGCCGCACAGGGGTTAAAATAGCTTTTCGGTGAAAGCACATTTTGCAATATTCTGAGTAGATAGCCCGACCATCACAGGCTAGCTATTTTGACACCCACCAAGTGTGGCACTCACCAAACTCCGATTTACTATTAGAAAAGTTTGATTACCTTTGCTGTTCTTCGTCAGAATGCACTCCCAGGACTTTTACTTCAATAACAATGTTGGTTTGGTCCCAAATAATCCATAGTTATATCCAAATAGCGGCATTTTGTTCGTGCGTTCAAGACACTATCCGAATGGTAAAGAAGGGTGACGCGCCTGACGCGTTTCATGACAAAAAAATTCTAAATATTCCATTACCGTACTTCGAAGCATGTCAACCACTGTTTAAAATCAATTTTTATGCTATTTTTCTCGTAAAAAAGCGATAATATTCCGACCGGGAGTCGTTGTTTTCGTTCAAAAAGGAGAGAAAGTAAACATGGTGTCGGCTCGTGCACGCGCCTCCAGTCTCATTGTCCTCAAATCGACCACTATCAAAATGCGCTAATGTTTTTCAGCAATGGCCTGCAAAGCCACCATTCATCTTTCTGGCGCCTTCTGAGAGCCTATGGGAGCATTAGAAAATGTCACGTTATGCCAGAGATCCTCTGTTTTGGTTAGAGATGATCAAGAAGGCCATGAAATGGTCAGAGAGAGCGCTTCCTGTTTGGAATCTTCTCAGGTTTTGGCCTGCCAAATGAGTTCTGTTATACTCACAGACACCATTCAAACAGTTTTAGAAACTTTAGGGTGTTTTCTATCCAAATCAAACAATTATATGCATAGTCTAGTTACTGGGCAGGAGTAGTAACCAGATTAAATCGGGTACGTTTTTTATCCGGCCGTGCAAATACTGCCCCCTATCCCCAACAGGTTAAGCTCATAGCCCTTCTCCCTCACATTCTGGACAGACATGTGCTTGTGAGAACAGACAACACCTCCACGGTGTATCACATAAATCACCAAAGAGGCACGAGGTCACTGCGTTGCCTTCAGGTGGGCTCTACCCCGCTTGGCTTCCCTCAGGACCATCCATGTGCTGGGCGTTACAAACCATGCTACACACCTCCTCTCCAGTTCCTCTTCCCGGGGTGTGGCACCTCCACCAGATTTGGTCTAGATTTGGGAATTCCCAGATGGACCTGTTTGCCACACAAGAGACAACCCACTGCCAGATGTGGTTTTCTCTGAGGGGTCTAGGAGGCACTCTTTGCTGGATGCTCTGTCCCAAGAGTGGCCGGAAGGGTTAATGTACGCTTTCCCCCCATTGCCTCTGATCTCACCGGGTCAAGCACGGACACCACAGGGTCCTATTAGTAGCGTCAAGATGGCCAGGCAGACCTTGGTTCTCGGAGCTCCTTCAGCTGGTGTGGGGATCCCCCTGACCCCCTTCCAACCAGGTCAGACCTCCTGTCGCAGGTGGACCGCCTGATTTGGCACCCCAACCCAGCTTCCCTTCAGCTGTGGGTATGGCGAATAACGAGTCCATCTCTCAGGAGCTAGACGCAGCTATTCATGACTCTCTATGTTCTCAGATGGAGCCTATTCTCCTCTCAGTGTGACGCTAGACAGTCCCAGTTACCTGCCCTGTCCTTCTTCTCCGATTCCTCCAGTCCCATCTGGACATGGGCAAGACAGTCACCACTATTAAAGTGTACATGGTGATCATTTCAGCTTCTCATGACCTGGTGGATGGCCACAAGCTGGGCAGTCACCCCCTTGTGTCGTAGTTTCTGAAGGGTGTCCGCCGGCTACACCTGGGCCGCGTTCTGCGTCTCCCTGCTTGGGAGATTCCCCTGGTCCTGCGGGCCCTAGCTAGGCCTCCATATGAGCCAGTAGCTCAGTCTGACGAAATCTCTCTCATTAAAAACTGCCTTTCTCCTGGCACTCTACTCTGCTAAGTGTGTGAGCGAGCTACATGCCCTCTCTGTAAATGTGGACTGTTTGAGATGGAAGGCTGAGAACATGTGCTCTCCGCCGCACATTAACCTGGTGGTGGAGACATGAGCATTCTGTTCTCTGCTTCCACTATCTGGCATAGATGAGAACGTGATTTCCCAGTGCCAGGTCATAGCGCTACGAGCATACGTGTCCAAGACGCAATCTCTGAGATTAACCCAACAACTGTTTGTGTGCTACAATGGCAAAAAGCTTGGCCTGCCGCTCTCTAAACACCGGCTTTCCCATTGGCTGGGGGTTACCATCTCCCAGGCCTACACAAGTCAGGGTCAACTAGCGTGAAAGGCTTTTCCTTGACTGGCATTGGTGTGGCTGTCACCTGGCCCTCGCCATGCATATTTGCTAGGTATTACAGAGTAAACTTGGCAACCCCTGCTCCACTAACCTCCACCATAATGCCCACCGAGGTGTTAGGGATGTAGAATCCTCCATTCCTCACTACCTTGTTAACAAAGGCATCCAAGGTAAGTAACGTAACACTTATCAGTGATGGTCTGAGTGAGATCAATACAAATTGTCAGTCATGTACATAACTATGGATCTATGAGACCAAAGGATGACTGGCACTGGCCTTTGTCAATATTTGTCAGCATTAAAGGCAAAGAGGAAGAGGCGGACTTGACCTCTCCTTTTATTGCTAAGAGGTGAGTCCCGCCTCTAGGTCATAGGGCATTACTTTTTGTATATACATGTATGGTCTCGATGACTGACTGACGCAAGGCATCACTTACAGTAAAGACCGTAACACTTATCAGTGACAGTCATCCTTCGGTCTCATAGATCTGTAGTTATGTACGTAACTTATGTTTTTTCCCTCTCGCATGCCACTAACACCCCCTCACACACAGCAACATAGTTACAGGTACTCTGTGGTCAGTGATGAATACACAATGACTAGATAAGTATGTCTCTTTGCTACGGTCTGCTGGCCTTTTCCATACACACAACCCTCTACTCTCTCTTGCTTTCGCTCTCTCTCTCTCTTTTTCTCTCTCTCATTTCAATTTAATTTAAGGGCTTTATTGGCATGAAACATATGTTAACTTTGCCTAAGCATATGAAGTAGATAATAAACAAAATTGAAATAAACAACAAAAATCAACAGTAAACATTACACTCACCAAAGTTCCAAATGAATAAAGACATTTCAAATGTCATATTATGTCTATATACAGTGTTGTAACGATGTGCAATAGTTAAAGTACAAAAGGGAAAATAAATAAACATAAATATGGGTTGTATTTACAATGGTGTTTGTTCTTCACTGGTTGCCCTTTTCTTGTGGCAACAGGTCACAAATGTTGTTGCTGTGATGGCACACTGTGGTATTTCACCCAGTATATATGGGAGTTTATCAAAATTGGGTTTGTTTTTTAATTATTTGTGGATCTGTGTAATCTGAGGGAAATATGTGTCTCTGATATGGTCATACATTTGGCAGGAGGTTAGGAAGTGCAGCTCAGTTTCACCTCATTCTGTGGGCAGTGTGCACATAGCCTGTCTTCACTTGAGAGCCAGGTCTGCCTACGGCTCTTTTCTGGATTTTGATAATAATCGGGTATCGGCCTAATTCTGCTCTGCATGCATTATTTGGTGTTTTACATTGTACACAGAGGATATTTTTGCAGAATTCTGCATGAAGAGTCTCAATTTGGTGTTTGTCCCATTTTGTGAATTCTTGGTAGGTGAGCGGACCCCAGACCTCACAACCATAAAGGGCAATGGGTTCTATAACTGATTCAAGTATTTTTAGCCAGATCCTAATCGGTATGTCGAAATTTATGTTCCTTTTGATGGCATAGAAGGCTCTTCTTGCCTTGTCTCTCAGCTCATTCACAGCTTTGTGGAAGTTACCTGTGGCGCTGATGTTAAGCCCGAGGTACAGTATGTATAGTTTTTGTGTGCTCTAGGGCAATGGTGTCTAGATGGAATTTGTATTTGTGGTCCTGGCAACTGGACTTTTTTTGGAACACCATTATTTTTGTCTTACTGAGATTTACTGTCAGGGCCCAGGTCTTACAGAATCTGTGCAAAATATTTAGGTGCTGCTGTAGGCCCTCCTTGGTTGGTGAAAGAAGCAACAGATCATCAGCAAACAGTAGACATTTGACTTCAGATTCTGGTAATGTGAGGATGGGTGCTGCAGACTGTTCTAGTGCCCTCGCCAATTCGTTTATATATATGTTGAAGAGGGTGGGGCTTAAGCTGCATCTCTCTCTCTCTCTCTCTCTCTCTCGCTCTCACTCTCGCTCTCGCTCTCTCTCTCACTGTTTCTCTCTTTCTGTGGTTTTCAGCCGGAAGTCTCAGAACTCTTAGCTCTCTCATACTGTAGGCTATAATACTTGCACTTCAAGTTGACCATTTTAGCAACAGTTAACCAACTCTGTTGATGAGGCAGCTTATGTATGTATATAAATTGGACTGAAATATGTGAAAAAAAGGTCCTTTGACCTAGAGATCAGAAGTTCTTTGTCAAACACAACCCACAGTGTTAACTGTAACGTATCATTATCATCTAGGCCTAGAGGAATCTGTGTCATTAATAACAATATAATGAGAGGAATTTATATCCATCCATCCAATTGAGTGTAAATCCTGAATGAGAGATCACTAAAATAAGACTACTGCATTGTGTTTGCTGTGTTTTTTCCATGTATGTTTTTGGTGAGGTGAAGTGACTGTGTGGTGATAGAAGCCCTAGAGGATGAGAGTGTCATACCCTCAAAGTCCCTCACACTATGTGTCTCTTAGACAACAGTAGCTGCAGTAATAAAGAATAATGGATGCCAAACGTCAATGATTATATACCTATAAGTCCAGCCAGGAGACTCTGAACTGTAAAATGCACAGTTAAAGACCATAGTCATGAATGAATGAGTCATCAACAAATATGATGCGGTCCAGTTCGACCAATCACCTGTAACTCCATTGTCGAAGTGTTGTCTACATGGGTGGACTCCTTCCACTCAAGACCCAAGTTGTGAAGAGCTGACAACTTTAAAGATGATCTCACTGTGTCTGATATTTCCACTTCTCGTAAAGATGGGTAAGTCAATCTAATATTTCACTGCTTATGTGATGATTTGGAGACATAAGGTTTCCAATTATTATTTTACAGACACTTTGAGAATCCAAAGTTGTATTTGAGGTATGTAACAGCTAATATATTTGTATGTTCTCTAGTTCATGGGGTAGCTGGGATTGAATCTTTATCCATACGTCAGGAGAGTGGTCTCATGTCAGCCAAAATTGGAGACACAATGATTTTGCGTTGCTTCTATGAAGGCGACATGGCCATGCATTTCTCCTGGTACAAGCAAACCTTGGGAGATAAACTTCAGCTCTTCTCAACCGTTCATTGTAAGTATGACAGGAATGCAACGTTCTACTATGAGTTTAAGGATAACCCTCGCTTCTCAGTGGAAAATGGCCCAAAAAAGAATCACCTAAGGATCTCAGACATGCAACTCTCTGACTCCGGCACATACTACTGTGCCGGATGGTATTGCGCCGTCCCAACCTTCGCTCTCTCTCTCCCGCTACTCTCTCCTCTTCCATCCTATCATCTCTTCCCTCTGCTCAAACCTTCTCCAACCTATCTCCTGATTCTGCCTCCTCAACCCTCCTCTCCTCCCTCTCTGCATCCTTTGATTTCCTCTGTCCCCTATCCTCCAGGCCGGCTCGGTCCTCCCCTCCTGCTCCGTGGCTCGACGACTCACTGCGAGCTCACAGAATAGGGCTCCGGGCAGCCGAGCGGAAATGGAGGAAAATTCGCCTCCCTGCGGACCTGGCATCCTTTCACTCCCTCCTCTCTACATTTTCCTCTTCTGTCTCTGCTGCTAAAGCCACTTTCTACCACTCTAAACTCCAAGCATCTGCCTCTAACCCTAGGAAGCTCTTTGCTACCTTCTCCTCCCTCCTGAATCCTCCTCCCCCTCCCCCCCCCCTCCTCCCTCTCTGCGGATGACTTCGTCAACCATTTTGAAAAGAAGGTTGACGACATCCGATCCTCGTTTGCTAAGTCAAACGACACTGCTGGTCCTGCTCACACTGCCCTACCCTGTGCTTTGACCTCTTTCTCCCCTCTCTCTCCAGATGAACTCTCGCGTCTTGTGACGGCCGGCCGCCCAACAACCTGCCCACTTGACCCTATCCCCTCCTCTCTTCTCCAGACCATTTCCGGAGACCTTCTCCCCTACCTCACCTCGCTCATCAACGCATCCTTGACCGCTGGCTACGTCCCTTCCGTCTTCAAGAGAGCGAGAGTTGCACCCCTTCTGAAAAAACCTACACTCAATCCCTCCGATGTCAACAACTACAGGCCAGTATCCCTTCTTTCCTTTCTCTCCAAAACTCTTGAACTTGGCCAGCTCTCTTGCTATCTCTCTCAGAATGACCTTCTTGATCCTAATCAGTCAGGTTTCAAGACTGGGCATTCAACTGAGACTGCTGTTCTCTGTGTCACGGAGGCTCTCCGCACTGCTAAAGCTAACTCTCTCTCCTCTGCTCTCATCCTTCTAGACCTATCTGCTGCCTTTGATACCGTGAACCATCAGATCCTCCTCTCCACCCTCTCCGAGCTGGGCATCTCCGGCACCGCGCACGCTTGGATTGCGTCCTACCTGACAGGTCGCTCCTACCAGGTGGCGTGGCGAGAATCTGTCTCCGCACCACGTGCTCTCACCACTGGTGTCCCCCAGGGCTCTGTTCTTGGCCCACTCCTATTCTCGCTATACACCAAGTCACTTGGCTCTGTCATATCCTCACATGGTCTCTCATATCATTGCTATGCAGATGACACACAATTAATCTTCTCCTTTCCCCCTTCTGACAACCAGGTGGCGAATCGCATCTCTGCATGTCTGGCAGACATATCAGTGTGGATGACGGATCACCACCTCAAGCTGAACCTCGGCAAGACGGAGCTGCTCTTCCTCCCGGGGAAGGACTGCCCGTTCCATGATCTCGCCATCACGGTTGACAACTCCCTTGTGTCCTCCTCCCAGAGTGCTAAGAGCCTTGGCGTGACCCTGGACAACACCCTGTCGTTCTCCACCAACATCAAGGCGGTGACCCGATCCTGTAGGTTCATGCTCTACAACATTCGCAGAGTACGACCCTGCCTCACACAGGAAGCGGCGCAGGTCCTAATCCAGGCACTTGTCATCTCCCGTCTGGATTACTGCAACTCGCTGTTGGCTGGGCTCCCTGCCTGTGCCATTAAACCCCTACAACTCATCCAGAACGCCGCAGCCCGTCTGGTGTTCAACCTTCCAAAGTTCTCTCACGTCACCCCGCTCCTCCGCTCTCTCCACTGGCTTCCAGTCGAAGCTCGCATCCGCTACAAGACCATGGTGCTTGCCTACGGAGCTGTGAGGGGAACGGCACCTCCGTACCTTCAGGCTCTGATCAGGCCCTACACCCAAACAAGGGCACTCCGTTCATCCACCTCTGGCCTGCTCGCCTCCCTACCTCTGAGGAAGCACAGTTCCCGCTCAGCCCAGTCAAAACTGTTCGCTGCTCTGGCACCCCAATGGTGGAACAAGCTCCCTCACGACGCCAGGTCAGCGGAGTCAATCACCACCTTCCGGAGACACCTGAAACCCCACCTCTTCAAGGAATACCTGGGATAGGATAAAGTAATCCTTCTAACCCCCCCCCCTTAAAAGATTTAGATGCACTATTGTAAAGTGGTTGTTCCACTGGATATTATAGGTGAATGCACCAATTTGTAAGTCGCTCTGGATAAGAGCGTCTGCTAAATGACTAAAATGTAAATGTAAAATGAAATGCTTATACCAATAGGGTGGAGTTTGGAAAAGGAGCTATTCTCATTGTAGAAGGTACATAGAAAGTTTTTTTTTTTAATCTGAATTTACAGATATACAGTGTAAAAATGTGCTATTATGTTAATCAGATGAGATCTTAATTTACCAAATGATAAATTAAAATACTTGCTACCGTGATAATCTAGAAATGAATGGGTTAGTTTACCTTTTTGTCAGGTTCAGGTTCCAGAAACATGCCTATACTCCAGCAATCTCTGTCTGAGTCAGTCCAGCCAGGAGACTCTGTGACTCTGAACTGTACAATACACACTGAGACCTGTGCAGGAGAGCACAGTATCTATTGGTTCAGACATGGCTCAGGAGAATCCCTTCCAGGAATCATTTACACCCAGGGAGACAGGAGTGATGAGTGTGAGAAGAGCCCTGAGGCTGTGTCTCCTACACAGAGCTGTGTCTACAACCTCCCCAAGAGGAACCTCACCCTCTCTGATGCTGGGACTTACTACTGTGCTGTGGCCTCATGTGGGGAAATACTGTTTGGGAAAGGGACCAAGCTGGACATTCAAAGTCATTCCAATTTCCTCTGCTATACATTGCCACAAAGACATTTTAATGTATGCCACATAGCTCAAAATTATTGCTTTTTGTTTCAACCAATTCATGCTCCTATAACATGGTAGCCTTAGTTTTAGTAGGACCTTTATTTTGGCACAATGTATTTCGTAAAAATGTTTGTCTCTACAATGGGGACTTTTATTTTGAAATTGATTAGTTTACTAGTATCATATTTTACCTAAGCGTTCATGAATACAATATGAATCTACTGATACCCTTTCACAGTTCCAGAGCATGATTCTCCATTTGATCTAAGTCCTACTGTTCTTGCCTTGGTCGTGTCCAACATCGTTCTAGGGATAGTGACCCTTCTGCTTGCCTGGGCGCTTTACAAGAATCTGAACAGACATCACAGAGGTAGTTATTTTACTTTATATCATGTCTAATGTTTCATGTATATGTATAAAATGTATAGTCTGTAAACATCAATTTAATATCTAACTTATAAGCATTGTCAATTAACTACATGAGGTTAAACAGAAAAATGTATTGTCTTAAAAATAATAAATGGCCTTCCTCTGTTTCAATCTCTGAAGGGAGGAAAGATGGTCCAACATCCCAGGGGAATCAGGTAAATTCATAAACGTTCATGAATATATTCTCAGTTTTTACACAAAAGTGTCTCTTTACAACTGTCATTTAGGTTTCCTTACAACTAGTATTCAGCTTGGAAGTAATAGATCACTGTACTAGATAACTTTCTTTTCTTTGTGATGGTTGTTACTTTTTTCCATGGAACTTCTCTCTGTCACTGTTCCACTGACTGTAAGGTCATTTAGTGGGTGTACAGTGTGTTTGACAGGTCTTTTGTAGAGGAGAAAATAAAATGTCATATAGCATCTAGCATCACAATGCATTTTGCCATGGTTTCACCTCTCACAGAATCAAGACAGTGACGTGTTGAACTACGCCGCTGTAACTTTCACTCCCAAGAAGAACTCTTCCTCCTCCAGAAGAACAAGAGAGAAGACCAGCAGAGAGGATGCAGTGTACTCTGAGGTCAGGTACCTTCAGCAGGAGTGAGAAACACAGTATCACCACTGTCACAAAGACTCCAAGCAGAACCAGTTTACTCCTTGTAATAAAATGACTGTTAGTAACTGAAATGTATGTAATTTTGACAATGTCTATATGTTAGATTTATATGATTATCCTGTAACGCACCAAATATTCAAACCTTTAATTGTGCTTTTAATTAATATACATTCTCTGATAGAGGATCCCTTGTTTGCTGTATGATTATGTTTTTTTTATCATAATAAACTATAATATTTTAACCCTCCATACATCTCTGTTTCCTCTGTAAAGTACATATATGTGTCACGTTCTGACCTGTAAAGGTGTTATTTGTTAGTGTTTAGTTTGGTCAGGACGTGGCAGGGGGTATTTGTTTTATGTGGTTCAGGGTGGTTGTGTGTATGTGTCCATGTAGAGAGGGGTATTTGATTTATTAGTCCAGGGTTTTGGTTATTGTTCTATGTTAGTTTATTTCTATGTTCTGTCTAGTCATTTGTATTTCTATGTTTAGTTAATTGGTGTTGGGGCCTTCAGTTGGAGGCAGCTGTCTATCGTTGCCTCTGATTGATGGTCCTATAATTAGGAGTGTGTTAGTATTGTGGATTGTGGGTAGTTGTATTCTGTTTTGTGCTTGGCACATGACAGAACGGTTAGTGTTGTTTCTGTTAATTGTATACGTGTTTATTTTGTTTCTCCTTCTTATATATTAAAAAGAGAAGATGAGTATACACTTCCCTGTTGCGTCTTGGTCCTCTACACATGACACTCGTTACAATATGTTACCACAGGATTAAAAGGAATAGCAGTTTAGCTGAATGTGTGTCAGGCTCCATCAGTCAGAAACCCTTCATACCATTAGCTTACACAATGTAAAGATCATTCTGACTCGACATACCTCATATATATATATATATATATATATATATATATATATATATATATATATATATATATACCGTTGAAGTCGGAAGTTTACATAATCTTAAATTGGAGCCATTAAAACACATTTTTCAACCACTCCACAAATTTCTTGTTAACAAACTATAGTTTTGGCAAGTCGGTTAGGACATCTACTTTGTGCATGACACAAGACATTTTTCCAACAATTGTTTAAAGACAGTTTATTTCACTTATAATTCACTTTATCACAATTCCAGTGGGTCAGAAGTTTACATACACTAAGTTGACTGTGCCTTTAAACAGCTTGGAAAATTCCAGATAATGATGTCATGGCTTTAGAAGTTTCTGATAGGCTAATTGACATCATTTGAGTCAATTGGAGGTGTACCTGTGGATGAATTTCAAGGCCTACCTTCAAACTCAGTGCCTCTTTGTTTGACATCATGGGAAAATCAAAAGAAATCAGCCAAGACCTCAGAAAAAAAATTATAGACCTGCACAAGTCTGGTTCATCCTTGGGAGAAATTTCCAAATGCCTGAAGGTACCACGTTCATCTGTACAAACAATAGTACGCAAGTATAAACGTAATGGGACCACGCAGCCATCATACCGCTCAGGAAGGAGACGCGTTCTTTCTCCTAGAGATGAACGTACTTTGGTGCGAAAAGTGCAAATCAATCCCAGAACAACAGCAAAGGACCTTGTGAAGATGCTGGAGGAAACAGGTACAAAAGTATCTATATCCACACTAAAACGAGTCCTGTATCGACATAACCTGAATGGCCACTCAGCAAGAAAAAAGCCACTGCTCCAAACCCGCCATAAAAAAGCCAGACTACGGTTTGCAACTGCACATGGGGACAAAGATCATACTTTTGGGAGAAATGTCCTCTGGTCTGATGAAACAAAAATAGAACTGTTTGGCCATAATGACTATCGTTATGTTTGGAGGAAAAAGTGGGAGACTTGCAAGCCGAAGAACACCATCCCAACTGTGAAGCACGGGGGTGGCAGCATCATGTTGTGGGGGTGCTTTGTTGCAGGAGGGATTGGTGTACTTCACAAAATAGATGGCATCATGAGGTAGGAAAATTATGTGGATATATTGAAGCAAGATCTCAAGACATCAGTCAGGAAGTTAAAGCTTGGTCGCAAATGGGTCTTCCAAATGAACAATGACCCCAAGCATACTTCCAAAGTTGTGGTGAAATGGCTTAAGGACAACAAAGTATAGGTATTGTAGTGGCCATCACAAAGCCCTGACCTCAATCCTATAGAATATGTGTGGGCAGAACTGAAAAAGCATGTGCGAGCAAGTAGGCCTACAAACCTGACTCAGTTAAACCAGCTCTGTCAGGAGGAATGGGCCAAAATTCACCTAACTTATTGTGGGAAGCTTGTGGAAAGCTACCCAAAACATTTGACCCAAGTTAAACAATTTAAAGGCAATGCTACCAAATCCTAATTGAGTGCATGTAAACTTCTGACTCACTGGGAATGTGATGAAAGAAATAAAAGCTGAAATAAATCATTCTCTTTACTATTATTCTGACATTTCACATTCTTAAAATAAAGTGGTGATCCAAACTGACCCAAGACAGGGAATTTTTACTATGATTAAATGTCAGGAATTGTGAAAATCTGAGTTTAAATGTATTTGGCTAAGGTGTATGTAAACTTCCGACTTCAACTGTATACAGTACCAGTCAAATATTTGGACACACCTTCTCATTCAAGGGTTTTTCTTTATTTGTACTATTTTCTACATTTTAGAATAATGGTGAAGACATCAAAACTTTGAAATAACATCTATGGAATCATGCAGTAACCAAAAAATCTAAATATATTTGAGATTCTTCAAAGGCCTGATTGGTGGAGTGCTGCAAATCAAATCAAATCAAATGTATTTATATAGCCCTTCGTACATCAGCTGATATCTCAAAGTGCTGTACAGAAACCCAGCCTAAAACCCCAAACAGCAAGCAATGCATGTGAAAGAAGCACGGTGGCTAGGAAAAACTCCCTAGGAAAAACTCCCTAGAAAGGCCAAAAACCTAGGAAGAAACCTAGAGAGGAACCAGGCTATGAGGGGTGGCCAGTCCTCTTCTGGCTGTGCCGGGTGGATATTATAACAGAACATGGTCAAGATGTTAAAATGTTCATAAATGACCAGCACAGTCAAATAATAATAATCATAGTAGTTGTCGAGGGTGCAACAAGCACGTCCGGTGAACAGGTCAGGGTTCCATAGCCGCAGGCAGAACAGTTGAAACTGGAGCAGCAGCATGGCCAGGTGGACTGGGGACAGCAAGGAGTGACCATCGGGATCCATTCTCCCCTAGTTGCTCTATTTGGCCGGCGGCCAGCTCTAGGAAGAGTATTGGTGGTTCCAAACGTCTTCCATTTAAGAAATATGGAGGCCACTGTGTTTTTGGGAGCCTTCAATTCTGCATAAATGTCTACAGACAATTCCTTCGACCACATGGCTTGGTTTTTGCTCTGACATGAACTGTCAACTGTGGGACCTTATATAGACAGGTGTGTACCTTTCCAAATCATGTCCAATCAATTAAATATACCACAGGTGGACTCCAATCAAGTTGTAAAATTATCTCATCGATGATCAAGGAAAACAGGATGCCCCATAGCTCAATTTTGAGACTTAAAGCAAAGGGTCTGAATACTTATGTAAATAAGGTATTTCTGTTTTTTACTTTGTAATACATTTGCAAAAAATTCTAAAAACCTGTTTTCGCATCATCATTATGGGGTATTGTGTGTAAATTGATGAAGAAAATGTTGAATTTAATCAATTTTAGAATAAGGCTGTAACGTAACAAAATGTGGAAAAAGTGATGGAGAGGAGGACAAGTGGTTTGCCATATCTTTGAATACAAGTTTAAATCATTCTATATTGTATGTGTAGTTAAATCAAATGTATTGAAATCTAAATCAGTAAATATCTCTGTAGTTTCTGTGCGTTGTACCTCAGGGCCACTGTAGCCCTCTCCACTCTGTTAGGCCACACAGCTCAGTGGTACAGGGGTGGTTAGAGAGGGGGAGTTAGATTCAAACCACAACTGTTTAATGGCCACAGAGGAGTAGGTGCCTCTTTTGGCCTCTCTTAGCTTAGGTCACTGCTGTGTGTATTAGTGATTTGGTTATTCTTTAATGAGTTGGCCGTAAAGTAAAAAGTACCCAGCATTGGACAATTTTATTACATTGATTACTTAATCAAATCCTCCACAATTTTGTTGGTCATGATGTTATTCTCCACTTAGTATTCCTGTCATGACTGCACTGATCACAGCCCCCTCTTCTGAAAAGCAGCTAGTCACCTTTATAAGGAGAATATGATTGGTGTCTGGGGTACAGGAGGGGCCAGTGAAGAATGCATCATTTCCTTTGGTGTGAGTGACAGGGAGGAGCAGTTCAGTGATGATTGAGACCTACTGAGGTGAACATCACTGGGCCTCTCAGACTGGGGGGATGAGTGTCTGTCTCTTTTCTCTCTCTCTCGCTCTGCCCGCCTGCCCAACAAATTGTATTTGTTGAAAAGATTCTACCTGGAACCAAAATGGTTTTTCAAACGGTGCTCCTATGGGACAGCCGAATAACCCTTTTAGGTTCTAGATAGCACTGCTTTTTGTCTATGAGTGTGGCTGCTCAAAAGAACCTGGTCACTTTTCCACCACGTGACATGTGTAAGTAGAAATGTGTGGGTGATTTGAGGGGCGGTTAACCGTAAGGGGATGTGAGATGGAGACAGTAGACATATCTTGCGTCATATCTTTGCTGAAGACAAACAACCTGCACTAAAATAAGACTGGCCTTCAGCTCTCACAACACCTGTCAGTGCATCAAAACCACACACGTTCTTTTCACACCTCTCCTCAACTGGAAGATAATAACCAGACCCCTGCTGCTCAGTTAGAAGTGCAGACAAGCTAAAAGCCTTTCCCATAACCTGAAGTGTTCAACAATAGAAGAAAGTGCATACTCAGATAGGGTGTAATCCCAATAGTTTTTAAACTATTTTCCTTCATGAAAACTTCTGTCAACTCTGACCCATTCACTCAAACAGGACAACTTAAGTCAGTATCAAAGTTCACAGTGCTATTTATTCATGCTTAGACAATAAGTGCATACACAGAGATTTGGCGAAAGCAATTAACAAACTACATACAGTCTATTGATATTGGCCATAGCTTTATCTATTTCCTGGTGGTGTAGATGATGATGAAGATGGTAGGACAGCAGAGGAGAACTCCAGTTCTTTTGTTGGAGAGAAGGACCAGGATTGTCATCTATGGATCAATGTCACCATCTGAAAATAATGTCATATACTGTATAACTCCACTATAGTGCTATGGGCAGTTGTCGATAATGTGTCATCAATAATGAAATATAATGTTAATGTCTTTCTAATAATAGGATATGGTTTAAGAAATGTAAGCTACCTTCAACATCCAGCTTGGTCCCGTTCCCAAACAGTATTTCCCCACATGAGGCCCCAGCACAGTAGTAAGTCCCAGCATCAGAGAGGCTGAGGTTCCTCTTGGGGAGGTTGTAGACACAACTCTAAGTAGGAGACCCAGCCTCAGGGCTCTTCTCACACTGATCACTCCTGTCTCCATGGGTGTAAATGATTCCTGGATGGGATTCTCCTGAAACATGTCTGAACCAATAGACACTGTGTTCTCCTGCACAGGTCTCAGGGTGTATTTTACAGTTCAGAGTCTTCTGGCTGGACTGACTCAGACACAGACTTATGTACAACATGCTGGGTCCTGGAATCTGTATCTTTTCAAGGACTATAAAATCACTTTACTATCAATGACTTGCACAATTTCCAAATACAACATATATTTGCTAAAAGAGAAGATAAAACACCTGAATGCATACCCTGATGTTTCAGAAAAACACAACTCCCGAAGATCATGCTTTCATAATCAATTGCAGCACAGTAATACATCCCCATGTTGGATGCCATGGAATCTGAGATGGTCAACCCAAATCTGGTGCCACTCTTCCTTGTAGCAAATCAAAGCTTTTTGTCAAATTCTCCAAAGAAAATTGCAGTGAGAATACAGAGATAACATCTGGGGCTTGTCCTGCCATCGTCATACACAGTGATGAAGCATTCCAAATCAACTGTGTCTTCAAGAGTGAAGGTGCTCCAAACATCAGACTGAGTGACAACAACAGAAAGAGACAAAGCTGAAAGATAAATATTTACATTAATAAAAAATCCACATATCACAGTTCATGCATGTACTGTAAGAACTCAAAATGTCTGTTTTCTTAAATACGTAACCATGATTGTCCCCTTTAAATAGTAAGTTTGCACTCTTATTACCCCTAGCTTTACCTGTTCAGAATAACAGATAGATTTTCTTCATATAACAGACAGTTTCATCATTGTCCTTCTAATGTGTATACTGGTCATCTTGTCTGTCAGATAAGAGTGAGAGACAAGGGGTTAGCTGTCGTACACATCAGGAGGTGAACATTCTTATCTGTTTCTGGTTTTTAAACTGTACCTAAAGGATTTGTACATAAATTAACCGTATTTTGAAGATAAAACAAAATACAATTGTCATAATGAATGTACCTTTTTCTCCAAAGTCCATCATGAATAGGCTTCAACCGCAGTATGTTGCTGTATCAGACTCAAACGTGTGAAAAAATTCCTTTATAGGTGTCAGCTATGCCCCTTTCTTGCAGTTTGTTCTCCAAGGTCTAACTGACATTAAAAAGATGACATGCATCAACCACAGTGTGAGGTGACAGGAACTACAAGTCTGGAGCCAGAGATGACCTGATATTATTGGCTAGTAGCTCTGACACTCAGACAAAGCTGCAGGCTTTGATGATGAACTATAAGACCTGTCTCTGAAAAGACCTGTCTACCTTTGTAGCTGTAGCTACAGCCGGGATAGGGTTAGCTTTAGGGTTGGGACTAGGGCTATAGGGTTAGCTTTAGGGTTAGGACTAGGGCTATAGGGTTCGCTTTAGAGTTAGGATTAGGGCTATAAGGTTAGCTTTAGAGTTAGGACTGGGGCTATGGCCAGGGCTAAGGTTAGTGGATAGTTAGTTGAACATCCATAGACTATCTGTAGGGACTATCCAAATAAAGCATTCCCAGCAGCTATAACCATGCATTGAAAAAAATAAAACACCCACAAATGTTGTTGTTTCAAATAATTATTCAAATCAAATGTTATCCGTCACATGCTTAGTAAACAACATGTGTAGCTAAAAGTGAAATGCTTACTCATGAGCCCTTCTCTACCAAGGCAGAGAGAAATAAAATAGAAAATTAAATAAAAGTAATAAAAGTACACAATGAGCAACGATAACTTGGCTACATGCACGGGGTAACAGTAGCGAGTCGTATGCAGGGGTACGAGTTAATTGAGGTAGATATGTACATATAACTAGGAATAAAGTGACAGATAATAAGCAGTAGCAGCAGCGTATGTTATGAGCACAGGAGGTTAATTAGGGAGAACGGGCTCATGGTAATGACTGGAGTGGAATTAGTGGAATGGTAACAAATACATCAAACACATGGTTTCCAGGTGTTTGACTCAATTCCATTGGCGCTATTCCAGCCATTATTATGATCCATTCTCCCCTCAGCAACCTTATATGGTGATGAGTCAAAAAGGTTAGTGCAATGCAGATAGTCCGGGTAACTATTTGGTTAACTTTTTATCTAACTATACTCAACAAAAATATAAACGCAACATGCAACAATTTCTATTATTTTACAGTTCATATAAGGAAATCAGTCAATTGAAATAAATTAATTTGACCCTAATCTATGGATTTCAGATGACTGGGCAGGGGCGCAGCCATGGGTGGGCCTGGGAGGGCATAGGCCCACCCACTTGGGAGCCAGGCACACCCACTGGGGAGCCAGGCACACCACTGGGGAGCCAGGCCCAGCCAATCAGAATGAGTTTTCCCCACAAAATGGCTTTATTACAGACAGAAATACTCCCCAGTTTCATTAGCTGTCCGGGTGGCTGGTCTTAGACGATCCCACAGGTGAAGAAGTTGGTTGTGAAGGTCCTGGGCTGACGTGGTTACACGTGGTCTAAGGTTTGTGAGGCCGGTTGGACATACTACCAAAATCTCTAAAACGACATTGGAGGCAGCTTATGGTAGAGAAATTAACGTTAAATTCTCCGCCAACAGGTCTGGTGGATGTTCCTGGAGTCAGCATGTCAATTGCACGCTCCCTCAAAACTTGAGACATCTGTGGCATTGTGTTGTGTGACAAAACTGCACATTTTAGAGTGCCATTTTGTTGTCCCCAGCACAAGGTGCACCTGTGTAATGATCATGCTGTTTATTCAGCTTCTTGATATGCCACACCTGTATATGGCAAAGGATAAATGCTCAATAACAGGGATGTAAACAAATTTGTGCACAACATTTGAGAGATATAAACTTTTTGTGCATATGGAAAATGTTGGGGATATATTATTTCAGCTCACGAAGCATGGGACCAACACTTTACATGTTGTATTTATATTTACATGTTGCATTTATATTTTTGTTCAGTATACTTAGCAGTCTTTTCACTTGGGGTAGAAGCTGTTCAGGGTCCTGTTGGTTCCAGACTTGTTGCATCGGTGTCACTTGCCATGTGGTAGCAGAGAAAAGAGTCAATGACTTGGGTGGCTGTAGTCTTTGACCATTTTTAGCTCTTTCCTCTGTCACAGCCTGGTATAAAGGTCCTGGATGGCAGGGAGCTCAGCCGCAATGATATACTTGACTGTACAAACTACCCTCTGTAGGGCCTTGCGGTCAGGTCCTTAGCTGAGTGATGAGCTTGGGAAGGCACTATGGTGTTGAACGCTGAGCTGTAGTCAATGAAAAGCATTCTCACATAGGTGTTCCTCTTGTCCAGGTGGGAAAGGTCAGTGTGGAGTGCAATAGAGAGTGCGTCATCTATGGATCTGTTGGGGCGGTATGCGAATTGGAGTGGGTCCAGGGTGCTCTGAGTACGCGTCCTGGTAATCCGTCTGGCCCTGCGCCCTTGTGAATGTTAACCTGTTTAAAGGTCTTACTCACATCGGCTATGGAGAGCGCAATCACACAGTCGTCCAGAACAGCTTGTGCTCTCCTGCATGGTTCAGTGTTGCTTGCCTCGAAGTGAGCATAGAGGGGATTTAGCTCATCTAGTAGGCTCGTGTCACTGGGCAGTTCGTGGATTGGTTTCCCTTTCCCTTCCATTTGTAATCCGTAATAGTTTGCAAGCCATGCCACATCCGACGAGCATCAGAGCCGTTGTAGTAGGATTTGGTCTTAGTCCTGTGTTGACGCTTTGCCTGTTTGATGGTTCGTCAGAGGGCATGGCAAGATGTCTTATAAGCGTCCGGATTACTGTCCCGCTCCTTTTAGTTTACTCAACTTTTGGGTCCAAGTGTAACCTGAACAATAAAAAAATTGTTAGCTGCAACTTCAGTCAATTTAAAATGTAAAATTATATGTTTGCTCAACTTGTCTCATAGGTTCATTCAACTATCAATTATTATTTTAACTAAAAAAGGCTGTGCAAATAGTTACTCACACACAGTGCTCTTAAAATATAATTTCAATTTACATATTTGACACACATTGTGCATGTTTATTTATACAGTTCTTATTATTCAACATGTCCTCACCTGGGATTTAAACTCACAACCTCTTGGATCATGGCTACACTGATCTTCCAGCTATGCCACCATGTCTGTGCCAATTATCAGTTAGACTGACTATTCTCTCATCATTGATTTGATTTCCTTATAAATAAAATGTTATGTTTTTCTGTATAGTTGTCTATTTGTGGGGCAATTACTCTGTTTTGATGTTACTCCTTAAGATTGCAACGCTGTAAACAGAGGTTGTGGGTTGAAATTCCATATTAGGACATGTTGAATATTAATTACTGTATAAATGAACATGTGGAACCAGTTACTTAATAATATATAGTTGAAACAACTAGATTATTTTTACAGTATGATAGGGGGAAGCTTTGTGGACAGCAGCCCAAACAGCTTCCCAAATGTTTCAAATTCTGTGGTGTGTTTTATTATAAGTCAACTATCTCAACTTTGACTTCACTTGCATATACTTGGGTTTTTACATTCCACATAAAAATGCCTGTAGGAGTATCACTTCTGCTTTCAGTAGACATTGTGGTCCAATACTAACTACAATACCCCCTACCATTGAAATCCCCATGCTCCTGCTTCGCACAAGCTCCATAACATGTGTTTCCCTCTCTATCCTTTTCTCCCCGTTGCAAGATATCTTCCTTCAATCACCACTCCCCTCACTTCTCCCTGCCATCTGCCACAACCTATATTCCAGCTCTACTGGTCTATGGATTGTAGGCTACTGTTAAACCTAACATAGATAACAAGACTGACTGCATCGTCCATCCTAGAATCTGCTTTGAGGACAGCATATATTCCAACAGAATCTTACCACAGTAACTTAGCTCATTTTCAAAATGTTACATTTGTTTGCTTATTTCTGAAGAGTACATTATTTGTGTTTAAGGTTTGGTCCTGGTTTTGGTTAGTCAGTTTCGGACTATAGTGGTCCGTACTGGGGTTACCATCACCTTGCAGTGTTCTAATGTTACAACAGTTCCAGGACACACAGCCTGGTTCAAACAAGTCAACGGATCAGAGCCTGTGTGTCTCTCGACTATGTACGGCTCACATCCATCGACAGTTTGGCACAACAATGTTTTAAAAGTAGTCATTTGGAAATGTATAGCAGCAACACCACTATCTTTCTCAAAATCAAAAAAGTAGAAATAGCTGACAGTAGCCTGTATTTCTGTGGATTGTTTCCACAAGGCTACATGTCAAAACATTCAATGTACGTTTTCCGCTATTTGTCTGGCTTTTGATACATTTGAAAATGTTTATCAAGCTAATCAGCAGTTATCACAAAAGAAAGGCAAACCATTGCTGGCCATAATTTTTATCATTATAATTTTGAGAAAAACTAATTATTTATTCTACTAATCCTGATGTTATAGGACACAAAAAACACGAGGAAAAGAAAGAGTGGGTTTCTCTTTCTTTCCATGTAGATGCAGAACAATTTGTACATTTTTAGCTCTATCATTAAAGGATCACAAACGGATTTAATTACATTTCATCTAATAGGACATTTTAATAGAACTATCAGTCCTGTAGGAGAGAATGAAGAAATCACCATGATCCTGGGTGTTGTGACTACTGTTTACCTGATAGTCATCCTCATCCTGGTCCTCAGGATCTGACGAGATGCAAACACACACAATAAGGTTACAATGGAAGACCATGAGAGTTTTCTAGAAGGTGTATGTCTCAGATTATTAGACTATCAACTGAGTGTTCAAAACATTAAGAATACCTGCTTATTCCATGACATAGACTGATCAGGTGAATCCAGCAAGTTATGATCCCTTCATGATGTCACTTGTTAAAGAGATTTCACAACACATTAAGTGTGTGCACTGAGGCCACTACTCTACTACCACATATATACAACACAAAATTAAGTGTGTGTGTGTGTGTGTGTGTGTGGTGTGTGTGTGTGTGTGTGTGTGTGTGTGTGTGTGTGTGTGTGTGTGTGTGTGTGTGTGTGTGTGTGTGTGTGTGTGTGTGTGTGTGTGTATTGTGTATGTTATCATGTGTGTGTGTATGCGTGTGTCTGTGCCTGTGTGTGTCTCTTCACAGTCCCCGCTGTTCCATAAGGTGTATTTTTATCTGTTTTGTAAATCTAATTTGACAGCTTTCATGAGTTACTTGATGTAGAATAGAGTACTATGCAGTCATGGCTCTATGTAGTACTGTGCACCTCCCATAGTCTGCTCTCGTCTTGGGGACTGTGAAGAGACCTCTGGTGTGCCATTCAGAGGGTGAATGGACAAGACAAAATATTTAACTCCCTTTGAATGGGGTATGGTATTAGGTTCCAGGCGCACCGGTTTGATTGCGTCAAGAACTACATCGCTGCTGGCTTGTTTTATGCTCAACAGTTTCCTGTGTGTATCAAGAATGGTCCACCACCCAAAGGATATAAAGCCAACTTGGCACAACTGTTGGAAGCATTGGAGTCAACATGGGCCATTATCCCTGTGGAATGTTTTCGACACCTTGTAGAATCCATGTCCCAATGAGTTGAGGCTGTTCTGAGGGCAAAAGGGATGCAACTCAAAATTATAAAGGAGTTCTTAATGTTTTGTACACTCAGTGTAAATTGAGAGCAAACCACAAGCACACACTCTTGGGGTATCTCTCTGACAAAAAGTTGGCATGGTAACAAAAAATAAAATGAATGTTTGTGTACTGACCGAAATTCCTCTTTACTTATTCAGATACTGAGGCTCAACTACAACCACAAAATAGCCAGGTAATAGAACATTTTATATTTACTTGATTTGTGTACATGTTCTAAATATAACAGTACTTGGACTAAGCTATCTTTTAGAAGTGTTTGTTTTGTTGATACAGTATTTGCATGTTTTGTGTAATATTATTATTTGTTTTCTACAAGATCCGGGTCAGGACCCAGACTCTCTAAAGTACGCAGTGTTGAGATTCCATCAGGTGAGACCAAGGAATAAGAAAACAGCTAAAGGTCTAATAATGGAGATGGAGCATGTTGTGTACGCTGACACAAGATCATGTCTAAATGTTTTAATGTTGATATCAGTGTAGCACTGATGAAGAACTAATGTAATACACTGAATAGTTGTTTTATAATTGACTGTTGTTGTCCTCTGTCCCTCTAATTTCAAGCAGTCAAAAATGTACTTTTGAAAAGTCATCATGGTTGGAGACTGAGGTAGGGTAGGAGGGGCCAATGAGCAACACATCACTTGCTGTAGTGTGAGTGACAGGAAGGAGCAGCCCAGTGTTGAGTGAGACCTGCTGAGGTGAACATCGCTGGGCCTCTCATGACATTTGTCTAATAGACAGTGGAATATAAAAAATAAAAAAAAGAATAACTATAGAATAGATTCCCAGTATTTTACCATCTTTTTAAATTAAAGATGACATAGCCCTGGGGTAATATATCTAATTCTGTGTAAATAAGATTACATAATAATACTTGTGGTAATGTACTGTACTATATATTTATTGGGAAATAACCAATAAAAATAACAAATTGTACAAAATATTTTGTTTTGTAGTTTGTGAGTATAATGTTGACTCTCTCTCTCTCTGTGCATCTAAATCACACATTCTCTTCTCACCAATCAGGCCTCACATCTCTTTCCATCCATACCACCAGACAACAAATACCTGACCAAAACCAAACTACCCCAGGCTTCTCTCTCTCTCTCTCTATCTCTCTCTCTTTTCGGCATCTAAACAATAATACAGTTTAATTTAATGCACTATGTACAGCGATACTGTATTTTGGACACCTGGGGTTTGAAGTAGGCCTACTTCAGTCATAGTGCATCCATGATGTATTTGCATTCACAGTAAATGCATCCATAAACAATACAGAGGCAGGTGTCAATTCTCTCTGCAGACTCTCATCTGATGTATTCGCTGCAGACGTTACATCCTCGGCCTGTGGTCAGTGTCAACTCGCTGGTGTGAACAGGGATGGAAAACAACACACACCTCATACAAAGATCTCTGTGGTCAGAAGTTTCCACTCAACAACTTAACAAACAGACAAACAGACAACTTTTCTTTCTTAGGTACTTTTGATTTCACATCTCATATTTCCTGTGACATCATGTGTTTTATGTGTTATGGTTTGCTACCAATGCAGTTTGATTTGCATACAGATTATTTGTCTCATTGTATTTCTAAGGCCTGTGATGAGCCTTGTGATGTCTTTGGTCATCATACACTTTTTAAATTTCTGTATTTGTTCTGAACAGAGGGATTCAGAAGAAGTTGATAGTTGATAGGTGTATTTTGACCTCTTACACGTATGGCCCACGGTTGTTTTCATGTCCTCATTGTTTAGGAGGACATAAGGGTGCAGTAAAGACATGCACTCATCAAGACGACCCAAAACCATAATCTACCTACCACAGGAGGCTGCTGAGGAGAGAACAGCTCATAATAATGGCCAGAATGGAGCAAATGGGATGGCATCAAACACCTGGTAAATATGTGTTTCAAGTATTTCATACCATTCCACTGATTCCACTCCATTCATTACCACAAGCCCATCCTCCCCAATGAAGGTGCCACCAACCTCCTGTGCTACCTACAGCATAAACCAAATGACAAATGTGCTTCCAAAATGGCACCCTATGTGCTCTGGTCAAAAGAAGTGCACTATGTACTGTAGGGCAGGGATCATCAACTAGATTCAGCCACGGGCTGATTTTTTCTTGAGCAGATGGTTGGGGGGCCAAAACATAATGGATCACAGCATTAACCAAATGACAAGTGTGCTTCCAAATATTGTGGGCCCTATTCAAAAGTAGTGCACTGTACAGTCAGATTTTTTTTAAACAGAAATCTCAAAAATATAAAAATGTATTATCATGTGACTATCAGGCTCTCCACGTGGTTATATTGTAATATAACAAACAATTATTAGAAACTTGGTTTTATTGTGTAAAAGGTGCAGATTCCAGGAACCAGCATTTTACTCATCAGTCTGTGTCTGAGTCAGTATAGCAATAAGACTCTGAGCTGTAAAATACACACTGAGACCTGTGCAGGAGAACACAGTGTCTATTGGTTCAGACATGGCTCAGGAGAATCCCATTCAGGAATCATTTACACCCATGGAGACAGGAGTGATCAGAGTGAGAAGAGCCCAAAAAGAGGCTTCTTTTTGCATTAATAAATATCAATTTAACCAACTGATACTGACTAAAATAGACTTCTTCCATCTTTTGTGCAGAGAGCTTGCAAAGGGAAGATTTAAACTGACACAAAACATGGGTGTTACCATGCTAATCACAACCACCCATGCATTCACACAGTTAGCTGTTCACAGGTACCAGAACCCGTTGGTCTCCTGTAAGCACAAAACGAGGCCACTACTATGCTTTGGACAGGCGTGAAAGCCTTCTACACATCCTCTCTCTATGTGGTTTTCAGCAGGATGTCTGTGTGGTGTCACTGTTTTCTCTCATTGTTGTTCACGACAATGACAATTAGCAACACAGTCCACTGACATGTAAGACCCACACAGTATATTATCACCAAAACTGAACAGAAGGCCAGGTTTAATTCATTATTAGACTACAATCATTAGCTTATAGTGTCTAAATAGAATGTATCTATTTATCCCAGGCTGCAGCCAGAAGGTCTTCCCAGTTAACTGTTACACCCATACTAAACTGACAGGTGTTATACTTCAGTTAGAGCATGATTCTGTGAATGATAGTTAATGAGACTGACATAAAATAGACTTGTTTCATTCTGTAGTGTATGTTATTCCCCCATATACACCCATGATGCTCCACCACTGTTCCCCCTGGTACATATCAAGACCTGTTGTAAACCAAACAGACCTCCTATAGGTCATCAGGAGTACTGTAACTGTTACATGGGGTTGGGCCAAGCCTAAGGAAGATAACTGAGTTTCCGACCAAGAGCCTATACAGGTACATGTACTCTGCCTGTAGCTCTTTACTGTTTGCACTCTGTTTGAAAATCTATTGTTCGCTTGCCAGACAACAATTTCTTCATTTCATATGTTGTTTACTGAAGAAAATGCATCTGTTTTGACACTGCAAGCTCAGTATTGTACGTTCTTTATCCAGCCGGTGATAGAAAATTACCCAATGGTTCTACAAAATGAATTGATCATCTAGACACCAAAAAGTCTCTATGCTTCACACACCCTGCACAACATATCCTACACAGTAAGCATTGGTCCACTTAAACAGGATAGTTACATATTGGTTTCCTTACCCGATAAGCATTCTATGGACAAGGTATGAAAGCAATCCATGCTTTGGTTTAGTTTCCCTGGCACTGTTTCCAAATGCTAATGTTTTAGCATTTGTGGTACAAATCCCATTCAAGTCATGGGACCGATATTAGCATTTTTCGCACATCATGTCCAAATCATTTGAAAGTATCTCAGATGAATTGTGAAGCTCAACAAAGTCATCTATAGATGATTGAACATCATGCTAAAATCAGTAGCTTCTGCAACTTTTTGCACTTTTTTGAATACTATGTCTGGTCCATGAGGTACATATGCATATAATCAGATATCACTGTATAGGAAACAGACTTACTGACATGTAGACTTTCTTGTCAGGTTCGATACGGGACCAAGCTGGACATCAAAGGTAAGTGATACATCTTACTTTTGCTTATAAATATTGTACAATATACTGTGTCAAACTGTATACAGTACTAGTTCTTTATATCACATAAGAAGTTGTGCAATCCTCCATATAGTTACTATACCACAATAATATATACAAGCATATATGTAGTTACTGTACCGTACTTCTATCACCATATTAATTGTCTCCCTCACTTGTCCTTGCTTGCAGAATTTACGAGATTAACAAGAGAGCATGTCTGCAGTGCACAGGGAAGTGACTTTTTCTTAGAAGTTGCTCTTCTTTAAATATCACCATCTACAGATAGAGGAAGAGACGGTGTACTCTGGGGTCAGACAGCAAAACAATACAGTACAATACAAACAATACAAAATATGTCCATTAAAATGAATTAGTTCTTTATTGACTCTAGCTTTTTTAACTTTATTATCTGTATTACTGTAACTGTAGCTACGAATGAATAAAGTAAATGATTTGACATGGACTGGCTTGTGATAAACTATTTAACAGTAATCAAGACAAAGGAAGGTGAATGTATTTATTTAGATTTAGCACGATAAAACATATAAATATAATATATATGGAAAAGTATGTAGACACCCCTTCAAATAAGTGAATTTGGCTATTTCAGTCACACCCGTTGCTGACAGGTGTATAAAATCAAGCACACAGCCATGCAATCTTCATAGACAAACATTGGCAGTAGATTGGCCTTTCTAAAGAGCTCAGTAACTTTCAATGTGGCAGTTTCATAGGATGCCACATTTCCAACAAGTCAGTTCCTCAAATTTCTCCCCTGCTCAACTGTAAGTGCTGTTATTGTGAAGTGGAAACGTCTAGGAGCAACAATGGCTCAGCCGCGAAGTGATAGGCCACACAAGCTCACAGAATGGGACCACCGAGTGCTGAAAAGCGTAGTGCGTAAAAATCGTCTTCAGTTGCAACACTTACTACCAAGTTCCAAACTGCCTCTTAAAGCAGTCAGCACAATAACTATTTGTCTGTGTCGCACCAGCCTTCCCTTTGGCTCCCCCTCCTGTCCAGCTCAGGCGTTCGGCGTCGCCGGCCTTCTAGCTGCTGCCTAACCTGCTGCTGGCAAACGCCCTTCACTCATCAACCCCGGACTTGTCTCATCATAATTAAACACACATGGTGTAAAACTCGCCGCAATTGGACTATGGAGCAGTGGAAACGTGCTCTCTGGAGTGATGAATCACGCTTCACCATTTGGCAGTCCAACGGACAAATCTGGGTTTGGCAGATGCCAGGAGAACGCTAACTGCCCCAATGCATAGTGCCAACTGTAAAGATTGGTGGAGGAGGAATAATGGTCTGGGGCTGTTTTTCATGGTTTGGGCTAGGCCCCTTAGTTCCAGTGAAGGAAAATCTTAAAGCTAAAGCATACTGTACAATGACATTCTAGACGATTCTGTGCTTCAAACCTTGTGGCAACAGTTTGGGGAAGGCCCTTTCCTGTTTCAGCATGACAATGCCCTCGTGCACAAAGAGAGGTCCATACAGAAATGGTTTGTTGAGATCGGTGTGAAATAACTTGACTGGCCCGCACAGAGCCCTGACCTCAACCCCATCGAAAACCTTTGGGATGAATTGGAACGCCGACTGAAAGACAGGCCTAATCGCCTAAAGTCAGGCCCCGACCTCACTAATGCTCTTGTGGATGAATGGAAGCAAGTCCCCGCAGCAATGTTCCTACATCTAGTGGAAAGCCTTCCCAGAAAAGAGGAGGCTGTTAAAGCAGAAAAGGGGGAACCAACTCCATATTAATTCCAATGATTTTGGAATGAGATGTTTGACGAGCAGGTGTGCACATACTTTTGGTCATGTAGTATATGTATTATACTACTATTATACTACTACACTTTTTTTTTCTTTGTTTTGTAATAAGCGACAAGGGTGGACTGGCCATCTAGCATTTTGGGCAAATGCCCGATGGGCTGGTTAATTTTAAGCACAGTGGGCCTGTCTAACTTGAGGTTTTCACGCAAAAATATCACACTGGTTAACCTGTTATGGTTAGGGGGCAGTATTTTCATGGCTGGATAAAAAACATACCCGATTTAATCTGGTTACTACTCCTGTCCAGTAACTAGAATATGCATATAATTATTGGCTTTGGATAGAAAACACCCTAAAGTTTCTAAAACTGTTTGAATGGTGTCTGTGAGTATAACAGAACTCATATGGCAGGCAAAAACCTGAGAAGATTTCATGCAGGAAGTGGCCTGTCTGACAAGGTGTCGTTCTTCTTGTCTCTGTTTATTGAAGAGTGAGGATCTTAGCTGTCCCGTGACACTTCCTACGGCTGCCATAGGCTCTCAGAAGGCGGCAAAACGCTGAATCGTGGCTTTGCAGGCTCTGGCTGAAACAAAGTAGCGCGTTTGGGTAGTGGCTGGTTACAGTACTGTGAGACTCAGGCTCATGCCCGCGTCGACCGAAAGCTTTGTTTTCTTTCCTCTGTTTAGCTAAATGGACATTCCCGGTCGGAATATTATCGAAAAATGGCATAAACATGGATTTTAAACA
Source organism: Salmo salar (assembly GCF_965601325.2). Taxonomy (NCBI): domain Eukaryota; kingdom Metazoa; phylum Chordata; class Actinopteri; order Salmoniformes; family Salmonidae; genus Salmo; species Salmo salar. The sequence continues at coordinate 78,582,623 of NC_138308.1, forward strand.
GCGGTTGACATGCTTCGAAGTACGGTAATGGAATATTTAGATTTTTTTTGTCACGAATTCGCGACCATGATTTACCATTTCGGATAGTGTCTGGGACGCACGAACAAAACGCCGCTATTCGGATATAATGATGGATTATTTTGGACCAAACCAACATTTGTTATTGAAGTAGCAGTCCTGGGAGTGCATTCTGACGAAGACAACAAAAGGTAATCAAACTTTTATAATAGTAAATCTGATATTGGTGAGTGCTAAACTTGCTGGGTGTCTAAATAGCTAGCCCGTGATGGCTGGGCTATGTACGTAGAATACTGCAAAATGTGCTTTCACCCAAAAGCTATTTTAAAATCGGACATATCGAGTGCATAAAGGAGTTCTGTATCTATAATTCTTAAAATAATTGTTATGCTTTTTGTGAACGTTTATCGTGAGTAATTTAGTAAATTGTTAGCAAATTCCCCGGAAGTTTGCGGGGGGGTATGCTAGTTCTGAACGTCACATGCTAATGTAAAAAGCTGGTTTTTGATATAAATATGAACTTGATTGAACAAAACATGCATGTATTGTATAACATAATGTCCTAGGTGTGTCATCTGATGAAGATCATCAAAGGTTAGTGCTGCATTTAGCTGTCTTCTGGGTTTTTGTGACATTATATGCTAGCTTGAAAAATGGGTGTCTGATTATTTCTGGCTTGGTACTCTGCTGACATAATCGAATGTTTTGCTTTCGCTGTAAAGCCTTTTTGAAATCGGACAGTGTGGTTAGATAAAGGAGGGTCTTGTCTTTAAAATGCTGTGAAATAGTCATATGTTTGAAAAATTGAAGTTTTTGAGTTTTTGAGGCATTTGTAATTCGCGCCACGCCTATCATTGGATATTGCAGCAGGTGTTCCGCTATCGGAACGTCTAGATGTAAGAGGCTAATAATGGCAGCCTCAAGGGAAAAAATGGGCCAGTGTGGGGGCCTCAATTATAAAAATGGGCCAGGGTGGGGGCCTCAAGGTAAAAAATTGGTTGCTGTGTTAGAAATGCCAAGGCCAATTTCTAGTCCTAGAATGCCCCTGACAAGCGAGCACATAGATATGCTAATGTTCATGTTTTCATACATTCATAGACATTTCTATATTAATTTGAATGGGAAAGCAGCCGTACGTTTGGGCCACAGAAAGTTGGTGGTACCTTAATTGGGGAGAACGGGCTCGTGGTAATGACTGGAGCGGAATCAGTGGAATAGTATTAAATACATCAAACACATGGTTTCCAAGTGTTTGATGCGATTCTATTTGCTCCATTCTGGCCATTATTATGAGCCTTCTCCCCTCAGCAGCTTCCACTGGTTTGAGCAATTGTCATTCTTGTCCAGGACCGGACTCTACAGAGACCGGTGCGCCATAAACAATTAGCTAGAGTAGAGCTTTTATGCAAATAGGTCATGCCATAGGGGCAAATAAGCCATGCCTGTCATGCCCTGACCTCACAGAGCCTTTTTATTCTCTATTTTGGTTAGGTCAGGGTGTGACTAAGGTGGGTACTCTAGTTTTTGTATTTCTATGTTGGCCTGGTATGGTTCCCAATCAGAGACAGCTGTCTATCGTTGTCTCTGATTGGGGATCATATTTAGGCAGCCTTTTCCCACCTGTTTGTTGTGGGATCTTGTCTATGTATAGTTGCCTGCGAGCACTACATTGGGGGCACGTTTCGGTTTGCTCTTTATTGTTTTCTGTGCGTTTCACGCGTATAAAGATGATGAAACCATTCCACGCTGCACCTTGGTCCGTTCATTACAACAACGTTTGTGACAATGCCATTCTCTTTGACGTGGCACTGCACTGGACTGTGTTGACAGGCAGCAGAACAGCACGACTTTGTTAAGATCGTTGTTCAGAAAGCAGAAAGCAATAGCAGTACAGTCCTACTGATCAAACAACCAACAGGTAGGCTATCTCTCCCTCAGTTGCCTATGCACAACAACAAAAACGATGTTAGCCTGAGCCAGATGAACTAAGATCTAGCAAAGGGAACGGTAGGTAAACCCTCTCAAACTTTTTCAACGTGTAGTTGACAGCCAAAACTGCACTGTGAATATGATGGGGAATAGTAGCCTGCTCAGCCTACTGCAGCCTGCCCCTAGTACCATTATAACCAACGTTTTAACAAGTGAATGGGATTTATAGCTTGCTTGCTTACATTTACGTCATTTAGCAGACGCTCTTAATCATTTGATCGATTGCAAATACATTGATTGACAAAGAGATATGCAAACAGTCATTTAAGTTTGAGTAAATGAGTAGCTAGCTGAGTTAGGCACACTTATTGATAGATCATCTCAATAGTTGTAGCCACCGAAGCTGAAAAATAAAAATAAAACGTTTGGGGGAACAAATCTGCCACTCCATCACTTGTCCAAGTTCTAGCATAGCATCTTTCCAGCAGCTAGTTACCAACAGTACAAGGCTCTGTGTCATTTTATGTTGGCTAGCTATAAGTTTGGTCTACATAAATAGATAAGCTATAGCCTTAGCTACGTAACGTTACTGCATAGCTAGATTGATTGTGTTGAGATTCCCAATCATTGCCCTTTTCCTCCATTTTTGTCCAAAATACTGTGAAACTGGAACAGTTCATCCCCTAAATGACTGGAGGCAGTAAACAATGTAACATTACTAGCTGTGATTTACAACCTGGCAATATTTATTAGACTACTTAGCGATTTATTGGTGAATTTTATTAATGATGCATTGACTGCCACCATTTAATTCTGCCAACAATGCCTTACTCCAAGTAATGTAATTTTAAGTCAAATAGAAGATATTTTTAAAACCAGTTATAAAGATGGCTGTCAAGCATGAAGTGCAAATTTGATATTTTGGACCGATATCTGTTTGTTTCATTACTGCAAAGTAGTTTAAACGGTATCAGTTCCACTTTAAGTTCTAGGGTTTAACAGTTGTTTCACTTCTCATGCCACTAACACCCCCTCACAGTACATAGCAACCTATTTACAGGTACTCTGTGGTCTGTATCTATGCTTTGTTAGGGCCTGCTGGCCTATTGCACACAGGAACCTTTTCTCGCTCTCTCTCTCTTTCTCTCTCTTGCTCTATCTGTCTTTCAGATTTTCTCCCACTCTCACCCTCTCTCTTTCTCCCTCTCTCTTCCCCTCTTGTTCTCCCTCTCTCTCCCTCTATCTCCCTCTCCCTCTATCCCTCTCCCCCTATTTCCCTCTCTCTCTCTCTATTTCTCTCTTTCTGTGGTTTTCAGCTGGCTGTCTCAGAGCTGTTACCTCTCTCATACTAAACTTAGTCTATACTCCACTTGCTCTTCAAGTTAACCATTTTAATAACCAACAGTAAACCAACTCTTGATGAGGCAGCTTGATCTATTCATAGTTGACTGAAATCTGTGAAAATACACAATTAGATATTTATTAGGTAATTTGACTTAGTGATCAGTAGTTCTTAGTCAAACATAAACCCTGATTTTAGGTGTGATGTTAGGCCAAGAGAACCATGGACCTACTCAATAACAATAACATAGGAGGGCATATATCCATCTGTTCTACTGAGTGTAAATCGTGAATGAGAGATCACTAAAAGAAGACTACTGTATTGTGTTTGCTGTGTTTTCTCCATAGATGGTTTTGGTGATGTGAAGTGACGTTGTGGTGATAGAAGCCCTAGTGGATGACAGTGCCATAACATGCATGTTCCAAATAGGTCACAACTATGAATCTCTTATGCTACAGTAGCTGCAGTGATAAAGAATAACGGATTCCAAACTTCAATAATAAGTACTTAATTTGTAATACATCTATAACGATCAGAATCTACCTATAAAACAACTATTATGATTCAGTCCAGCCAGGATGATCTGTGAGACAGAGCTGTACAATACACATGAGAAGGACATGGGTGCGCCTGAATGAGGCTTCAACAAAAATGACGCGTCCAGTTCGACCAATCACCTATAACTCGATTGTTGAAGTGTTGTACACGGGTAGAGTTTTTCCACTCAAGACAAGTTGTGAAGAGGATGACAACTTTAAAGATGATCACAATGTGTCTGATATTTCCACATCTCGTAGAGATGGGTAAGTCAACCTTTAATATTTCTCTTATGTGATGTCCACACTTGATTTGGAGACACAAGGTTTTACATTATTGTTCTACAGACACTTTGACAATCCAGAGTTGTATTTGATGTAACTTATAGCATAGTTAATATGTTTTCATGTTCTCTAGTTGATGTGCTAGCTGGAACTGAGTCTTCATCCATACATCAAGAGAGTGGTCTCATGTTAGCCAACGTTGGAGACACAGTAATTTTGCACTGCTTTCATGAAAGTGACATGGCAGTATTGTTCTCTTGGTACAAGCAAACCTTGGGAGATAAACTTCAGCTCTTCTCAACTGTCAATAAGTATGACAGGAATGCAATATTCTACCATGAGTTTAAGGATAACCCTCGCTTCTCAGTGGAAAATGGCCAAGAAAAGAATCACCTAAGGATCTCAGACATGCAGCTGTCAGATTCAGGCACTTACTACTGTGGGAGCTCTTACAGCAATAAGATGGAGTTTGGAGAAGGAGCCATTCTCATTGTAAAAGGTAAAGAGAAATACTTTTTTAAATCTGAAATTAGAGACATACGGTGTAAATATGAGGTATTCTCTTAATCAGATGAGATTTTAATTTAACAAATGATCAGTTAGAACACTTGTTATCGTGATATTCTAGAAATTATATGGGTTAATTTACCTTTTTGTCAGCTTCAGGGTCCAGAAACATGACTGTGCTCCAGCAATCTGTGTCCGAGACGGTCCAGCCAGGAGACTCTGTGACTCTGAAGTGTACAATACACACTAAGACCTGTGCAGGAGATCACAGTGTCTATTGGTTCAGACATGGCTCAGGAGAATCCCATCCAGGAATCATTTACACCCATGGAGACAGGAGTGATCAGTGTAAGAAGAGCCCTGAGGCTGGGTCTCCTACACAGAGCTGTGTCTACAACCTCCCCAAGAGGAACCTCAGCCTCTCTGATGCTGGGACTTACTACTGTGCTGTGGCCTCATGTGGGGAGATACTGTTTGGGAAAGGGACCAAGCTGGACATTGAGGGTAAGTTAAATAGCAAAAATGCTGGTTTAATCAAAGTTGTTTAATTTGCAGGTGAGGTCTCATTCCGAAGTCTCTTAAAAAAGACAGACTTTCAGATTAGGCAATCTACAGAAATATATGATCTATACTTAGTTCCCATTATCACTGTTATAATCATCACAGGCCATAGAGCAGACCCTCTTCTCTTGGTGTACTGCCTGGGTGTAGCATTGGCTCTTTCGTTCATCCTGATCATTGTCCTTGCTTGCATCATGTACAAGATGAACAAGAGAAAGTGCAGAGGTAAATGATTAAAAAGTTACTATTCTTTGATATCACCATCTCTAAATGTAGCAAAAGTGGAAGACGTGGCAGGATTTATAGTCTTTTGTGTCGTTGTTCTCAGAACTGGTCTATCAGACAAGAGGTCCTACAGTTTCCCAGTCAGACGCAGGGGTAAGCAGGAATCGTTCTGTGTTGTAATGGAAATAGGACCTCAGTCAGCTCGCAAAAAAACGATTACATTTAATGTTCAAAATGTTGTTCTGTTTCTCACAGGCCCAAGATGGAGACAGTCTCCATTATGTGGCTCTGAATCTGAGCAACAAGAAGAACAGGTGTAGAAGACAGAGAAGCAACATGGAGGAAGAGACGGTGTACTCTGGGATCAGACAGTAGAACTGGATGAATGACACAGTTGTCATTGTATGCAAGATACCTCTTTAAAAACTTGCTCTATATGAATGCTTCAATAAAATGTGATAAACTCTTTCAAGTGTAATATAAAGTACAAATAATTGAATGTATTGCTTCTCTGTCCAACTCATTTTACATCTGATTTGCATGTGTAAAGAAAAATAAAGCATTATCAACTGTTAAACCAAATTAATATGAATAAATTGAACTCAGAATGAATTCTGTTCACACTCCTCTGTAGTCATAGTGGAGGGTGTTACAGTGACTTTCCACTACTGGAAACTAACCTTTCATAGACCTTTAACACAGGAAGACTGACCTGCAGCAACACACTGCACTATACTTTTCCACTCAGGGCCAAAGTACTGTTCATACCCCTGAGTGCATCAATGGTCTCTGAACACAGTGCTTACAATGTAAAGGTCAATGTCTTCATTTATGTGAAGTCAGGTAGTCCCATCCATCATGTTACAGAAAATACAATGCAGTTGTGGTGTAGGAGGTTTACTTCGTTGTTTTCTCTTTAAGACATAGGCCTACTGATTGCATGCCACACACCCCCCTCACATACACAGCAATGTATTTACAGGTATTCTGCGGTCTGCTATGAACAAAACTCGAGGCTGTAGCTATCTACACTTTGGTAAGGCCTGTTGGCTTCTACACAGGACCCTCTGTCTCTCTCTCTCTCTCTCTCTCTCTCTCTCTCTCTCTCTCTCTCTCTCTCTCTCTCTCTTAATTGGTTTCAGCAGGATATCTCAGTCAGTTGTATGACATACTCTTTTGCTCTACATGTTGTCCTTTTTATCAACAATAGAACACCATTTTAATGAGGCAGCAAATTATCTATACATATTCTACAGAAATCTATGAAAAAACAAAATTAACAATTTATTAGGTATTATGACCTAGACATCAGAAGTCCGTAGCTAAACACAAACCATGGTTTGAAGTGTGATGTAAAGTATCATCGTCTGGGCCAGGAAGAAAGAGCCTCCTTCTAATTATATCATGGGAGAGATATTTTATCTGTCAATACATTAGAGAATAAATTGTATATGAGCTATTGTTGGTTAAGCAAAGACTATTGTCATGTTTTCTGTTTCTCTGTATTATAAAGTGACTGTGTGGAAGTCATAGAGGCCCTAGAGGATGACAGTGTTATAACATGTGGACAACCAGGTCCCAACTACTGTATGACTCCCATGGACCACAATGGAAGAAAAACATTAAGTAAAGGGATCAATTTACTCTTGCTGTTGTGTCTCTTACTTTGGGTGGACAAGCCCTCTGTTGGCCAGCTGCAGTACATAGTATTGTAGACAGTGTGAGCTGTAGTTAGGCCTAATCAAGGATAAATCCACAGTAGTCACATTGTTTAAAAAATAAAACTGAACATCCACATATTCAAACTTGCTATGTGATAAAGTTGTGCAATCACAGAATCAAGCTGTACAACAACATGAAAGTATGGTGTTTGTTCCATTCGTGGCCTACTAGGCGGCCTATCGAGGGTTCAGCCAATGAAATCTGTCCATCGAAAACAGACAGTACCTTAGATTTTATTTTTATTTAGCCTTTATTTTTTTTTATTTCACCTTTATTTAACCAGGTAGGCAAGTTGAGAACAAGTTCTCATTTACAATTGCGACCTGGCCAAGTGTCACGGTTGTTGTCGGTGAATGAGGACCAAAACGCAGCAGGTACGTGAATGCTCATCTTGATTTTTAATTATCTTCAAAAATGAACATACAAAATAACAAAAACGAAAAACGAACAACTAACAAACAGTCTGGCAAAGCAAAGCTCAACACAGAACAATCACCCACAAATCACACACACAAACACACCCTAATATATGGGACTCTCAATCAAAGGCAGATAGACAACACCTGCCTTCAACTGAGAGTCCCAACCCCAATTAACCAAACATAGAAACACACACACCAGACTAACCATAGAATACAAACACATAGACCATCAACCAAAAACCCGGAAATACTAAATCAAACACCCTTTACACAAACACACCACCCCGAACCACATAAAACAAATACCCTCTGCCACGTCCTGACCAAACTACAAAAACAATTAACCTTATACTGGCCAGGACGTGACACCAAGATAAAGCAAAGCAGTTCGACACATACAACAACACAGAGTTACACATGGAGTAAAACAAACACACAGTCAATAATACAGTAGAAAAATAAGTCTATATACAATGTGAGCAAATGAGATGAGATAAGGGAGGTAAAGGCAAAAAAAGGTCATGGTGGCAAAGTAAATACAATATAGCAAGTAAAACACTGGAATGGTAGATTTGCAGTGGAAGAAAGTGCAAAGTAGAAATAGAAATAATGGGGTGCAAAGGAGCTAAATAAATACAGTAGGGGAAGAGGGAGTTGTTTGGGATAAATTATAGATGGGCTATGTACAGGTGCAGTAATATGTGAGCTGCTCTGACAGCTGGTGCTTAAAGCTGGTGAGGGAGATAAGTGTTTCCAGTTTCAGAGATTTTTGTAGTTCGTTCCAGTCCTTGGCAGCAGAGAACTGGAAGGAGAGGCGTCCAAAGGAGGAATTGGCTTTGGGGGTGACCAGAGAGATATACCTGCTGGAGCGCGTGCTACAGGTGGGTGCTGCTATGGTGACCAGCAAGCTGAGATAAGGGGGGACTTTACCTAGCAGGGTCTTGTAGATGACCTGGAGCCAGTGGGTTTGGCGACGAGTATGAAGCGAGGGCCAGCCAACGAGAGCGTACAGGTCGCAGTGGTAGGTAGTATATGGGGCTTTGGTGACAAAACAAATGGCACTGTGATAGACTGCATCCAATTTATTGAGTAGGGTATTGGAGGCTATTTTGTAAATGACATCGCCGAAGTCGAGGATCGGTAGGATGGTCAGTTTTATGAGGGTATGTTTAGGCAGCATGAGTGAAGGATGCTTTGTTGCGAAATAGGAAGCCAATTCTAGATTTAACTTTGGATTGGAGATGTTTGATGTGAGTCTGGAAGGAGAGTTTACAGTCTAACCAGACACCTAGGTATTTGTAGTTGTCCACATATTCTAAGTCAGAACTGTTCATTTAACTAGGCCAGTCAGTTAACAATAAATTCTTATTTACAATGCGCCGCCCTATGGGACTCTCAATAACGGTCAGATGTGATACTGCCTAGATTCCAACCCGGTACTATAGTGAATAATCTTGCACTGAGATGCAGTGCCTTAGACCACCGTGCCGATCGGGAGCCCTAAATGAACCAATGAACGCAAACGCAAGTTTCCATTCTTTTCTGTAGAGAGACTGCATTTTACACAGGTCAGTCTCATCCCATGAAAGAGCAAGCAAGATAAATCAACTCCTCACCTTTCTTTTGATCTGGAAAGCACGTCAGTAACATCTAACTCAATTGACTAATGTTATACATGTTTACTATACATTTAAAGTGCTTACTGTAAGTGTTTGGTAAATGTTTTAAAAGCAGTAAATATAGATGTTTTTGACAGGTGCATCTCAAACACCAGTTATTGTTCATCCCACTTCTTCCCAGAAAGCAGAGCTGGGAGGTAATGTGACTATTGAATGCCACATGACAAGTGAGAACATGAACTACATGGTATGGTACAAACTCACCACTGGCATGGTGGTTCAGTATATCACTAAAGCTTTGAAGTACCTGAGTGATGTGGTATTCTACAACTAATTTGATGATGGGTATCAAAGGATCACATCTTTATTTTGTCAAAAAAGTGCCAACCTCACCAGAGTTCACTTCCTCCTGAAAGCTTGAACTGCCTTCTGAAGACATGAAGTGAGAAATACAATGTAACCCCCCTGTGTATGTCAAAGAGGACATATGTACCAGTAGTCTCAGCCACCGACCCAAATGATGAAAAAATGCAAACCAGTAACTCTGACTTTACATCATTTGAAGGGCTGCTCTAACTATGGTATGTCACAGGACACATGTTAGATTGTAGTTTTTATCACATGCTTTATGCCTGTTCAGACAGCCAATAATACCACTTAGTTCAGAGTTTCCTCCTACTTCCTAATGATTAACCAATGAGTGTCATCATATAAAAGCTGCCCCGTTGTCAGACCCCACACTCTATACAGTTCAGAAAGGACATGATGATTATATATTGGACAATCTTTTTGTTTTACGCCAATTTGGGTAAGTAAGAAATAAATGTGGATCCTTTTACTTTTTTATATCATAGTCTTTTTTCATCCATTTGAATGACTATGTAGTCTGAATAATGATAATAATGTATAATTCTGTACTATACCTTTGTCTGATTTATTTAGTCTGTTTGCTTCACAGGTTGTGCACTTAACAACGATGTAATCCAACCAGACCCTGTGATAGTTACACAACTGGGACAAAGTGTATCTCTCACTTGCTTTTGTCAATCTAATTTGTTGGTCAGAGTCTCTTGGTTCAAGCAAACTGTTGGACAGAAGCCTCTTCTCATGGCATCATCATATTATCGCACTCAAAATACCTTTTATTTCAACAATTTTACCAAGGACTTTAATGAGACTAAACGCTTGAGTGTGAAAAGAGGTGTTGACAGCTTTAACCTGACCATCTCCAAGACAGAGTCAGGGGACTCAGCTACATACTACTGTGGTGCTATGGAAGTGGGCGAACTCAAATTTGGAGAAGGAACTGTTTTAATTGTCAAAGGTAACTTAAGTCAGTACCTAATGTGTGTTCATATAATGCTAAATGAATGAATCTAGCAGGAAAATAGAATGTACACTCCATTATCTTACTCACTCTCTTTAGATTCAGGGTCCAACAGCATGTCTGTTCTCCAGCAACCTGTGTCTGAGTCAGTCCAGCCAGGAGACTCTGTGACTCTGAACTGTACAATACACTCCAAGACCTGTGCAGGAGAATACAGTGTCTATTGGTTCAGACATGGCTCAGGAGAATCCCATACAGGAATCATTTACACCAATGGAGACAGGGGTGATCAGTGTGAGAAGAGCCCTGAGGCTGGGTCTCCTACACAGAGCTGTGTCTACAACCTCCCCAAGAGGAACCTCAGCCTCTCGGATGCTGGGACTTACTACTGTGCTGTGGCCTCATGTGGGGAGATACTATTTGGAAAAGGGACCAAGCTGACCTGTTAGTGATATTTCTGACATTTCTAAAATGTTCTAATATTTTATCCCTGCTTGAACAAAATGTCCTGATTTTCCTGTCTGTATTTCCACAGATGGTTGTAAGGAGGACCAGGTTCTCTTGGTGTACTGCGGTGTAGCGTTGGCTCTTTGTGTCATCATCATCATTGTCCTTGCTTGTGTTATATATAAGATGACCAAGAAAACCTCTCTGCTGTGCAGCGGTAAGCATTATCATTAACCACAATATATGCTTAAACTGTTGGTGCAGTATACATTGCATGTTTTAGTCATGAAACTGAGTTAATTCATTGTATGATGATGATGTTGATGATTCCTTCATGTTTGTCTAAAAGGAACGCATCCTCAGCCAAGTGGTCCGGTGGTCCCCAGTTCTCATAACCAGGTATTCAGACCTTATAGTGAACCATTCTGAGTATGACTTTGATGAACTGTAAAGAGATCCTTTTATCAAATTATCAGGTCATTTCCTGATGTCTTTGGAATTTGGTATGATATTCCTCTTAGGATCAAGAAATTGATGACACACACATGTCGGTCCATTACGCTGCTCTGAATGTCATCCACAAGAAGCCAAAGACCCAGAGACAGAGGAGCGCCATGGAGAGTGACACTGTTTACTCTGGGGTGAGGTGCTAAAACATGGACAAAAAACATAGATTGATCTCCTTTAAGACTTGCATAGCTTTTTCTGATAAAGACTGTGTTTTTATCATTATAATTGTGTTGCAATTGCTTGTATTCTGTCAAACTCCTTTGTACATTACTGTTATACTGTTGTGCAATTTAGATCAAATAAAAAATGAATTCACTGTAATTTTGATGTATTGTTTGATTTTCACTCATATTCTTCAAGTTAAACTGGTCAGTTTGCAGGGCCTTTGCATCCTGATTACATAACTTGCATAATAGCATGCATAGGGTACATTCTACTGACTAACACTTTCAGTTGTCTCAAACTCTCTTTTTAAGCTGTATTCTGCATCACATCTCTGTGGTGTTCTGACGGCCCTAAATGGATTTTCCACTCAGCTTAACTCATCTCTAAACCACAGCAATGACCATCAGTCCTCACCACACACTGTCTTCACACACCTCAGTGCATCAAAACCACAAACATCCATGTCACTAAGAGCACAACTCACTCTCTTCATGAGAAAATCTGATAGTGTCGAAAATGTAATCCAAATATGACAATGTACGCATTGTAATTGAGAAGTTTTCACAAACAATACAAAATGTGAATATGCATATGTGCAGGTTGAAGTACTGTACTTCATTTCTCTTTCAATAGGGTGCAACAGCGTACATGGAAGTCCCCATAACTGCTTTAACTTTGGAGTTTGCAGCAACTTTTAGAATTGTCCAAATGTTGAAATTGTTCACTAAGAATCATTGAAAATGTACTTTCCTGTGATAGATCATGTGTGTAGTCATAATAGCTGTCATCAAATGCCCAACAAAGACAATGTTTGGTTAAGAATCTTTAACGAGGTAATTTATTACATACATATTACACATCTGTATCATGTTATAAATCATTTTCAGAATCATAGAGTCACATGCATCAAACAGGCTAGGTAGTCATCGTCACTGGATCATTACTACTAACATCAACTAAGACACTATAAAGTGTAGCTTAGTTACCAGAAGGAGCCAAACAATCACTCAAAATAAAATGGGTGGCAGAGGGATCTCCTATATGACGAAGACAATGACTCGTGTTTGTCTGTAGTTTTGTATTGAGTTCCAGGCAGTAGTTGAATAAGTATGGGAGACAACCTATTTATTCAAGTCATGTCTCCTCTGTAATGTGTTGTCCTCTTATAGTTGTGTTGGTAGCATGTCACTCACACCCTCCCGCACACAACAAGTTCACAGCTACTCTGCAGTCTGCTGTAAGCCCAAGAAGAGATTGTGTCTATGCTTTGGTCAGGTGGGCCTGCTGACTTTGTACCCACAGGACCAACCTACCTGCTCTCTGTGTCTCTGTGTCTCTATGTGGTTTTCAGCAGGATGTCTATGTGGTGACACTGTTGTTCTCACTATCTTTCCTTGCTGTTCATGTTGCCCCTGACAGCTTCCAACCAAAGCAAAACAGTTATTTATTAAACTGACTCTAATATATATTTGTGACCTGTTTCAGGAAACAAGGCATATGTCACACGTCACTACTTTACAGGAGAGGCATTTAAACGTTTATTAGTATTTTTATCTCAATGTGTTTTTTTGCCATAAATGCCATCTGGAACATGTGCACTTTCATGTACCTAACAACAAACTTTTATAAATACAAAAATATTACGAGCCTATTTGATTTATCAACCCCAAAAAAATTCTGGACACTTTCTATTTTTGATATTGCTAATATGCAAATATGCAAGAAGCTATGTCACTGTAGCTTTTACACCATCTGCATCCTTTCTTATAGTGTGTGTTTATCAGAGACAGAGGGTGTGAACGATGCTGAATAGGTGTAGACAAAGAAGAGGTCTCCAGTAGGTGTACCAAACATTCAAAGTTATCAACTTTCAAAGCAGATTTACTTTCCCAGATGTACTTGTTCCTGCAGTGTATTTCATTTTGAGTCTCTACTTTCATCCAATGTAAAAATCACCATTTCAAATTTTGCCACATAAGACCGAATTGAGGTGGTCGATCAAATGTACAAATATTTCCGATGACCCTCCCCTGTACTGTAAAATAATCTTAACACCCTCCCCCCTCACAGAATTAACTCAAAATAATGTTTACAGCCCCAAATAACAATAACTGTAGCGACCCTGCGTTTATAAATGTGGATATCAACTTTGCCACTTCAGCATGCTTTTGTGGCACAGTAGATAACACACAGGGCTACGAGCCAGATGGTTGAGGGTTTGCCCACCACAATAGACGAGCTCACTCTCCCTGCCTGTTTCATTACACTACGATCAGAGCCGGCAGCAAACAATGATCAGCTAGGGGGAAATCTGATTTTCAAAATGTTGATGATATATTTATAATTCTATAAAATACATTCAATGAATTTTCCACCAACATGTTACTGTGCCAATGCACCACACATGTCACAGTGTCCACAGAAGGTGGCGCCCCTCCCCGGTCGGGCAGGGCTCGGCGGTCATCATCGCCGGTCTACTAGCTGTCACCGATCTATGTTTCTGTGTCTTTTGGTTTTGTCTGTCTAGGTCCGCACCTGTTCCTTGTTAGTGATTTAGTGGGGGGGTATTTAGTTTGTCTTTTTGTTTGGGAATTCGTGCGGGATTATTTCATGTCATGTGTGAGTGGCAGTTGGTATTTTGCGCTGCCTTTTCCTACGCAGCGTACTTTGGATCATACATTGGGATTGCCGGGCTGCGCCCCGTGCGTTTTGAATTTTGGAGTTGTTCTCCTATCGTGTGTTTTGCGCACCCTGCCTTGTGGCTACCTTATTTATACAGTGTTTAATAAAACATCTGTGTTAACGGACCTCAGTCTCCTGCACTTGACTCTGCCCCTTTCCTGCTACCAAGGATATCGTTGACAACACAACCAATAAACAAAGCATACCGATCTTGGGCACTTCAATGTTATGGTTTGCATTTTCAACACCACAATAAATAGGCCATGTCAATCTTGACAAACAGAAAAAACATCCCTCCCTAAATTGGAGGCTTTCCCTGTATCAAATCAAATCAAAATCAAATTAAATTGTATTAGTCTCAAGCGCCGAAAACAACAGGTGAAATGCTTACTTACGCGCCCCTAACCAACAATGCCGTTTAAAAAAATGCGGATAAGAATAAGTAATAAAAGTAACAAGTAATTGAAGAGCAGCAGAAAAATAGCAATGCGATACTATATACAGAGGGGTACAGAGTTAATTTACATTTACATTTTAGTCATTTAGCAGACGCTCTTATCCAGAGCGACTTACAGTAGTGAATGCATACATTTCATACAATTTCATACATTTTTTTTTATTTTTTTTTCCTGTGCTGGCCCCCCGTGGGAATCGAACCCACAACCCTGGTGTTGCAAACACCATGCTCTACCAACTGAGCTACAGGGAAGGCTGGGGCATCGGTTAGTTGAGGTAATATGTACATGTAGGTAGAGTTATTAAAGTGACTATGCATAGATGACAACAGAGAGTAGCAGAGGTGTAAAAGAGGGGGAGGGGGGGCAATGCAAATAGTCTGGGTAGTCATTTGATTAGATGTTCAAGAGTCTTATGGCTTGGAGCATTACATGGGCTTGCTCCTACCTATCTTTCCGATTTGGTCCTGCCGTACATACCTACACGTACGCTACGGTCACAAGACATGGGCCTCCTAATTGTCCCTAGAATTTCTAAGCAAACAGCTGGAGGCAGGGCTTTCTCCTATAGAGCTCCATTTTTATGGAATGGTCTGCCTACCCATGTGAGAGACACAGACTCAGTCTCAACCTTTAAGTCTTTACTGAAGACTCGTCTCTTCAGTAGGTCCTATGATTAAGTGTAGTCTGGCCCAGGGGTGTGAAGGTGAAAGGAAAGGCTGGAGCAACGAACCGCCCTTGCTGTCTCTGCCTGGCCGGTTCCCCTCTCTCCACTGGGATTCTCTGCCTCTAACCCTATTACAGGGGCTGAGTCACTGGCTTACTGGTGTTCTTCCATGCCGTCCCTAGGAGGGGTGCGTCACTTGAGTGGGTTGAGTCACTGACGTGGTCTTCCTGTCTGGGTTGGCGCCCCCCCTTGGGTTGTGCCGTGGCGGAGATCTTTGTGGGCTATACTCGGCCTTGTCTCAGGATGGTAAGTTGGTGGTTGGAGGTATCCCTCCAGTGGTGTGGGGGCTGTGCTTTGGCAAAGTGGGTGGGGTTATATTCTGCCTGTTTGGCCCTGTCCGGGGGTTTCATCGGATGGGGCCACAGTGTCTCCTGACCCCTCCTGTCTCAGCCTCCAGTATTTATGCTGCAGTAGTTTAGGTGTCGGGGGGCTAGGGTCAGTCTGTTACATCTGGAGTATTTCTCTTGTCTTATCCGGTGTCCTGTGTGAATTTAAATATGCTCTCTCTAATTCTCTCTTTCTCTCTTTCTTTCTTTCTTTCTTTCTTTCTTTCTTTCTTTCTTTCTTTCTCTCGGAGGACCTGAGCCCTAGGACCATGCCTCAGGACTACCTGGCATGATGACTCCTTGCTGTCCCCAGTCCACCTGGCCGTGCTGCTTCTCCAGTTTCAACTGTTCTGCCTGCGGCTATGGAACCCTGACCTGTTCACCGGACGTGCTACCTGTCCCAGACCTGCTGTCCCAGACCTGCTGGAACAATGACCTGTTCACCGGACATGCTGCCTGTCCCAGACCTGCTTTTTTCAACTCTCTAGAGACAGCAGGAGCAGTAGAGATACTCTCAAAGATCGGCTATGAAAAAGCCAACTGACACTTACTCTTGAGTTTCTGACTTGTTGCACCCTCGACAACTACTATGATTATTATTATTTGACCATGCTGGTCATTTATGAACATTTGAACATCTTGGCCATGTGCTGTTATAATCTCCACCCGGCACAGCCAGAAGAGGACTGGCCACCCCTCATAGCCTGGTTCCTCTCTAGGTTTCTTCCTAGGTTTTGGCCGTTCTAGGGAGTTTTTCCTAGCCACCGTGCTTCTACACCTGCATTGCTTGCTGTCTGGGGTTTTAGGCTGGGTTTCTGTACAGCACTTTGAGATATCAGCTGATGTAAGAAGGGCTATATAAATACATTTGATTTGATTTGATTTTGAGGTAGAAGCTGTTTAGAAGCCTCTTGGACCTAGACTTGGCGCTCCGGTACCGCTTGCCATGCGGTAGCAGAGAAAACAGTCTATGACTAGGGTGGCTGGAGATTTTGACAATTTTTAGGGCCTTCCTCTGACACCGCCTGGTATAGAGGTCCTGGATGGCAGGAAGCTTGGCCCCAGTGATGTACTGGGCCGTTCACACTACCCTCTGTAGTGCCTTGCAGTCGGAGGCTGAGCAGTTGCCATACCAGGCAGTTATGCAACCAGTCAGGATGCTCTCGATGGTGCAGCTGTAGAAACTTTTGAGGATCTGAGGACCCATGCCAAATCTTTTCAGTCTCCTGAGGGGGAATAGGTTTTGTAGTGCCCTCTTCACAACTGTCTTGGTGTGCTTGGACAATGTTAGTTTGTTGGTGATGTGGACACCAAGGAACTTGAAGCTCTCAACCTGCTCCTCTACAGCCCCTTGATGAGAATGGGGGTGTGCTCGGTCCTCTTTTTCCTGTAGTCCACAATCATCTCCTTTGTCTTGATCAAGTTCAGAGAGAGGTTGTTGTCCTGGCACCACACGGCCAGGTCTCTGACCTCCTCCCTATAGGCTGTCTCGTCGTTGTGTCATCGGCAAACTTAATTATGGTATTGGAGTCGTGCCTAGCCTGGTCGTCATGAGTGAGCAGGGAGTACAGGAGGGGAATGAGCACGCACCCCTGAGGGGCCCCTGTGTTGAGGATCAGAGTGGCGGATATGTTGTTACCTACCCTTACCACCTTGGGGTGGCCCATCAGGAAGTCCAGGATACAGTTGCAGAGGGAGGTGTTTAGTCCCAGGGTCCTTAGCTTATTGATGAGCTTTGAGGGCAGTATGGTGTTGAACGCTGAGCTGTAGTCAATGAATAGCATTCTTACATAGGTGTTCCTTTTGTCCAGGTGGGAAAGGGCAGTGTGGAGTGAAATAGAGATTGCATTATGTGTGGATCTGTTGGGGCGGTATGCAAATTGGGAGAGGTTGAAAATGTCAGTGAAGACACTTGCCAGTTGGTCAGGGCATGCTTGCAGTACACGTCCTGGTAATCCGTCTGGCTCTGCGGCCTTGTGAATGTTGACCTGTTTAAAGGTCTTACTCACATCGGCTGTAGAGAGTGTGATCACACAGTCTTCCGGAACAGCTGGTGCTCTCATGCATGTTTCAGTGTTATTTCCCTCGAAGCGAGCATAGAAGTAGTTTAGCTCTTCTGGTATGCTCGTGTCACTGGGCAGCTCTCAGCTTTGCTTCCCTTTGAAGTCTGTAGTGGTTTGCAAGCCCTGACACATCTGACGAGTGTCAGACCCGGTGTAGTGCGTTTTGACCTTAATCCTCTATTGACGCTTTGCCTGTTTGATGGTTTGTCAGAGGGCATAGCGAGATTTCTTATAAGATTCCGGGTTAGAGTCCCGCTCCTTGAAAGCAGCTGCGCTTACCGTTAGCTCAATGTGGATGTTGCCTGGTATCCATGGCTTCTGGTTGAGGACGACATTACCGATGCACTTATTGATGAAGCCAATGACTGATGTGGTGTACTCCTCAATGCCATCGGAGGAATCCCGGAACATATACCAGTCTGTGCTAGCAAAACAGTCCTGTAGCTTAGCATCTGCTTCTTCTGACCATTTAATTTATTGATCGAGTCACTGGTGCATCCTGCTTGAATATTTGCTTATATGCAGGAATCAGGAGGAAAGAATTATGGTTAAGATTTGCCAAATGGAGGGCGAGGGAGAGCTTTGTATGTGTCTCTGTGTGTGGAGAAAAGGTGGTCCAGAGTTTCTTTTCTCCTCTGGTTGCACATTTAACATGCTGATATAAATTTGGTAAAACAGATTTCATTTTCCCTGCATTAAACCTCTGGTTATGTGTTTTCCTGTTTGCTTATGGTGGAATACAGATCATTCAATGTGGTCTTAGTGCCCGCCTCAGTCTGTGGTGGTATGTAAACAGCTACAAAAAATACAGATGACAAATCTCTAGGTAGATAGTGTGGTCTACAGCTTGTCATGAGATACTCTACCTCAGGCGAGCAATAGCTCGAGACTTCCTTAGATATTGTGCACCAGCTGTTATTTATAAAAATACATAGTCCGCCGCCCCTTGTATTACCAGACACCACTGTTCAATCCTGCTGGTACAGCATATAACCAGCCAGCTGTATGTTGATAGTGTCGTCGTTCAGCCACGACTCCGTGAAGCATAAGATATTACAGTTTTGAATGTAACGTTGGTAGTTTAATCTTCCGCGGATGTCATCTATTTTATAATCCAAAGATTGCACGTTTACTAGCAGAATCGAAGGACAACACAGTTGGTTGGGGACAATTAAAATGTCAGCCTTCTTCTCCGACGCCATCTTAACATATCGAAGGCTTGACTTGGCAATCTCCGAATGTCATTAAACTTTTTGGTGTTTTGTAAGAGATATCCCTTTCCATTCATCAATTGGTCGCTGCACAATTTGGAACGCTTGAGGTACTATTTAATGAAGCTGCCAGTTGAGGATTTGTGAGGCGTCTGTTTCTAAAACTAGACACTCTAATGTACATGTCCTCTTGCCCAGTTGTGCACCGGGGCCTCCCACTCCTCTTTCTATTCTGGTTAGAGCCAGTTTCCACTGTTCTTTGAAGGGAGTAGCACACAGTGTTGTGCGAGATCTTCAGTTTCTTGGCAATTTCATTTCTCAGAACAAGAATAGACTGACGAGTTTCAGAAGAAAGTTCTTTGTTGCTGGCCATTTTGAGCCTGTAATCGAACCCACAAGTGCTGATGCTCCAGATACTCAACTGGTCTAAAGAAGGCCAGTTTCTTTGCTTCTTTAATCAGAACAACAGTTTATAAGCTGTGCTAACATAATTGGAAAAGGGTTTTCTAACGATTAATTAGCCTTTTAAAATGATAAACTTGAATTAGCTAACACAACGTGCCATTGGAACACAGGACTGATGGTTGCTGATAGTGGGCCTCTGTACGCCTATGTAGATATTCCATAACAAATCAGCCGTTTCCAGCTACAATAGTCATTTACAACATTAACAATGCCTACACTGTATTTCTGATCAATTTGATATTATTTTAATGGACAAAAAAATAGCTTTTCTTTCAAAAACAAGGACATTTCTAAGTGACCCCAAACTTTTGAACTGTAGTATATATATATATATATATATATACTCACTCCTGATGCTGGAGTGAGTAGTCGTGCTGCACCTCGCTCCGCGGGTAATATTACATTTCATTACATTACATTACATTACATTGGAACGAGTTGATTAGTGTATTGTTAGCTAGCTACATAGTTGTCTCTGCTGTCTTTGTATCAAGGATAAAGGTGTAGCTCTGAGGAACTAACAAGGTTAGCTAGCCAGCTGTATTCATTCGTTCGTGCCGTTTTCGAAACGGCGTCAACACCATAACACCACAGCTAGCTAGCCAACTTTACCAATTAGCAGTACTGTAGAAACTATACACATTACAACGGAACTATTTGATTAGTGTAATGTTAGCTAGCTACATAGTTGTCTTTGTATCAAGATAAAGGCGTAGTACAGAGTAACTATCGAGGTTAGCTAGCCAGCTACATTTTCTAACATAGTCAACAACGCGCCCACTGCTAGCTAGCTAACCCTACCAGCTAGCTGTATCATTTTTAGTCAATAAGATTTTTGCAACGTAAGCTTAACTTTCTGAACATTCGAGATGTGTAGTCCACTTATGTAGCTAGCAGGACTGACTTTGTGTTAGCTAGCCAACGTTTAATTACTTCTACGTTATGAACTAGACACGGACACGAATGATCCATTGGTAGCTTGTTGTTACCAAGTATTGGTGCTAACCATGTTTTATTGGATGCTAGCATGCTAGTTAGCTACGGCGTCATAGGATACGGTGCACTGGGTGGGTTTTCACGGAAGAATACTAAACCAAGTTATCTAGCGGAATAAACTAAGTTTGAGCCTATTCCTGGAAACATTGAACCAATGTAGTTTACATCAATTTTAATTTCTAGTGGTAACTAGAAAAGTTATATTTTAGCGTTTTAGTGTTTCAGTGAATTGTTAGTGAGGGAGGCCCTGCTCTCTCGCTTCCCCAGTTGTTTAGTTAATTTTCATGCCAATCTCCTTTGCATTAGCGTAGCCTCTCCTGTAGCCTATCAACTATGTGTTGGTCTATCCCTGTTCTCTCCTCTCTGCACAGGCCATACAAACGCTTCACATCGCGTGGCCGCTGCCACTCTAACCTGGTGGTCCCAGCGCACACGACCCACGTGGAGTTCCAGGTCTCCGGCAGCCTCTGGAACTGCCGGTCTGCAGCCAACAAGGCAGAGTTCATCTCAGCCTATGCTACCCTCCAGTCCCTCGACTTCTTGGCGCTGACGGAAACATGGATTACCACAGAAAACACTGCTACTCCTACTGCTCTCTCCTCGTCTGACCACGTGTTCTCGCACACCTCGAGAGCATCTGGTCAGCAGGGTGGTGGCACTGGAATCCTCATCTCTCCCAAGTGGACATTCTCTCTTTCTCCCCTGACCCATCTGTCTATCTCCTCCTTTGAATTCCATGCTGTCACAATCACTAGCCCATTCAAGCTTAACATCCTTACCATTTATCGCCCTCAAGTTCACTTGGAGAGTTCATCAATGAGCTTGACGCCTTGATAAGTTCCTTTCCTGAGGATGGCTCACCCCTCACAGTTCTGGGTGACATTAACCTCCCTACGTCTACCTTTGACTCATTTCTCTCTGCCTCCTACTTTCCACTCCTCTCCTCTTTTGACCTCAGCCTCTCACCGTCCCCCCCCCTACTCACAAGGCAGGCAATACGCTTGACCTCATCTTCACTAGATGCTGTTCTTCTACTAATCTCACTGCAACTCCCCTCCAAGTCTCCGATCACTACCTTGTATCCTTTTCCCTCTCACTCTCCTCCAACACTACTCACTCTGCCCCTACACAGATGGTATTGCGCCGTCGCAACCTTCGCTCTCTCTCTCCTGCTACTCTCTCCTCTTCCATCCTATCATCTCTTCCCTCTGCTCAATCCTTCTCCAAACAATCTCCTGATTCTGCCTACTTAACCCTCCTCTCCTCCCTTTTTGCATCCTTTGACTCTCTATGTCCCCTATCCTCCCGACCGGCTCAGTCCTCCCCTCCTGCTCCGTGGCTTGACGACTCACTGCGAGCTCACAGAACAGGGCTCCGGGCAGCCGAGCGGAAATGGAGGAAAACTAGCCTCCCTGCGGACCTGGCATCTTTTCACTCCCTCCTCTCTACATTTTCCTCCTCTGTTTCTGCTGCTAAAGCCACATTCTACCACTCTAACTTCCAAGCATCTGCCTCTAACCCTAGGAAGCTCTTTGCCACCTTCTCCTCCCTTCTGAATCTTCCTCCCCCTCCCCCCTCCTCCCTCTGTGCGGATGACTTCGTCAACCATTTTGAAAAGAAGGTCTACGACATCCGATCCTCGTTTGTTAAGTCAAACGACACCGCTGGTCCTGCTCACATTGTCCTACCCTATGCTTTGACCTCTTTCTCCCCTCTCTCTCCAGATGAAATCTTGCGTCTTGTGACGGCCGGCCGCCCAACAACCTGCCCGCTTGACCCTATCCCCTCCTCTCTTCTCCAGACCATTTCCGGAGACCTTCTCCCTTACCTCACCTCGCTCATCAACTCATCCTTGACCGCTGGCTACGTCCCTTCCATCTTCAAGAGAGCGAGAGTTGCACCCCTTCTGAAAAAACCTACACTCGATCCCTCCGATGTCAACAACTACAGACCAGTATCCCTTCTTTCTTTTCTCTCCAAAGCTCTTGAACTTGCCGTCCTTGGCCAGCGCTCCTGCTATCTCTCTCAGAATGACCTTCTTGATCCAAATCAGTCAGGTTTCAAGGCTGGTCATTCAACTGAGACTGCTCTTCTCTGTGTCACGGAGGCTCTCTGCACTGCTAAAGCTAACTCTCTCTCCTCTGCTCTCATCCTTCTAGACCTATCTGCTGCCTTTGATACTGTGAACCATCAGATCCTCCTCTCCACCCTCTCCGAGTTGGGTATCTCCGGCGAGGCTCACTCTTGGATTGCGTCCTACCTGACAGGTCGCTCCTACCAGGTGGCGTGGCGAGAATCCATCTCCGCACCACGTGCTCTCACCAGTGGTGTCCCCCAGGGCTCAGTTCTAGGCCCTCTCCTATTCTCGCTATACACCAAGTCACTTGGCTCTGTCATATCCTCACATGGTCTCTCCTATCATTGCTACGCAGACGACCTACAATTAATCTTCTCCTTTCCCCCTTCTGATAACCAGGTGGCGAATTGCATCTCTGCATGTCTGGCAGACATATCAGTGTGGATGACGGATCACCACCTCAAGCTGAACCTCGGCAAGACGGAGCTGTTCTTCCTCCCGGGCAAGGACTGCCCTTTCCATGATCTCGCCATCACGGTGGACAACTCCATTGTGTCCTCCTCCCAGAGTGCTAAGAGCCTCGGCGTGACCCTGAACAACACCCTGTCGTTCTCCGCTAACATCAAGGCGGTGACCCGATCCTGTAGGTTCATGCTATACAACATTCGCAGAGTACGACCCTGCCTTACACAGGAAGCGGCGCAGGTCCTAATCCAGGCACTTGTCATCTCCAGTCTGGATTACTGCAACTCCCTGTTGGCGGGGCTCCCTGCCTGTGCCATTAAACCCCTACAACTCATCCAGAACACCGCAGCCCGTCTGGTGTTCAACCTTCCCAAGTTCTCTCTCGTCACCCCGCTCCTCCGCACACTCCACTGGCTTCCAGTTGAAGCTCGCATCTGCTACAAGACCATGGTGCTTGCCTACGGAGCTGTGAGGGGAACGGCACCTCCGTACCTTCAGGCTCTGATCAGGCCCTACACCCAAACAAGGGCACTGCGTTCATCCACCTCTGGCCTGCTGGCCCCCCTACCTCTGCGGAAGCACAGTTCCCGCTCAGCCCAGTCAAAACTGTTCGCTGCTCTGGCACCCCAATGGTGGAACAAGCTCCCTCACGACGCCAAGACAGCGGAGTCAATCACCACCTTCCGTAGACACCTGAAACCCCACCTCTTTAAGGAATACCTGGGATAGGATAAAGTAATCCTTCTAACCCCCCCCCCCCCCCAGCCCCCCCCAAAAAGATATAGATGTACTATTGTAAAGTGTTTGTTCCGCTGGATATCATAAGGTGAATGCACCAATTTTTAAGTCGCTCTGGATAAGAGCGTCTGCTAAATGACGTAAATGTAAATATATATATATATCATCTATTATTATATTATTTACAATGAATACTGTCTTTGTGAGAATACTGTCTTTGTGACTGTCACACCCTGATCTGAGCGAGAGGGTTTTGTTTCTCTATGCGGTTAGGTCAGGGTGTGGGGTGGGCATTCTATGTGTTGTATTTCTTTGTGTTGGGCCGAGTATGGTTCCTAACCAGAGGCAGCTGTCTATCGTTGTCTCTGATTAGGAACCATACTTAGGCAGCCTTTTTTTCCACCTATGTTTGTGGGATCTTATTTTTGTATTGCTTTGTGTGCCTACAAAACGTGACGGTCGTATTTTCTTTGGTCATTACTTTTTGTCATGTGCTGAGTAAATAAATCTCAAGATGAACATATTCCACGCTGCACCTTGGTCGACTCCTCTTTACGATCGTTACAGTGACTTTCTGCCTTTCTCTGTAACTGCCAAGCAGCCTACTGGTCTGACTTCTGTGTATCACATACATTACTGCATCAGTACCGTTGGACTAGGGGCAGGGCAAGGGAGAGTAAACATTCAACGGACTGCAAGATGATTCTAGTATCCATCTGTATGGTGATTCTGCATCTCACTTGTAAGTACTGTATGTAACCTGCATGGACTTCCAAGTTCATTTCTCCTCTTTGTTTCAGTATCTATTTACTGTAAGCAGGATTGGGTCAATTACATTTCAATTCCAGTCAATTCAGAATGTAAACAAAATTTAAATTCTAAATTTTCCTCATGAAAAGCATTGAAGAGAATTTCAATTTCAGTGTACTTCCTGAATTGACTTGAATTGAAATTGAATTGATCCCAAACCTGACTGAAAGATGACTGAATATGTCCTCTGCCTTGGCTCAACTTCCTTACTTTAACTCCTATGTAAATGTCTACATCGTAGCCAAACATGAGCACTTTACCTATGAATGGTTTACACTGTGGGCAGATAATTCCCTCTCCAACTATGTACTCCATCCTGTGTGTTACAGATGTGGCCATGAATCGGACTGAATCTCAGCCTGTGCGGGCAGAATTGGTGCCTCTAGTGGATTCTGTGACCCTTGGATGCTTCTCCACAGTGGACTTAGTCTTATCCTGGATATGGATACGTGTAATTTCACATTGCAAAAGCATGAAATTAGTTTTAATCTGACTATTTGTAAAGTTGCCCTTACTGATGTTTGATTGTATCATTGTGGAATATTCCAGTATAATGAAAGCTATTTTGTTTATGGTGCATATCTCATGATTCAAGGTCAGTGTAGAAATGGGAAGACAGAAAAAACTGAGTAGAAAATTGTTTCCAAATTTAGATTATTTTTCCACTCAGAATGTCTAAATGTTGTCGTTCTCTTTAGCCAATGTATGTACTCAAGTGAAAAGAACCAAACCTGACATTGAAGGTAAGACATTTGAACAGCTAATCTCTAAAACAAAATGTTGGGTGAAAAGTAAAAAAGAAAAATTCAAAAAAAAAAAGTATGCTCACATAGGGCACCAAATGTAGGTACCGTATTATAAATTCTGTGTTTGTTCTTTTCTGGTCAGCAACCTTAAGAATTTCCTTGTTATATGTATGGTTTTTTCTCCTTCAAGAGAATCAACCTGGATTGCTGAACTACATAACATTTATTCTGGTTGTTATCATTATTATCCTTATAATCTTGTGGAGGAGATGTAATGTATACACTGGGAGTCAGGAAGCAGATGGTGAGTTTAATAATGTAAGGATAAACAAGAACAAACTTACGCAGCATACTGAATGTGAGAGAACAATACCACCTAATGACAACTGAGGGCTAAATAAAGGGGGTGTAATCAAGGAGAAAATTATGAGCAGGTGTGCGCAATGATGGTTGCCAGGTGTGCACAATGTGGGTTGCAGGACCGGTGGTTAGTAAACCAGCGACGTCGAGTGCCGAGGGAAGGAGCAGGCATGACAGTACCCACCCCCCGATGCGTTGCTCCAGTCGCAGGATGACGCCGGCCAGGAGAACAGCCTCAAGGACAAGGAGCGGGCCGGTCTGGATGGCGGAGATAGAAATCCCGGATGATATTAGGGTCCAGG